>NC_133325.1:448177479-448496646 GCF_042186555.1 Aquarana catesbeiana | reverse complement strand
TCAAATAATACGTTTAAGTCATTTGAGGAATTTCGCCAGGACCACCAGCTGCCACACACAGCCTATTTTCATTACTTACAAATACGCCACACAGCAACCACCCAGTTTGGGTTGCACAATATAACTGTCCGATTATCTCCGCTAGAGCAATTACTAATAGATCCTTCCCATGACAAACTGATCTCCACATACTATAAGACTCTATTGCACACCACAACGCACAGACTCAGCAACACGCTCACCAAGTGGAAAGCTGATATCCCTGAGCTGACGGAGGATATCTGGCAGGACATACTTCCCCTCCAGGTCCCCTCTGTCATCTCCTCCAGGGACAGGGTCATACAAACCAAACTATTATACAGAGCATACTTTACGCCATCCTTATTATTTAAACTCAGAAAACTACCATCGGCAAAGTGCTCCAGATGCAGCATTGTAGAGGCCACCTTCTTCCACTTGATGTGGGAGTGCACCGAGATCAGGCAGTTCTGGTCAGGGGTTACTGCTTTTATCAGTTCCCTGACCCAGCTGCCTAATATCTGCAATCCCCTGAGATGCCTACTAGGATATGTGGACGATGAGAGTATACCTAAAAACAAGCAAACTTTCCTGAGAATTGTATTATTTTATGCCAAAAAATCTATTACTATTCATTGGAAATCACAATCTCCACCTACAATAGCATTCTGGCTGAACATGGTTAATCAGGCTATACCATTATACAAATTAACATACGAAGCCAGAGGATGCCCAAAAAAATTTCACAAAATATGGGGTCTGTGGACTAGCTCCGAAAACACTATTACACCTACCATACAAAGCTAATAAAAAAAAGCTCCAGTCAATGATACCAAGTTTGATGAACACTGAATAGCCATATGCAACTGTACAAAATGAAAACATGTATGCCAAATATATACCATTGTCTTATACTCTGTATTACAATGAGCAATGTTTGCTCGAAATGTGTGTTTTTTTTTTTTGTGTGTGTTTGTATGTCTGTTCTGTACCACAAAACCAAATAAAAATTTACCCTTTAAAAAAAAAAGAAATACTCATCCATCCATCCCAACCATGCTCAGAAATACTCATCCATCCATCCCATTCATACTCATCCATGCTCAGAAATACTCTCCCATCCATCCCAGACATGCTCAGAAATACTCATGCTTCCATCCCATCCATTCTCAGAAATACTCATCCATCCATCCATCCCATCCTTACTCAGAAATACTCATCCATCCATGCTCAGCAGTTTTTCTTTTTTCAAAATATTAGGGATGGAGACATGCATGCTACCTTTTATAATTTATTACGTTTATTGGTGGCATTCAGTGTAAGTGCTACTTAGGCTTTTACTTTTTCAGTAAGGTTTCCAATTTTACTGTGGATAGGATCGTAGGTTTTATCATAACGTTTATTATTCTGGTATTTTCCATCATTAGTACCTGTATAACTCAATACTTTTCGCTACAATTCTCTTCCCTCTTGGAGGCTTCTTCCCAGAGACAGGTATTTATTTAATACCTAGATTACCATTGACTTGTTTTTACTTCCCTGCGGACAATACCGTGTGTGGGGGGTGTGGTCGACCTTTGGGTGGGTTGTTTGCCGGGGTTCGCAATCCCGGGAGTTGCGATGCGTGCTGGGAGCCCTCCCCTTCCCCTGTCACGTGGGGGCTGGGGCGGACTTCCCATCACGCATCGACGCCACGCTCCCAGTGTCCTGCATGTGACGTCGTTATGACGCCATCACGTCGACACTGTGTGCCGCCCATCCAAGCGTCTATAAGAAGCGCCAGCTGCGGGCTGGCTTGGCTCGGCTCCGACAGCTGTCACCCTTCTTTATTTTAGCCGCCCACGTGGCGTTGGTGGTTACCTACCGGCGGCGCTCTAATCTATATTTTTTCCACCTAAGTGGACACACATTCCCTGCTAATACACCCCCTACCGGTGGCCACTTTGTCGGCATTTTGGTGTTCTGGGAATCTCAGGTAATACTATGGCCTCTTCTGGCCTTCACTATTGTGGTTACACTCTTTCCTATTGCACAGGCACATATATGCAACTCCAATTTTTCTGACTATACTCCCCTTGTTCGGTTATCACTTTATCACTTATTGGTACATTTTTTTCTGTTTCCTCTGTTTTTTCTTTCACTACTGCAACCGCTATACCTCTTGGTTTAGTCTGGTATTCACATACACTTTCTCAGTCTCTAATATTCCACTCCATATTGCTTTCTTTTTATAGTCACTTTTAATTTTAATTTTTCTTATTTTTTTTAAAACTTGAAGATGTGATTCTCACTTTCAACAATTCTTTAAAAAGTCGCCCTCTAGGTACCACCTCAGCTCCCGGGATTGCTTGATCTCTATCCCTGACAGGCTCACACCCTCGGGGCCTTCCACCCACCTACATAGGTTCCTTGTAAGTAATCCTTTATGGTTTTTGGCTATCATTACTACTTTGGGATCATGTTACAACAGCCTTTTTTTTTTTTTTTCTTTTTTTTTTTTTTTTTTTTTTTACCTGCCCTGTGATTAGCCCCTGAGAATTTCCTTATTATTTTTAATATCTTTTATAGACATTTTACATTGCATCTGCTCCTGAAGATTGGAAAGATCCATGAAACGCGTAGAGCTCTTAGATGCTATTCACATTAACAGCCCCCCCTACACTTCTACCAGATTACGCCGTTTGGATTCCACCAACTGCTATGTTACTATTTTACTGTGAAGACACACAACTTCAAAATTGAATTATTGCTACCTCACCGTTGCGCTCCACATCGTGCTGCTATGTTGATGGGTCATCTTGTTATGTTGGTTTATACTTAGGGAACATTGATTTCATATGTCATACTCTCTTATTCTGTATACATGCAAGCTATGTGGTCACTAATGTGGTCCATTCACCAGACATTATAAATATTACGATGCAGTCATATGCAAATATTAGTCTGATGAATTCTTACTATGGTACCATATTGACCATAATAGGCTGCTATGCCATTATGTTGCTTTATGATGTTTCAATAATATACACCTTACTATGGAATAAAGTTTCCTGGATTTATTACAACTTACCGTTTATGTAATTATTACTATGCAACACAATGCGGTCGCATTTATGGTGCAACTATCAGACATTCATATTATTACTATGTTGTGTCGCCTTCCCAGCTGCATGTCTCATTTAAAGTCCCAAAAACCCCCCTACTTTTCTGTGTTTTGTACATGCTCAGCAATACTCATCCATCCATCCTCAGCCATACATACTCAGCAATACTCATCTATCCATCCATGCTCAGGCATCCATACTCAGCAATACTCATCCATCCATCCATTCATGCTCAGCCATTTCTTACTCAGCAATACTCATCCATGCTCAGCAATACTCATCCATCCATGCATCCATCCATCCTCAGCAATACTCATCCATCCTCAGCAATTCCTCATCCATCCATCCATCCATGCTCAGCCACCTATACTCAGCCAAACTCAGGAATACTCATCCATCCTCATCCATACCCACCCAGCCATACTCAGCCATACCCAACTCAGCCATACCCACCCAGCCATCCTATTCATACCCAGCCATCCCATCCATACTCAGCCATACCCAGCCAGTCCATCCATACCCAGCCATCCCATCCATACTCAGCCATACCCAGCCATCCCATCCATACTCAGCCATACCCAGCCATCCCATCCATACCCAGCCATCCCATCCACACTCAGCCATACCCACCCAGCCATACTATCCATAACCAGACACCCCATCCATACCCAGCCATCCACATTCATGGCTCAACCATGCTTAGCCATCCCCATCTATGGCTTATCCATGCCACTACAGTGCCTCAAAGTGTAATAGGTAGTCAAATTAGATTTTACATGCCCCTAGAACGCTTGACGGTGCTCCCTGCATGTTGGGCCTCTGTATGTGACCAGGCTGTGTAAAAGTCTCACACATGTGGTATTGCCATACTCAGGAGGAGTAGGAGAATATATTTTGGGGTGTAATTTTGGGTATGTACATGCTATGTGTTAGAAATATTGTATAAATGGACAATTTTGTGTAAAAAAAAAAATGCGTTTTCATTTTCTTTCCACATTTTCCAAACACTTGTAGAAAAAAATGACATGTTCAAAAGACTCGATATGCCTCATAGATTATACCTTGTGTTGTTTTCTTTCCAAAATGGGGTCATTTTTGGGGCATTTCCATTGTCCTGGTGCTCCAGAGCCTTCAAAAGTGTAAGAGGTAGTCAAGAAATTAGATGTGTAATTTATGCTCCAAGAACACCTGATGGCACTCCCTGCATGTTGGACCTCTGTATGTGGCCACGGTGCATGGGCGTCCGCAGGTAGGGGCAGGGGGGGCCCCCCCGAAATCAGGGATCGGATCTTAAATTCAGTACAGTTGCTTGGCTATCAGGGTGCGGGCAGCCCACAGCCAGGTGCCACCTGCCAGTGGGGTGATACCATCAAGGTGCTGTCAAGCCCACCCATCAGTGTAATCTGACTTCTGACTCTTTTCCCTGCTCAGTCCAGGAGAGAACTCAGCGGCGCAGTGACAGGAGAAAGGCGAGCTGCGGGCTATCAGAGGTTTCCCCCGCTCTCCCCCCCTTCTCCTGTCAGGAGAACCAGGTTCCCCGCCCAGCTTCCTGCCCGCTCCATTCCTTCCCTATTGGCCATAACTGAGGGCCAATCAAAGGAGACTAGGAGAGGAGAGCATTATGGGACATGTAGCCCTACAGATTGGCGGCCCCATTTTCCACAGGGAGGAGGCTACAGCTCGATCAAGAGAGAGATTGAGGGACTGTAGCCTGGAAAAAAGCTGAGGGAGAGAGTGCTACAGGACCAAGAACGAGGAGTGTGCTGGACGGAAGCCAGAGAGAGAGCCACGCTGCCCAGTGCCACCAGAGAGAGAGCCACGCTGCCCAGCGCCACCAGAGAGAGAGCCACGCTGCCCAGTACCACCAGAGAGAGAAAGACTGAGAAACTACCAGGGTACAGACATGCTACACTACTGACCAGAGTCGCCCCCCGTGAACCCAGAGTGAGCGATCGTCTAGCCGGAGGAATCACTGCTGGCGTTTCGCTGGGTCTGGTAAAATGGCATGTTGGCCATTATCCATTACTTATCCTAGGGACTGTACTACGTCTGCAGTCTCTGACCATGATAATGTGATAATGACATTATTGTTGAAAAGGGGCGGTGCATGGGTGATCCAAAAATGATGCCCCCCCTGAAAAAAGTTCTGCGGACGCCCATGCCACGGTGTCTAAAAGTCTCACATATCGCCATACTCAGGAGGAGTAGTAGAATGTATTTTAGGGTGTAATTTGTGCTATGCATATGCTGTGTGTGAGAAATAACCTGATAATATGACACTTTTGTGAAAAAAAAAGAAAAAAAAAATCTTGATTTTGCAAAGAATTGTGGGGAAAAATTACAACATTAAAAAACTATCCATGCCTCTTTATAAATACCTTGGAATGTCTTCTTTCCAAAAAGGGGTCATTTGGGGGGTATTTGTACTGTCCTGGCTTGTTAGGCTCTCAAGAAATTAGATAGGCCGTCAGTACTTCAGGTGTGATCAATTTTCAGTGATTTGCACCACAGCTTGCAGACTCTATAACTTTCACACAGACCAAATAATATACACTGATTTGGATTATTTTTACCAAAGATATGTAGCAGTATAAAATTTGGCCAACATTTTATGAAGAAAAATTCTTAATTTGCAAAATTTTATAATAGAAACAAAGAAAAATGTATTTTTTTTACAGAATTTTCGGTCTTTTTTCATTTAATTTAAAGCGCAAAAAATAAAAAACCCAGCGGTGATTAAATGCCACCAAGGAAAGCTCTATTTGTGTGAAAAAAAGGCCAATGTCATATGGGTACAGTGTTGCATGACTGAGTAATTGTCATTCAAAGTGTGAGAGCACCGAATACTGAAAATTGGTCTGGTTAGGAAGGAGGTTTAAGTCTCCAGTGGTCAAACAGTTAAATAGGAGACGGCAGTCGCCAGTCCATGTAAATGGGCCCAAATAGATTGTGCCCTTTTTCTGACATTCTGCCTCCTGCACATGTCTTAACCCACATGGCAGCCCATCATAGTGATGTGCCAGTAGCTTTGAGAAGGGTTAGGAATTAGTAACAAACACTGCCTGGAAGTGTCAGAACTTTACTTGCCAGAATAGCCCAACATTTGACTGCATATAAAGCTGTTAAATGGCACCCCTACATTAGGTCTCAACAGTTTATACCTACAGCAGAGTTTAAGGTGGTAGTAAACTGCTGTTTTGTTTTGCAACCTGCAAGGCAATGTCATAATGTGCTAGTATGCATTGCATGCTAGCACATTATGTGAAACTTACCTTAGAACGAACCCCCTCAAGCGACGCTCTTCTGCCGCTGAAGGCGCTGCCATCTTTAACTGGTCTTCCTTCTGGCTGTGTGAGTGGCCGGAGCCAAAGTGACGTCATTCCCACCCATATACGCAAGAGCCGCTGTTCACAGCACAAGACTCTGAAGGAAGGAGCAAATGTGCCGGTGAGACATCTACAGTAAATATCTCCTAAACGGTGCACATTTAGGAGATATTTACAGTACCTATAGGTAAGCCTTATTTAAGGCTTACCTATAGGTAAAAGTTATGCACAGGAGTTCACTCCCACTTTAAATTTTTGTTCTAGAGACAATTTCTAATAATGAATATTCCGTTTTAAATGTATTGAATAATGTTATATGTGTCTTATTTAAATATGTAAAATTAAAATTGAACTCCAAGATTTGAATTGTAAAGCAGTTCAACCATTTATTATAGTACTATAAAATGAATAGTTTAGTTTCTCCTGGATAGTACAGCTCTCACTGTATCTTCAGCCTGCTCTGGATATGAGAGCACTGATGTTATTTTACCCCCCAGCCACTCACATAACCATTATATTCTGAAAAAAGACTAAGATATTGCAGCTGACCAGTACAGTTTTATAGGGCTATAATTAGTAATTATCCTTAGATAATATGGCCTGAAAGAACAATAAACGTGTCATACTCCAGAGGAATGAGAAATCATGGCTCTTACCAAGATTTATGATTTCATTACCTGTTGTATTAACCTTGAAAAATATTATTAAGCCGTGAAAAACAGGTGGTTATGCAATGAAATGGATGTTGAAAGGGGTTAGCACCACCAGTAAATTAAAAAACAGCACCTAGTGAGTGCCACAATCTTTTTTTCTTTTTTTGCATGGCATCAAATGTAAAGTTATTCTCCTGGGGAGAAAATTAGTTTAAAATAGAAAAGAACACACAGCAACAACATACAGCAGAAAACTGGCAGGTGTGAAACTGGGGGGTCATCTTGTAAAGAAGCAAGGCACAGGCTCATCTTCATTGGAAGCTCAACCTCACAATTAATTGCAATAATTTTGATTTTATTAGGTGTGCAGCATGTTGTGATCCAAATATCAACCACAGCATCAAATTGCTAGGAGTTTGTTTTCAGTTGTCAATGAGAGGTTAGCTTAGTAATAAATGAGTAAAGATACACATACAGTAGATGGTCAGATATCCGGCAAAGAAAAGCAAGTGGCGGGAGATCTGCTTGCTAGTTCATTACCAATACAGAGGAGCTGCTGCAAGTTGTTGCTCTAAATGCATAAAATAAAGATGTTTTTTGGGGGAAACTAACCCCCCCCCACCGGAGAGCGGGAGAGACTGACGGCGGCGATCACCCACCATCCCCCGGGAAACGGAGGGCGGCGATCATCCCCCAAACCCCCCCCCCCCCGCGGGAGACGGATAGCGGCGATTCGCCCCCCCCCAGTGCTCTGCACCCCAAGTCCACCCTTTTTTGAAGCCAATTAGAGCCTCATGCTCTAATCATGTGCTTAAAAAAAATAAATAAACCCCATTGGGATCCATGTGTCCGGCACACCACATTTAGATTAGAGGCCAGGAACATGGATTAGGGCCTGCGTGGACGGGCCACCACTGCTTATAGTGAAAAATATATATATATATATGTCATAGATTAGAGTAGGACCACAGTTCAGAGACACCATGATCAGGGTAATCTGTGATCCTACTCAAACTTATAGAAAGGTGCAGGTTGAGGGCAAGCTAGACTAGAAGTCAACCCATTTGTCCTTAACCATTTAGGGTTCAGGGCAATTTTTTAAAGGCTTAGTCCACCTTTTGGTACATTTTACAACTTCCACTTGTGTTTAGGGTGGAGCATGTAACCAGTCGGTAGGGTTTTTTTTTTCCCCGCACCTGTTGTCAATTTTTGAAAACAGTGTGGCTGTGCGGAGCTCCGCCTATACATTTGTGTCATTCAATCGCAGATACCTATGAATAAATAGACTACAGGTACCATCTTCCACCGTGGCTGACGAACATGTAGTTTCAACGGTCTGCAGGGGCATTGATGAGCACTCTTGTTGTCCACTGACATGTTCTCCAACTTTCAATTAGAAAGCCTGCACAGTGGTATAGGCTAAAGGCTGGAGGACATGCCTGCAGGAGCCCACATTGCATCTATGATCTACTGATTGTCAGTGTAATGCTTTTCAGATTCCCGCAGGGAAAAATAATAAATGCACATTTTTTTCTTCAAAAATATGTGCATTTATAAAAATCTGTTTTAGCACACACAGATATAATTTATTACCAAACTTTTGGGAGAATATAAAAGATGGGATTGCATTGTGTAAACAGATATACGGTATGTCAAGATTCATCATTGCGAAAAAAAAAAAATCTAAACTTAACATTTTTAATAGGTGACATTTTAAAAGCCTTTATAAGTTATCAGTTTAGAATTACCCATGAAATATGGCCCTAGAATTATTGGTCTCACTCTGGCATTTGCAACAATACCTCAGGTGTGGTACAATATCTGTTTACGTACACACGTCGGATCTACACGTGCATTTTCATGTAGGGACTGGGGTGCTTTTCCATTTTTTAAATAGTTTTTGCTTATTTTATTACAATTATATTATATTTTTTTTTTTTATTTTACTTTATTGATGTTGCAAGGGAGCTAACAAGTCTCTAATGTGATAGCATGGGTAGGTGACAGATACTCTTTATAATGATATCCAGGGCTTTTAGACCCCCAATGTATCCCGTGTCCTCTAAAGCAGCAAATCAAGCAGAGATTATGCTTGAATAGCTGCATCTAATACACCATGGGGGTTATTTACTAAAGGCAACTCCACTTTGCACTACAAGTGCACTGCAAGTGCACTTGAAATTGCACTGCTAGTGCACTTGAAAGTGCAGTCGCTGTAAATCTGAGGGGTAGATCTGAAATGAGGGGAAGCTCTGCTGATTTTATCAACCAATTATGTGCAAGCTAAAAATGCTGTTTTTTTTATTTTCCTTGCACGTCCCCCTGAGATCTACAGCGACTGCACCTCCAGTGCACTTTCAAGTGCATTTGTAGTACAAAGTGGATTTGCCCTATAGTAAATCAACCCCATTGCTTCTGGGTTCATTTGTCACAGGAGGGATTGGGGAGCCACTTCAAGTCCAGGACATTTTATAATGGTCTAAAAATAGTAAGTGGTTAAATTCACTATGCACTTCACTTTGACATTTTTTGCATTGGTACATATCCCCCAGGACTGTGCCTAGCTCTCCATGCACTTTTAATTTTTGGATGTCCCCATGCTGTTTTTTTACAACAAAAAAAAGCTACTTGGAAAATGTAATTTAGCAGCAAATTGTATTTTTTTTTCTTTCTATCACTTTTGCTGTAGTACATTCTACATACAGAACACTTCACAGACAAGGTTAGGGTGTCCCCAAGCATGTTATTTAACCACTTTAATAGCAGACACTTTCACCACCTTCCTGCCCAGGCCAATTTCCAGCTTTCAGCACTGTCACTTTGAAGTGCTCGGCCAGGCAACACTGTACGCAAATTAAATTCTTATAATTTTTTTTACGGTATTTAATCATCACTGCTACATTTCTTTGGTAAAACATAATCCAAATCAGTGTATATTATTTAAAGAGGAACTGCAGTCTTCTCACATAATTTGTAATAAAAACATCTTTGCCATTCTGAAGCTTCCCTCCATCCACTTTGCATATTATTCTATATATACTGTGATTCTATACTTGCCAAATATGTTGCAGAAATCTCCCTCCAATGAGTCTGGCTGCATCTATTTTAACTGTGGGCAGCTGAAGCTGCTGCCTGTTCACTTCCTGGATTTACACAAACACACAGAGGCACGCCTCCTGCTCTGCAGCTCTCATTGGCCCTCTTATGACTCACCACCCCCCCCCCCCTCCCTTCCTGGCAAACTCTCACAAGAGTGAGAGAGCTGTGCATGATGTCTTAAGCCTGGGCTAATGACCAGACAAGAAACAGGAAGTGGGCTGTATAAGGTATTTACTGGAAGAAAAAAAACTGTTTTACTATACAAAGTTAAAACAACAAGGGCAGAAGATTTAATAGATGGAAAGATGAAAAAATGACTGAAGGTCCACTTTAATTTGTAGAAAAGTTATAGGGGGTTATTTACTAAAGGCAAATCCACTTTGCACTACAAGTGCACTTGGAAGTGCAGTCGCTGTAGATCCGAGGGGGACATGCAAGGAAAATAAAAAACAGCATTTTAGCTTGCACATGATTGGATGATAAAATCAGCAGAGCTTCTCCTCATTTCAGATCTACCCCTCATATTTAAAGAGACTGCACTTCCAAGTGTACTTGCAGTGCAAAGTGGATTTGCCTTTTGTAAATAACCCACAGAGAGTCCATATAACACCATTTAACTGGTGTGGCAGTGATCAGGGACACTAACTGGTGACAGTATGTAGAAAAAAAATAATATAATTTTTTAACTTTTTTAACCACTTCAATACCAGGCACTTACGCCCCTTCCTGCCCAGGACAATTTTCAGCTTTCAGTGCTGTCGCAGTTTGAATGACAATTGCGCGGTCATGCAACGCTGTATCCAAACTAAATTTTTATAATTTTCTTCCCACAAATAGAACTTTCTTTTGGTGGTATTTGATCACCTCTGCGGTTTTTATTTTTTGCTAAACAAACTAAAAAAGACCAACATTTCTGAAAAAAAAAAATTTTTTTGTTAGTTTCTTTCATAAAATTTTGTTTCCCCCTTCACTGACGGGCACTGATGAGGCGGCACTGATGGGCACCGATGAGTTAGCACTGATAAAGTGGCACTGATGGGCACTGATGAGGAGGCACTGATATGTAGAATTGATGGGCACTGATAGATGGCACTGATATGCAGCACTGATGGGCACCAATAGGTGGCACTGATATGCAGCATTGATGGGCACTGATAGACGGCACTGATGGGCACTGATAGGTGGCACTGATTGGCACTAACAAGCGGCACTGATGGGCACTGACAGGCGGCTGTGATGGGCACTGACAGGCGGCACCGATTGGCACTGACAGGTGGCACTGATTGGCAGCACTGATGATAAGGTACTGAGAAGTACTGAGGTGTTACTGCTGGGCATCTCCCTGTCAGCGCGAACCGGGGAATGCCGTTTACCGGCACTTCCTGGTTCACGCGATGATCGGCTGTGATTGGTCACAGCTGATCACGTGGTAAGAAGCCTCTGATAGAGGCTTCTTATTACGATCGGAGATGTGGGGTGTCAGACTGACACGCCGCACTCACGATTGCCGCGATGCGTGCCCCCACGGGCACGCGTCGGCGTGTTATCCTGCTGAACGCCATAAGACGCCCATTTAGGATAACAGAACCAGAGCTGGGCGGGAAGTGATTAACATAATTATTATAATTTCTTTTTTTTTTTTTTTTTTTTAATTTTTTTTACATATTGTGACCAGAGCATAGTAACACTGTACTACCCCGGCGGAGGTGATCATGATTTTGGGGATGTGATCATGATTTTTTTACACACTATGGGGGTTATTTACGAAAGGTAAATCCACTTTGCTCTGCAAGTGCACTTGAAAGTGCAGTCGCTCTAAATCTAAGGAGTAGATCTGAAATGAGTGGAAGCTCTGCTGATTTTGTCATCCAATCATGTGCAAGCTAAAGATCCCCCTCAGATCTACAGTGACTTTACTTTCAAGTGCACTTGCAATGCAAAGTGGATTTTCCTTTAGTAAATAACCCCCTATGATTGCTTATAACTTTAATAATCACTGTGATAACCAACCATTTTTTATGAATAACATCCATTTATTCAATGTGTGCTATTGTGATTAGCCACAGTTAATCACAATATACAGATGGGCTGTAATTGGCCCTGTCTGTACCATGTGATCACTGTGACCAATCACAGAGATCAACACAATAGTACAGATCGCATTACAACGCGGCCCGTGGGGCGCACACAAGGCGCGATCCTGGGAGGATGTCATATTAATAGAAGTAGCATTTTAATGTTTCATTTTAAGCCTTATTAAAAGACATCGGTGCATGTTTGACCTAGCAGTGCCCAGCTCCCTATGCTTTACGTTAGGCAATCCCTTGTCTATCAGCCCTAAAAAATTAAGACAAATCATTTTCAAAATTCGCCTCCCATTAGCATGTGTCGTTCATATTAATGTTCACAGATTCTTGGCCGTGTTTGCTGAACCAGCCCTCAAATCAAACCCAATCAGATTTGCTCATCACTAAAACTTACTGGTTCTGACACAGACACCAACACTGGGGATTATTATTGCATCCACTGACTCCAGATTAGCATAAACAGGAGCAAGCCCACCTCAAGTGCAGCAGTGAGCAATAGTAAAGTTCAATCTACAGAGTTCTGGAACTATACTTCTAGAGTGCATTTATGGTGGTGATGCTAATCCTAGATCAACTGTATATGCACTGTCCAAAAGAAAAGGAGGATGGTAGAAGATTGAGCAGGGGGAACAAAAGGAGGCTTGCAGAATAATTAATATGGTAGGGCAGTCCTTTGAGATATTCTTCTGCTGCCTATCGTTGTAGCCCTTTAAGAGCATCAGTGCACTTAGCAACAGTCCCAGTTTACCTGCATGCAGTATAGGTGCGGTATAGTCTCAACACAGGTGCAAAGTAGCTGTAGTTCAGATGTGGTAAAGGTTCGATATAATGCAGTATAGGGTTGGTATATAGTAGAGGCAGTTTAGGTTAGGAATAAGTGCAGTATGGGTGCGGTATGAATAGAGTACACTTGGTGTCCTGCCCGCTGTGAGTGGCTCAGTCCCTGATAGCAGTATCAGCAATGGGTAAATCGCTCTCTCACTAGTTCCCATAATGCTGCAGTGTCCTTTAACTGTCGAAGGGGGACCTGCTCAGTCTCTCCCCGAAAGCCTCTGGTGACCAGCGATTGGATGCAGAGAGTGGATACAGGTGCAGGTGCTGTGACGTGGGTGCAGTGCTACACTGGCCCCGGGTGTCCCCACTCCCCATCTCAGGCTTGGATCTCCACTGGTATGGTCTCCAGCTGGCAAGAGAATATTCAAACAATATTGTAATTACCAATATTGCCAAGCTATCAAAATTATGGTCTGTGCAAATTACCATTAATAAAGCGAATGAAAATATGAGGAATAACATGAAATAATAAATACAAATAAAACAAAAAGTATTTTTTCAATATCAAATATCAAAGTGTGAATAAACATGAAATAATAAACCTCTGGGTACTTTCAATAATGTATCGGTCTTTTAACAGTCATTAAACTACTTTGAAAATTCCCCAATAACGTCTATGAAAAATAAGCCTCCTAGTCGTGTCGCCACCTCCAGTCTTTTGTGTGAAAGAGAAGTCCACCACCAATAAGTGCAAAAGGGACACTCACCTCACATACTGGACTTTAAACTACAAAGGTCTATTTTTGCATGTCCCCTTTAAGGCCGGGAGCAGCTCTGACTGGATGGACTTTCTGCTACTCGTCTTCTCCACAGGGTCAGTTCCAAGGTGTATGTAAACAGTACATAAAAACATAAGAAGAAACACCACTAGTGCTCTCTACTTCGAAAATTAATAAATCACTATATTCACTATTTAGAACACACTCAGAAAGTTAGGAAAAAACATTGCATCAAATCCACTTCCAGTGCTGGGTGAAAGCTCGTTGCTCACTGCTCCACATGGCTCCCAGCAGATAGTTCTGGACTGCACACAGGTATGGGTTGCAGCTACTGAGAACCAAGCACCTCATCTCTGGACAGGTGTAAGGAAACTCTGCCCTAATATTCAGACAGGTGCTCTTTCACAAACTCCCTCAGTGTAGTAACAATCACTTTATTGACCATACCAACTTTTTGGCCATATCCACATGCCATAATGAGTACGAACCAGTCAAAGGAATAAATGGGCACACATGGGCAGTAGGTGCAGGATGCATAAAATCTTTCTTTAACCACTTCAGCCCCGGAAGGATTTGCCCCTTAATGACCAAGCCATTTTTTGTGATACAGCACTGCGTCGCTTTAACTGACAATTGCTCGGTCATGCGACATTGTACCCAAACAAAACGTATGTCCTTTTTTTCCCAGAAATAGAGCTTTCTTTTGGTGGTATTTGATCACCTTTGCTGTTTTTATTTTTTGCGCTATAAACAAAAAAGAGTGACAATTTTGAAAAAAAAATTTTCTTTTTACTTTCTGCTATAATACATATCCAAAAAAATATATATATAAAAAAAACAAATGTATTCATCATTTTAGGCCAATATGTATTCTTCTACATGTTTTTGGTAAAAAAAAATGCAATAGGCATATATTGATTGGTTTGCGCAAAAGTTATCGAGTCTACTAACTATGGGATAGATTTAGGGACTTTTATTTATTCTTTTATTGGTTTTACTGGTAATGGCAGTGATCTGCGATTTTTAGCGGGACTGTGACATTCTGACCCCAAATGATACTTTTTGGGGACCAGTGACATTATTACATTGATCGGTGCTATAAAAATGCACTGATCAATGTATAAATTACACTGGCAGGGAAGGGGTTAACACTAGGAGGCGATCAAGGGGTTAAATGTTTAAAGGAGAGATCTGGGGAATTGGCGCTGCCCTAATTCCAATAAATATTAATTAAAGATCACCGAACCTTATAAAGTTGTGTATAAAACAAAAAATAATAATTTGTGTGGCCCTTGGGTAGATTTACCCCTCCATTTGTGCCAAAATATATAAATAAATAGAAATGTGTTTCTTTAACGTCAACGTGCTAATCCTCTGTATTGCATAAGTAAATTTCACAATATATGGGTTTGATTTAGATTTGCCCCACCTCCATTGCAGGACTCCACTTTTAATATATATCAAACTTATTGAAAAATTGTTATTGAGTAGCCTCCTATAGTGTTAGTGGGGTTTGTACCGAACCACACTAATTGGGGGCTATCAGTAACTGTGTGAGGTCCCCTTGTATCCCTATTATATATGGTGACAAAAGTGCACTGTGCATAAAGTGAAACAAAAGTGCATTAGACCTTTAAAATACTAGAATGCATATAGAATAAATTCATATATAAAATTCATAAAAATATAAATCCAAGCCATTAACACTCATGTAAAAAATAAAAAATAAAAATACACATCTGTGAAAAAAGTCCCTGTGATGAACCCAAACAGGGTTAAAAAGTCTTAATTTTTAGAGACAAGGATATTAGAAACGTCAGGATCAGTTGACATGCATATACAAATGCCCAAGGGGTGGTAATAAGTGACTTCCATGCATGTAGAAGCTGGTGACTCCAAGTGCTCCCCCCCGTGCTCCCCCACTCACCAGATTCCGTCACCCTGTAGGGGGTATTAGGCAACAGAGTGGGTGTCTCAGGATGACTGCCTTTGATGGATGTCCCTCTTAAGCTTTACTGCTCCGTGAATTTCCTCTTTTACACTGGTGGTAAGGGACCCCTTATGCTGGTCCGGGTCCAGGTGCCTCCACTACTATCCACCTCCGTGCTGCTAGATCCTCCTCCCGCAAAGAAATAGACAGGGGGCTTGCATAGTGAAGTACGTCCAGTTTATTCAAAAGTTTAAAAGTTTAAAAGCATAACAACCACAGCTGAGTGCAAAGGATGGGATCAGGAAGCGAATCCGAGCGTGCGTCCCCCCTTGCCTTCCAGCCGGCTCTTCCGGGTATGACGTGTGAGCGTGACTCCGCCTTACGCGTTTCGTCATCAGACGTTGTCAAAGACGGTGTCGGCGCTTCACGCTACACAGACAGATATAGTCCTCCCGGCTCCATCGAACCTTCCCCTAATTATGTAAATACCGCTCGGGGGGTGTGTATGAGTTAGCGGAGCCGCAGGTCTATATGAAAGCATACCGCCTAGTCATCATGGTTAATTACACATCACATACTGCTCCAATACTACTACCGTCTATAAAATCATTTGTTGTGGTTGGGAGACAATAATGTCCAGATGTTTAAGCTATTTGTCTGTATTAAGTAGTCATACATAGTAGACTGAGATATTTGGTCGAATCATACAAAAACGAAAATAAGCCAAATCGAGATATGGACGTCAGAAGGTAATAGTGTAATAGACCTTGGTACTACGAGCCTTAATGTAGTAAACATATAATTGTATATAAAAAATAAAAGAAATATTATATATATATAAAAAATGCTCTTAAGTATCTAAAGAATACTTATATACATATAAATGTATATAGAAAAAAGAAATGTTATATATATATATAAAAAATACTCTTAAATATCTAAAAAATACTAGAACTTCAATCAGATAAAATAAAAATATTGTCTATATGAATGAAATTTTTTATATATAAAAAATCTTTAAAATAATTAATAAGAACTACTAATGGTCACTAATGGTCACTACTGGTGTGTATGATTTTTACCATCCACTAACCATTATGTGCAGAATGGGATAAGAACTAGAAATACCCAAAAAGGGGATTAGACTGTGGAAAAAAGGGGGGAATTGAAAAGGGGGGGATTTGGAAAGGGGGGAAGTTAAAAAGGGGGGTAGACCATGCATTGACCCGTGTAAGTTCTATTATATGCTAAGAGGTCTGTATTCTAAAGGAAAATTATTTAATAGGGCCTTAATCCCTTATCTCTATATGTCTATGTTAAAAAAGGGGGGCTTAGGGGTTGGCGATAAAACAATTTAGGTCTATATCCAAGTTTAACCCTCTGGGGGCAAGAGATCCCAGCCGGTAAATCCAGCTGGTTTCATTTTGAGAAATTAAGGTCTCTCTATTGCCCCCCCGCCAATTTGTTTGTACTGTATCAATTCCATAGAAAACAAGGCCACTAGGGTCTCTATGGTGGACCTCATCAAAGTGCCTGGACAGGCTGTGGTTAGGGAACCCTTTCCTGATATTTTTGATGTGTTCTCTGATCTGAACGAAAAGGGGGCGGGTGGTTCTCCCCACATATTGGAGGTGGCAAGGGCATTCTATGATGTATGTAACATGCGTACTCCAACATGTAATTAATTGATTGATGCGGTATTCCTTATGATCGGTGCATGATCTAAACATAGTCTTCTTTCTAGGTTGCCACTTAGCCACTTTGCATGGTAAACATCTCTGACATCTGAAAAATCCTTTCAGGTCCGGGCATATTTTGATGGTACGCGGAGGGTCTATGACATTTCTCACAAGATGGTTCCTTAGGTTGGGTGCTTTCCTGTATACGAACTTGGGTTTTGCAGGTAGGAGTTTCGATAAGATCTTCTTTAAGGATCGGCCAATATTTCCTTATTATTTTTTCTAGATCTCTGTATTGGTTATTGTATCCAGTAATAAAGGTAATATCCACTCCCTTATTGTCATTTCTGTTTTTATTACTAAAGAGGGAGGATCTATCCATCTTCATAATCTTCATTTTCAGTTTAAGGAGTCTGTCTTTGTCATAGCCTTTTTCTTGGAATCTTCTAATCAAGATATCTGCCTGGTTGCTAAAATCCTCCAGTGTGTCACAATTGCTACGTATGCGCAATAATTGTCCTTTGGGGATATTCGATTTCCATCGTGGGTGATGGCAACTGGAGGTGGGGATATACCCGTTCCGATCCGTCGTTTTAAAAAATGTACGGGTTGATAGCGAATCCCTTGTTTTAAAAATTTCCAGGTCCAGGTAGTCGATTTGTTCGTTACTCCACTTTCCGGTAAAAGTGATACCATATTTGTTGATATTTAGATTGTCAAGAAACTTAGTCAGGCTCTCTGGTGTCCCGTCCCATAAGATGATCAGGTCATCTATATACCGCCTGTACATCTTGATCTGGGGTATGTTTTTACTGTAAATGTACTTGTCCTCCCACATGTCCATGAACAGGTTAGCTACGCTAGGGGCGTAGCGAGCCCCCATTGCAACCCCCTTTGTCTGTACGTAATATTTCTTATCATACCAGAAATAGTTACATTCCATGGCTAGCTTTAGGCTCGGTTCACACTGGGGCGACTTGGGATCCGACTTGTACGCCCTCAAGTCGCCCCAGAAAGAGATTCACATTTAAGTGAATGGGAGCGTCTTAATAGACACTACTGAGGTCGCTCCGACTTCAGAGCGTACTCCCTGTACTACTTTGATCCGACTTTGATCCAACTTCAGCCTATTGACTATCATTGAAGTTGGATCGCCGTCTCGCATGATCCGACTTCGGCATGCGACTTGTGCTCAGATGATCTTGAGGGGGAACTCCGCGCCAATTTTTAAATAAAAATCCGGCATGAGTTCCCCCTCCAGGGGCATACCAGGCCCTTGGGTCTGGTATGGACCTTGAGGGAAACCCCCTACGCCGAAAAAACTGCGTGGGGGGTCCCCCCCAATCCATACCAGACCCTTATCCGAGCACGCAGCCCTGCCGGACAGGAATGGGGGTGGGGACGAGCGAGCGCCCCCCCCCTCCTGAACCGTACCAGGCCGCATGCCCTCAACATGGGGAGGTTGGTGCCTTGGGGGAGGGGGCGTGCGCCCCCCCCACCCCAAAGCACCTTGTCCCCATGTTGATGAGGACAAGGGCCTCTTCCCGACAACCCTGGCCGTTGGTTGTCGGGGTCTGCGGGCGGAGGGCTTATCGGAATCCGGGAGCCCCCTTTAATAAGGGGGCCCCCAGATCCCGGCCCCCCACCCTATGTGAATGAGTATGGGGTACATCGTACCCCTACCCATTCACCTAGGGAAAAAGTGTCAATTTAAAAAAAAAAACACTACATAGATTTTTAAAGTATTTTATTAGACAGCTCCGGGGGTCTTCTTCCGACTTCGGGGGCCTTCTCCGCGCTCTCCGGGTCTTCTGCCGGGCTGCTCCGCTATTTTCTGCTCTTTTGCCGCTCTTTTGCTATAGCGGAGGAGCCCGGTCTGCTGCCTTCTTCTCTTCGGGGGTCTCTCCGGTTCTTCTCCGCGCTCTCCGGGTCTTCTGCCGGGCTCCTCCGCTCTCTTCTGCCGCTCTTTTGCTAAAGCGGAGGAGCCCGGTCTTCTGCCCTCTTTTCTCCTGATGTTGACACGACGCTCTCTGGGGCTGGAATGCACTCTGAGCGCTCCGCTCTGACTTATATAGGTGGTGATCACGCCCCCTTATGCCGTCACAGTCCCTGGGCATGCTGGGACTGTGACGTTTTAGGGGCGTGGTCATCGCCCAATGACCACGCCCCCTTATGCAGTCATAGTCCCAGCATGCCCAGGGACTGTGACGGCATAAGGGGGCGGGGTCACCGCCTATATAAGTCAGAGCAGAGCGCACAGAGAGCATTCTAGCCGGAGAGAGCGTCGTGTCAACATCAGAAGAAAAGAGGGCAGAAGACGGAAGACGGAAGACCGGGCTCCTCCGCTTTAGCAAAAGAGCGGCAGAAGAGAGCGGAGGAGCCCGGCAGAAGACCCGGAGAGCGCGGAGAAGAACTGGAGAAACCCCCGAAGTCGGAAGAAGACCCCGGAGCTGTCTAATAAAATACTTTAAAAATCTATGTAGTGTTTTTTTTTTAAATTGACACTTTTCCCTAGGTGAATGGGTAGGGGTACGATGTACCCCATACTCATTCACATAGGGTGGGGGGCCGGGATCTGGGGTCCCCCTTATTAAAGGGGGCTCCCG
This sequence comes from Aquarana catesbeiana, assembly GCF_042186555.1. NCBI lineage: Eukaryota > Metazoa > Chordata > Amphibia > Anura > Ranidae > Aquarana > Aquarana catesbeiana. Next base: position 448,476,591 of record NC_133325.1, on the reverse strand, counting down.
GATTCCGATAAGCCCCCGCCCGCAGACCCCGACAACCAACGGCCAGGGTTGTCGGGAAGAGGCCCTTGTCCTCATCAACATGGGGACAAGGTGCTTTGGGGTGGGGGGGCCGCAGCGCGCCCCCCTCCCCCAAGGCACCAACCCCCCCATGTTGAGGGCATGCGGCCTGGTACGGTTCAGGAGGGGGGGGGCGCTCGCTCGTCCCCACCCCCATTCCTGTCCGGCCGGGCTGCGTGCTCGGATAAGGGTCTGGTATGGATTGGGGGGGACCCCCCACGCCGTCTTTTCGGCGTAGGGGGGTTCCCCTCAAGATCCATACCAGACCCAAGGGCCTGGTATGCTCCTGGGGGGGGAACCCATGCCGGATTTTTATTTAAAATTTGGCGCGGAGTTCCCCCTAAAGATTCATACCAAACACAGTGGCGGGGATCCAAGTCGGATCCCCGTTCATTGAAAGTCGGATCCACAAGTCGTGTTGAAGTCGGGTTGAAGTCGCGTTGCAAAGTCGCGTTGAAGTCGTGTTGCCCCTGTGTGAATCGAGCCTTAGGCCCTCTAGGATGTAACTAATCTGTTCCTGTTTCATGTTAGTATTTTTGTGCATTGCTTTCTCTACTCCCCGCAGTCCATCTTTTTGCTCAATACTGATGTAAAGCGAATTTACATCCACCGCCACCAGTAACCATTGTTCTACTCCCTTCATCTGTTGGAGTTCCTCTATCAATTGCATGCTGTCGCGTAAGTACGATTTACCTTCTTTTACCAGGGGTTTGAGGAATTTGTCTAAATATTCTCCTAATCTGGAGAATATAGAATTAATCCCGCTGACGATGGGCCTTCCTGGTGGTCTTTCCAGTCTCTTATGGATTTTGGGCGTGTAGTATATTACTGGCGTCTTTGTTGAATTTGATATCATATATTCGGCCTCTTTAGAGTTCAAAATCCCCTTGGTTTTCCCTTTTTCCACATATGCTTTTAGCTTCTTCTCATATTTTGTCTTCGGGTTCCCGGTTAACTTTTTATAGGTGTTTTCTATATTCAGAAGATTATTCATCTCATCCTGGTAGTCTTTTTTGTTTAAGATGACCAGGCCTCCCCCCTTATCTGCTGGCCTGATCACTACATCATGTTTGTTTCCTATGTCTTTGATAGTTTTCCAGATGTTCCTTGACCTCTTCTTGCTATTTTTCATTGCCTTGATGTCTTCCTCTACCATTTTCCTAAACGCATTAATGCATTGGTTTCCTGGTGTTTTGGGATTAAATATGGAGTTATTTAAGTTCAGTGTGTATATACTCCGAATGTTCTCTTGTTATTTCTCCTGGGTTCATGGCAAAATGTTTTTTTATGTTTAGTTTCCTTAAGAATTTTTGAAGGTCAATATAGGCCTCAAACTTGTCCAAAGATTTATCGGGAGCATATTTGAGCCCCAATTCTAGTACTTCTAGTTCTTCTTGTGTAAACTGTGTGTGGCTGAGGTTAAAAATCCCTTGACCTAATAATTTCTGGGTCTTTTTCTTCTTCCTGCCCCCTCGTCTTCCTCTTGCCTGCTTTCTCTTTCCATGTGCCTGTGTGTGGGTTCCATTTCCTGTTGATATTCCCTTCTGATTCCATTTTGTGGGTTCATTTCGTATCTCTGATACGTATTTGGACCTTCTGTTCTCCTCGGACTCCAGTACCGGTCTCTTGTTCTTGGTCCTCCATAAGTATTTCGTCCCCTCCACCCGGGATTCCTGTAAGGAATACGGGGTCTCCATTTCCCAGGAGGTCTGTCTTGGTAGGTGACTCGGGGAAAATCCCTGCCTCCCTCGTATCCTCTTCTGTATCCTGGATGTTGGCCTCTGTAATCATCCCTTAATGGGGAATACCTATTCTGTACAGGTATATTATATCTGTTATTTGATGGAGTTCTGTAGTTAGTGGGTACTCTGTGGTCATCTCTCCTATTCTCTCTTCTTACTGATGTTATATTAGGAGTGATAGGTCTTGTTGGACTATAAGGTATGTTATCCACTCTCCTAGGCGTACCTCCCATCATTCCCAAAGGTGGGAGTGGTATTGGTTCCTCTGATTCTTCCTCCATTGAGGGGTCATCTAGTTGTTCATCCTGACTATCTTCATGTATTTGCCATACATGAAGCCGGCTGGAACGCAAGGGGGGACGCACGCTCGGATTCGCTTCCCGATCCCATCCTTTGCACTCAGCTGTGGTTGTTATGCTTTTAAACTTTTAAACTTTTGAATAAACTGGACGTACTTCACTATGCAAGCCCCCTGTCTATTTCTTTGCGGGAGGAGGATCTAGCAGCACGGAGGTGGATAGTAGTGGAGGCACCTGGACCCGGACCAGCATAAGGGGTCCCTTACCACCAGTGTAAAAGAGGAAATTCACGGAGCAGTAAAGCTTGAGAGGGACATCCATCAAAGGCAGTCATCCTGAGACACCCACTCTGTTGCCTAATACCCCCTAGGGGGTGACGGAATCTGGTGAGTGGGGGAGCACGGGGGGGAGCACTTGGAGTCACCAGCTTCTACATGCATGGAAGTCACTTATTACCACCCCTTGGGCATTTGTATATGCATGTCAACTGATCCTGACGTTTCTAATATCCTTGTCTCTAAAAATTAAGACTTTTTAACCCTGTTTGGGTTCATCACAGGGACTTTTTTCACAGATGTGTATTTTTATTTTTTATTTTTTACATGAGTGTTAATGGCTTGGATTTATATTTTTATGAATTTTATATATGAATTTATTCTATATGCATTCTAGTATTTTAAAGGTCTAATGCACTTTTGTTTCACTTTATGCACAGTGCACTTTTGTCACCATATATAATAGGGATACAAGGGGACCTCACACAGTTACTGATAGCCCCCAATTAGTGTGGTTCGGTACAAACCCCACTAACACTATAGGAGGCTACTCAATAACAATTTTTCAATAAGTTTGATATATATTAAAAGTGGAGTCCTGCAATGGAGGTGGGGCAAATCTAAATCAAACCCATATATTGTGAAATTTACTTATGCAATACAGAGGATTAGCACGTTCACGTTAAAGAAACACATTTCTATTTATTTATATATTTTGGCACAAATGGAGGGGTAAATCTACCCAAGGGCCACACAAATTATTATTTTTTGTTTTATACACAACTTTATAAGGTTCGGTGATCTTTAATTAATATTTATTGGAATTAGGGCAGCGCCAATTCCCCAGATCTCTCCTTTAAATACTTCCAATTAACTCCTATTAGGAATTAATTAAGGGGGAGGCAGCAGCCCTTCCATTATCCTAAGCGCGGACTCTCAATCTAGTAAGGGGTTAAATGTGTTCCCTCAGAGTGTTCTAACTGAAGGGGGATGGGCTACTTGGGATATGACAGAGATAGCTGATCACTGGGAACAGCAGATCTGTGAGATGTCCCCTGTCAGAACAGGGATCCACCTTGTTTACAATGGCAGATCCACGTTCTGCCTCTGTATACAGCGATCGTGGGCGGCAGGCAGACATCGAGTCCTCCAGACCCCCCCCCACGGCGCACGGCGGGCGCGCGCCCGTAATCTCACATGCACGGACCGACATACAGGTATATCGGTTTGCGCAGGAGAGCCGACCTGCCACAGTATAAGTATGGTGGCTGTTCGGCAAGTGGTTAAAGAACTGCAAGATTGCACAGTGATGAATTTGAAAATGGGGATGAAGGTAAGTATTTTGGTAGGTAGATGCTGATGTAGCCAGGTGCAGGCTACCATAGTATGAATACAGTGGGCATTTCCTCTATTGCTGCAGTCTGCTCCTGTTTCCCTCTAGTGCTGCACTCAGACTGTTTACATTGCATTTCTGAGCCAATAAGCAACAGATCGTGGGATTTGTCATCCTGTGTTCAGCCATAACTGGACTCCTGAGTCTCAGACTACATTATTAATATTCCTAATATTAATAGTCCTGAGTTGCCAGGAGGAGAAGCCACTGCCGGGACTCGGGAAGAGATGCAGGGGGAAGCCGCCAAAGTGTGACCTAGATGGAGTAAGTGCGGGTCTGGTGGGGGGGCCTGGCGGACGACGGGCAATCGATGCATCGATCGAGCGCCGGGGGCAAGCAGCGATCAAGTGAGCCTCGGGGGGTGCTTGGTTGGCTGGCTGGGGTGGCCGTGGGCCCCCCCCCCAAGGAAATTGAGCACCAGCTGCCCTGACTTTAATGTTATACACACACTTACAAAGAGTTTAGTGAAATGTGCCTTCCAAGAATGAAAACTAGTAGAAGTAATATGCAAAACTACATGTATGGTATAATTGTAACCTTTAGGCAAATGATGCACACAACAAGCTATTCAGCAGGGCAAACTTACCAGCAAGCAAAGCAGGCATAAATTAAATCTTTTTACTTTTTTGAAAAAAAGGTCTCTGTTGCATCCACTTTCATACTATTAATAGAGTGCTTTATATCTCCAATTTTGAGAGTGCCAACATTTTTTTTATTAATTATAACTGCATATAAAAATGGTAAAATGATTCTTCCCAAATCTTTAGAAAAAAAGGAGCAGTCACAGAGATTTATAAACTTTTCACATTTGTGTATTTGTGATGACTCGTTAACAGCTATATTGGCCGATAATTGCAATCATTGCATGAATCTGCCACATCATTAGTAAAGATTGAGGTGTGCTTTTCTTCTCTTCATTTTAAACTAGTACACTGAATCTCTGCTCACTTTAAAGAGACAACTGGTTTAAAGGAAATAACTATAACTCAAATCCTTCTTGATCTGATTCTCAGTTAGATGCGTGCAAAGCCTTGTCTTTAAGGAAACCAGTTTGTCACAAAAATAGAAGAGATGGAAAAAGGGATTATATGAAGCTGTAAAGACTAACAGCTGCACAGAACAAAGCAACATTTCTGCTTTCACCACATTGCTTTGACCATTCCATTACCTGCAGGTTGAGCCTGTAGTCAGCTTATTAGGTTTACTGAAAATGAAAACAGGACTTCCTGGGATTTTTGACATAGGAGAGGACTATGCTTTGATACTGAACCTTTGGCTTATGGATGAGACATTATTGCTGTGGAAGTACTATTATTAATTTTATCTAAGCATTCCAGATAAGAAAAAAAAATTGGATCAAAGATGGATCACTTTGCCGAAGCATGCCTCCTCTTCAAATTGGCCATACTCCCTAACCAATATTCGATGAGATTAGCTTGCAGAAACCACTGTTAAAGTGCACTTTCACCATCATTGTAGCATTCCTGTAGAGTGGCTAAATGAATATCTATGAAAAATAGTAAATGCAGGTATAGAAGGAAAAAGTATTAAAGGAAAATTTTTCTCTGAGCGAATGCAGGTTAACCCCACAGACCTCTCCACTATAGACTGTGATGTTGAAAGACAGAGTAATAGGAATGATGAGAAAAAAAGAATAAAGGAAAACATTTAGTTTTTTTATGTTTATAGAGTAACAATCAAGAAATGATTATTGTTCTCTCAAAAGATGACAATATGGAAGAAAGGTACACATAGAGCACTTCACATTTAAACAGTGGATATGTCCCCATGGACTTCAAAGAGGCTGACTGACAGATGTTTAAAGTCATAAAGTCAAAGACAGAAATAAAAACCAAAACAGGAGGAAGTAAACAGGGTGAGTTTCCGGCGCTTAGATGTAAGATATACCTAATGAGACTAAGCAGCTGCTATATTCATACAAAACATTTCAAAAAGAAGCAACAAAGTTGCAAATTCAGTCCTTTCCAGCATAAGCAGCGCTAAAAAAAAAAAATATTATTATAAAAAATAAATAAAACACATTAATCTAAAAGTGGTATATAAATCCAGGTGCTGAGTGATTTAACATATCATTGTGACAGTTCATATCACGATCATCAGCTGAATAAACATTCGACCATGACCACACCATGTGATTCTGCTCCCTATTGGAATTTCACTCACCAGATTCCTAATAAACAAACGCCTTTGTATAGAGAGTTTGGCTTTTGTTAATCAGTATCGGAAGGACATCAGCATGGAAATTCAATATCGATTAACCCAAAGGATAAAGAACGTCCTAATCCCGTGGATCCCCAGACTGGACAGACTGGACAGACTGGACAGATTGGACAAGCCTCACTCCTCTTGTACAGCTCGGGCACTGTTGCAGTGTCAGACCAGCCTGCACTATTCCCTGCTGAAAGCTCTGTCCTGGTGCAGGAGAACAGGCCAGCTGAAGCTTCCACTAGCACAGCAGTAGGAATGGACATTGTTGAAAAGACAGCAGGAGCTGTGAATATGCCAGCAAAGCTTTCTTTTGGTGGTATTTAATCACGGAATGGCAAAACGCATCTAGGCATGACCACAAGGCTTGCTGCATTGGTGATTGGCTCCAAGTTCTTCCCGGGAACCACCACGGACGATCTTATCTCCATTGAGGTGGTGAGAAACACAGTGCTTTATCGATTTGAACGCTTTTTTTAACATTATGTTTGTAAAGGCAATAGCTTAAGGGTTGGGTTGATTTGTTGAATAAAATTTTACAGTTTTACACTATGAGGTTTCTTTTCCTTTCTTATGCCGGAGCTGTATAAGAGGATTGTAGCTTGTCCAATCTGGGGATCCACAGGATTAGGATGTTCTTTATCCTTTGGATCGATCGATATTGAATTTCCATGCTGATGTTCTTCCAATACTGATTAAAAAAAAGCCGAATCTTTATACAAAGGCGATGTTTATTAGGAATCTGGTGAGTGCAACAATTCCTATAAGGAGCGGAATCACATGGTGTGGTAATGGTCAAACGTCTATTCAGCTGATGATCCTGATATGAACTGTCACAATGATATGTTAAATCACTTAGCACCTGGATTTATATGCCACTTTTAGATTAATGTGTTTTTATTTATTTTTTATAATAATATTTTTTTTTAGCGCTGCTTAAGCTGGAAAGGACTGAATTTGGAACTTTTTTGCTTCTTTTTTGAAAAGAAATAAAAATCAGATATGAGATTTAACCCCTCTTCACTCTACCCAAAACTAAAAACACATTTTAATTTTCTTCAATCTCTCGCCATCATCCCTCAGCGAGCTTAAAAATCTGTGGAACCGGACTGTACTACCACTCAGCGCCTGTGGAAACCATCTGGTGGTGAAGGCCCGGCACACTTGGACATCTCTTCAGGCTCCAGTTATCAGGATACTTCTCCAACAGGATCTCAGATCCAACAAGCCTTGTATGACCCCCCCTGAATAAGGGCGGTCACTGGCTTTTTGGTAAGCCTCCTGTCTCTCTGTGGTGGTGGTCTCACGTGGTCAAGTCTATCTCATGTCCCACTATCTATGAATTATTCACTTCACAGCGCACCAGAATTTTGTTTATGAACTCAAGTCACTTATTAACCTTAATAGAATACGGATATTTGTATTTTGTGCACTATTGATATATTGAACTTTTGCTTAATCAATTGCTGTTGTGCACTGTATGGATTGTTTTTTATTGATTTTCATGATTTTTGGTTTACACCATGAATATTGTTTGCATTTTTGCACTTTAATATTTTGCGACACACACATATTTATCAATTAATAGCGCTGCACTTTTTCTGCTATATAACATTTTAATGATTGTCATACATTAATCTACATTGTGCAAAGGAAGCCCATTCTTTTTGAATATGTTTTTCTTAGTTTCTGTATTAAAATCTTGAAAATAATGAACCGTTCTTCAAAGATTTAGGTCAAATTTTAGTGTATATTATTTAGTCTGTGTGAAAGTTATAGAGTCTACAAACCATGGTACAGTAAATATTTGAAAATTTATCAGTCCTGATGTACTGACCGCCTATCTCATTTTTTTAAGCCCTAAAATGCCAGGACAGTACAAATATACCAAAAAAGAACCCTTTTTTAAAAGTAGACACTCCAAGGTATTTAGTAAGAGGCATTAAGAGTCTTATGCCATTGTATTTTTTTTTGCCACAATGTTTTGGAAAACAAAGAAATTAAATAAAATTTGATTTCACAAAGCTGTCATTTTAAGTAATTTCTTACACACATCATAGGCATTCTTATGCCGCGTACACACGATCGGATTTTCCGACGGGAAATTTTTCGATGGGAGCTTGTTGTCGGAAATTCCGACCTCGTGTAGGCTCCATGGGACATTTTCCGCCAAACAAAATTTGAGATCTGGATCTCAAATTTCCCGAAAACAAAATCCATTCTTGTAAATTCTGATCGTGTGTACACAATTCTGACGCACAAAGTTCCACACATGCTCTCAATCAATTACGAGACAGAAGCACTCGGTCTGGTAAAACTAGCCTTCGTAATGGAGATAGCACATTCGTCACGCTGCAAATTTTTAAATCTTTTAATGCAGCACATTCTCTTCTTTTTTATAATGCTAGAAAAATGAAGTTGTTTTGCTGCTGATATTCACACAGAGTTCTTAAAAAATTATTTCTTTATTATTTCTCGTGATCTCCTGAATACGTTTTTTTTTTTGTCAGATCTCCATAATAATGTTTTACATTTTTGTATATAGTGTTTTTTTTTAATCAAGATCTCCTGCTTTTTTTTTCTATTGCTCTCTATAATATTGGTTTTAGTTTTGTGTCAAGTTACAACACCATTATTATCTTGTATTTTTTAACCTCAAAGAGGTTGGTTGGTGTTGGTGTTCCTTGTTAATTTGACATTGTATTTAGGAAATGTACCTGCCAACTCACAAACAAACTGTCCTTTTTTAAATAAAACACATAGGCAAGTATTTGTGAATCCAAAATAGCCATTTATTATGGGTCATAATAAGATAAAGAGGAAGGCAACGCTGGAGAAAATTGTGAAATTGGCGAAGCCTTTGTACCCCAGGGCACACATCAACTATTTTACAGCCAAAATTGGTAGCATGAGGAGTCCATATAATAGTGAGCACAATCTGGTCCCAGACTACAAGAGATCAGGAACAGCAGCAGATGACATATATGTCCCCAGGCTGTGGTCATACAACAGCCTGCGTCTTTTGTCAGACCAGACTGAACCCAGGCCATCACACTCTTGTCTTCCTTCCACTCTTGCTTCCAGGCTTGCTTCCAGGCTGTGGTTTTGGAGTTGCGGCAGGAGGTGGAGGAGGAGGAGGATGGTCTAACTCATACAGGTGTGTTTTGTTTGTGAGTTGGCCCCTCAACCACTTATTTAGGGACAGATACATAATTTCCTCACAGATAAGGCGTTGGCCCTCCTCCATTTCCTGCATTTTGCATGCAGCCATGGAGGCAAAGGCCTCTTGAAGAGTGGGGGTGGTTCTGAGGGCAGTATTAGCCTCCCGAATCAGCCCAAGCGCTGCCTCCTCCACGTTACTCCCCTTCCTTGGCCTTTTGGTTGGAAGGCGGAGGGGAGGGACCTGGGATTAGGTCAGGCTACTTGGCCGGGCCACCTCCTGACTGCCAATTACCCCACCACCTCCTGGCTATCACATTCCACAGCCTCCTCCTGGCTGCCACATTCCACGCCCTCCTCCTAGCTGAGGCTTTCCTGTGTATGAAAAAGGGACATAGTTTTATTTTTTTGGTCATCGATCAAACACTGTTGCAAATTGAATGTTAACAAATAGAAAAGACTATTCTTCTGACCCCAGCATTTTTCATTCTTGTCCCAAACATTTTTGGCCACTACTGACTATAGATATGTAAAACACTTTAATAAATCAGCAATTAGTGATCAATAATAACATCTAGTTAACATCATTAATATTATGACAAGAAATCTGTAGAACAATGCTATAACTGGCTCAAGCTGGGCTCTTCCACTTCTTCCTGGCTGGAAGGCCCAGGTTGGACGTCGGAAGCCTCAGCTGGGGTGGAAGGAAGTATGGAAGGAAGCATGGAAGGAAGAGTGGAAGGTAGGGTTGAGAGTGATTGCCTGATTTCAGTCTGGTCTGACAGAAAACAAAATCTCTCATAGTACCACAGCCTGGGGACATAAATGGCATCTGCTGCTGCTCCTGATCTCGTGGAATCCTGGACCTTATTGCGCTCCCTATTATAAGTGCTCCTCAGCCCACCAATTTTTGCCTTCAAATAGGGGATGGTTGCCGTGGGGATCTGCGGCTTCACCAACTCAAGCAGTTTCTCCAGCGCTACCTGCCCCTTTAGTTTATGATTATAATGCGGATGTTTCACCTGCCACAGACAGGGCAGCTCCCTGTACTTGTCTATGAATAGGGGGAGGAAGTTGTGATCATTGAAGCCATCCATTTTCTCTGCAAGGCACAACACAAGACAAACCCGAATGTCAGGCTAAACTATCCTAATCTTGTCCCAATATAGGCCTCAATCTAGAGGCAGTATAGGTCACCGATGCACCAAGTTAAACGTGTACCTTCGTCAGAATGATCGGCGCTTCCGCTGCTCCTTCCTCCGCTCACAGATCGTACGTACGATGCACGGGTGTTACGCTATATATACACTATATACACTGTGCATGCGTGAAACTCCGCCTGCCCCTGACGCTCTTTCTAGTCTATTCCCCGCCCCTTGTCTTTCGGCTCAGTAGGAGAGCACATGGCGGAGAAAGAGCAAGTGCATGCAGATAGCAGTAGCAGCAACGACGAACAGCCGGAGCCACGAATGTCCCGATCCCGGAGGAGATTTAAGGTCTCAAATATGTCCTTTATAGAGATGGTGGAGATGGTGGACATCTTGAAGAGGGCTGACTATGATGGGAAGCATGGACCTTACCCAAACCCAAATGTCAGAAAGGCCAAGATCATGGCTAAAGTTGTGAGAAGTCTGCACAGGAATTTTGGTGTATGACGATACAAGGATCAATTGAGGAAACACTGGTCAGACCTGAAATTGAGGGAGCAGAATCAGTACAGAAAGATCAAGAGAGTTCTTCAAAAAAGTAAGTAGTTGTTGTGTGTTCCTATTATTATTACTTGCATGCTGCTCCATGTGCTCTTCTTTACTGTTGTATAGGGATGAGCTTCATGTTCGACTCGAACATCGTGTCTTCGGCCGTTCGCCGAATTACGAACGATATGGGCCGTTCGCACCAAATTCGAGTGGCTGTCACGGCCCATAATTCAGTGCAGTATCGCAGTGCATTGCTGGCTGATGATTGGCCAAGCATGCAGTATGACCCGCATGCTTGGCCAATCACAGCGCAGTCTGTACAGAGAGCCATAATTGGCCAAAGCCAGGGTGGCTTTGGCCAATTATGGCTCAGGGGGTTTAGTACACGCCCCACACTATATAAGGCCGCCTGCAAAGCGGCCCTGTGTAGTGTGTTCCGGCGTTGAGAGAGAGATAGATAGACAGAGAGACAGTGTCATTTGATTTAAGTTAGATAGAGTAGGCAGGCGAGTCAGTTAGCTGCACTTACAGTGTATAGTGTATATATATATACATCCTAGGTGTTGTGTGTGTATATATATATATATATATATATATATATATATATATATATATATATATACATACTGATACTGCAGCTAGCAAAATCAACTGCCTGCCTGTAGTATGAGAACACCACCCCTCTATATATATATATATATATATATATATATATATATATATATATATATATATACACTGTATTCAGTTTAGCTAGATCCGTTCCTGTTATTCTCTTCCTACTACTGACAGGTAGGCAGGTGTTTTTACAGTATTTACAGCTACCTGAAGAAAATTGCTGGTGTTCTTCTGATCCTATTAGTACAGTACCGCAGGCAGCTGTAGTATTTACAAGTTAGTTTAGTGCGTCCTCTGCACAGTGTGCACCTAAAGCTACCTGAAGAAAATGAGTGGTGTTCTTCTGATCCTATTAGTACATTACCACAGGCAGCTGCAGTATTTACAAGTTAGTGTAGTGCGTCCTCTGCACAGTGTGCACCTAAATCTACCTGAAGAAAATTAGTGGTGTTCTTCTGATCCTATTAGTACAGTACCGCAGGCAGCTGCAGTATTTACAAGTTGGTGTAGTGCGTCCTCTGCACAGTGTGCACCTAAAGCTACCTGAAGAAAATTAGTGGTGTTCTTCTGATCCTATTAATACCACAGGCAGGCAGCTACAGTATTTACAGTTAGTGTAGTGCATCCTCTGCACAGTGTGCACCTAAAGCTACCTGGAGACAATTGCTGTTGTTCTGCTCCTATTAATACCACAGGCAGGCAGTTGATTCTCCTAGCTGCAGTATCAGTATATATATACATCCCAGCTTTGTGCAGCTACATCTCACTGCAGGCCATTAGTATGTCTGGAAGGCCAACAAGGAGAGGCAGACAGTCACAAGCCAATAAAAGAGGGCAAGCAGGCTCTGTGTCTAGAGGCAACAGTGCTGGTCGTGGAGACGGTGCATCCTCATCAGCACGTGGCTGTGGGACACGCTTGTCCTTTTTTTCGGCAGCTGGCCGTATTGAGCCGCAACATGGAGAAGACTTGGTAGAGTGGTTGACCAAGCTGTCCTCATCCTTCTCATCCTCTCTCACCCAGGCTCAGGGTACTTTGTCTGGCAAAGCAGCTGCCAACGCGGCCTCTTCCCTCGGCTCAATGGCATCAGTCACTCCTTCCCTAGCCCCACCATGTCCTCCTGAGGAGTCCCCCGAACTGTTTGACCACAGTGTTGGGTACATGCTCCAGGAGGATGCCCAGCATTTTGAAGGCTCCGATGACGGTACCCAGCTAGAGGAAGGCAGTAACGTGAGCCCAGAGAGAGGGGGTGCCCAAGAAGGACAGCAATCTGGCAGTCATGTTCCCCCAGCTGCAGCATACTGCCAGCTTTGCTCCAGTGATGAGGAGGGAGGGGATGATGAGGTCACTGACTCCACGTGGGTGCCTGATAGGAGGGTGGAGGAGGAGGAGGCACATCACCAACAAGGCAGGATGCCCTCCAGGGGTCAGCTTAAGGGCAGCACACCGACTGCATCACCCCGCAGAGCTCCGCATGTGCAGGGCACTGCTGTCTCTGCGCATTATTCCAAAAGTTCTTTGGTGTGGGCCTTTTTTGAGACAAGTGCATCAGATCCCACTGCTGCTATTTGCAACATATGTCTCAAGCATATCTCGCGTGGCCAAAACATCTCCTGCTTGGGCACCATATGCTTGACCAGACATGTGTTGACCTGCCATGCAGTTCATTGGCAAGCGTACCTAAAAGACCCACACCAAAGATCAAAGAGGACCTCTCCTTGCTCCTCATCAGCTGGGATCTCCAACCCCACTATACCTTCAGTCCTCTCTGAGACCTGCACTGAGAGGAATGAAGGTGTAGAATTAGGTGTGTCACAGCCAAGTACTTGGGGGCAATCTGCTATCGGTACACCAACGTCAGATTGTACCAGGCAAATTTCCCTGCCCCAGCTGCTGCACCGCCAAAAGAAGTTCGCTCCCAGCCATCCACATGCCCAGCGGTTGAATGCTAGCTTGGTTAAATTGCTAGCACTTCAACTGCTGCCTTTTCAGTTGGTAGACTCTGCCCCCTTTCGTGCGTTTGTAGAATGTGCGGTTCCTCAGTGGCAGGTTCCCATAATGCCACTTTTTCTCACGGAAGGCGATTCCGGCTCTCTACCGGCATGTGGAAGGCAATGTCTTGGCCTCGCTGGACAGGGCGGTCAGTGGTAAGGTGCATATTACCACTGACTCATGGTCCAGCAGGCATGGACAGGTACGTTACCTATCTTTCACTGCGCACTGGGTGACTCTTCTGGCAGCTGGAAAGGATGCAGGACAGGGTGCAGTAGTCTTGGAGGTTGTTTCGCCATCACGCCTCCAAAATACTACTAGTGGTGATTCTACCTCACCTCTCTCCTCTACCCCCTCCTCTTCTTCTTCCTCCATGGCCTCTTCCTGTGCTGATTTGTCTTCGGAAGCAGCGGTGCTCCATAGGCGTTCAAGGGGCTACGCAAGCACGCAGGCCAAAAGATGCAATGCGGTGCTTGAGCTGGTGTGCTTGGGGGACAGGAGCCACACTGGGCAGATATTCTGTCAGCTCTGCAGGGGCAGGTTCAGAGGTGGTTGACACCACACCAGCTTAAGGCAGGTATGGTGGTTTGCGACAATGGCACCACTACCTCTCTGCCCTCCAACAGGGACAACTGACCCATGTGCCCTGTTTGGCTCACGTCCTTAACTTGGTGGTACAGCGGTTCTTGGGCAGGTACCCAGGCTTACAGGATGTCCTGAGGCAGGCCAGGAAAGTCTGTGTGCATTTCTGCAGGTCATATAATGCCAGTGCTCGGCTGGCTGACCTCCAAAAGGAGTTTAACCTGCCCAAGAACCGCCTAATCTGTGACATGCTCACCAGGTGGAACTCAATGTTGGCCATGCTGCAGGGGCTGCACATGCAGCAGAGGGCCATCAATGAGTACCTGTGTGACTATAGCACCAGGACAGGGTCAGGGGAGCTTGTTTTTTTTTCCCCACGCCAGTGGGCCATGATCAGGGATGCATGCACTGTCCTGTCACCATTTGAGGAGGCCACGAGGATGGTGAGCAGTGACAGTGCATGCATCAATGACACTGTCCCCCTTGTCCACCTGTTGGAGCACACGCTGCATGGAATAATGGACAGGGCATTTGAGGCAGAACAGAGGCAGGAAGAGGAGGATTTCCTTAGCTCTCAAGGCCCCCTTTATCCTGACAGTGTTCCTGCGTGCCCGCCGATCACACAGGAAGAGGAAGAGGAGGAGGAGGAAGAGGAGGAAGATTATGTCAGTATGGAGGTGGAGCCTGGCACTCAGCATCAGCAGCAGTCTTTAAGGGATCAGTCCCAAGAAACACATGGACTTGTACGTGGCTGGGAGGAGGTGTCATCCTTAGTGACCCAGAGGACTCCGGACCGAATGCCTCAGCAAACCTATGCTGCATGGCCTCCCTGATTCTGCAAAGCCTGCGTAAGGATCCTCGTATTCATGGTATCAAGGAGAAGGACCAATACTGGCTGGCAACCCTCCTTGATCCACGTTACAAGGGTAAGGTTGTGGACCTTATCTTGCCGTCGCAGAGGGAGCAGAGGATGAAACATCTTCGGGAGGCCTTGCAGATAGGTCTGTGCAACACGTTCCCAGAGACTGGTTACAAACTCCTGTTTCTGGACAACGTGTTGCTGAGGCTTCGGTCAGTCAAAGAAGGAGCGGTGGAGAAGGTGGCCGTCTGACCAATACGTTCAGACAATTTTTTAGTCCGCAGCCCCAAGGTATGATCGGTTCCAGCAACCATCGCCAGCATCTGTTTTACATGGTGCAGGAATACCTAGGGGCAAGATCTGACTTGGGCACCTTTCCCACCGAAAATCCTCTGGGTTACTGGGTCTTGAGGATGGATCACTGGCCAGAGCTTGCACAGTATGCAATTGAGCTACTGGCCTGTCCTGCATCCAGCGTTCTTTCGGAATGCACATTCAGTGCTGCTGGAGGCTTTGTAACCGATCACAGGGTGCATCTGTCCATCGACTCGGTCGATCGACTGACCTTCATAAAAATGAATCAGTCTTGGATCACCACCAGCTACCAAGCACCTGATGCTGATGTAACCGAATAATTTTTTTTGAAATGTCAGATCCCTTCAAAGACTGCCTATGCTGATGATGAGTGACTATCCTGTTATGCTGAGTAATTATCCTCTTCCTCCTCAATGATCATGCTGATAGCTTGTAAGAACATTTTTGGTTCTGGGCAACGCCACCAGTGCCTAAGGCCCAATTTTTAAGCCCCTGTTTAACAAGGGCATGTAATTACAATTTTTGATGCAATTCTTTGCAGCAGGGCTAGTTCCTGTGCTCCAACTAGAGTATCTGTGAGGGGTTGCAGTGTTGTGGCACCAGCACCAGTGACTAAGGCCCAATTTTTCAGCCCCTGTTTAACAGGGGCGTGCAATTACAATTTTTGATGCAATACTTTGCAGCAGGGCTCATTCCTGCGTTCCAACTAGAGTATCTGTAAGGGGTTGCAGTGTTGTGGCACCAGCACCAGTGCTTAAGGCTCAATTTTTCAGCCCCAGTTCAACAGGGGCATGTAATTACAAGTCTTGATCGAATATTTCACAGCAGGGCCCATTTCTGCGCCCAGCAAGATTAACTGTGAGGACTTACAGTGTTGTGCCACCAGCACCACCACCAAAACCACCAAAGGCCCAATTTTTCTGGTTCTGTTCAACAGGGGCATGTAATTACAATTCTTGATTGAATATTTCACAGCAGGGCACGTTTCTGCGCTCACCAAGATTAACTGTGAAGATTTACAGTGTTGTGGCACCAGCACCAACATCACCACCAAAGGCCCAATTTTTCAGCCCCTGTTCAACAGGGGCATGTAATTACAATTCTTGATCTAATATTTCACAGCAGGGCCCGTTCCAGCGCCCACCAAGAGTAACTGTGAGGATTTACATGTTGTGGCACCAGCACCACCACCACCATCACCAAAGGCCCAATTTTTCTGGCCCTGTTCAACAGGGGCATGTAATTACAATTCTTGATCTAATATTTCACAGCAGGACCCTGTGAGGGCTTACAGTGTTGAGGCCACAACAACACCTAAGGCCCAAATTTCTGCTGAGTATATAGGGCAGGCCCCTACTTTCAAACATCCAACTTACAAACGATTCCTACTTGCAAATGGAAGGAGACAACAGGAAGTGAGATGAAATCTACCCCATAGGAAGGGAAATTCTCTCCAGTAAGAGTTAATATGAGAAAAACTTTTCTCCTTTCCACTGATGCTTTATCACCAATCCTTGTTTCACTAAAACCCCCAAATTTTCAAAAAACATTTGTCATTGGGACAAAAAGTGAAGTGAAATCTTCTGAAGAGGAGCACAGAGAGCAAAACAAATGTCACAGGGGTGATAACTTTTCAATATGTTTTCCAAAAAGCTTAAAAACAGATTTTTTGGCTGGAGCTACACTTTAAAAATGTACCAGTTCAAAATTACAAACAGATTCTACTTAACAACACACCTACAGTCCCTGTCTTGTTTGCACCGCCTGTATACTGCTGTTCAGAGTATATAGGGCCTGGGGGCCCCACGCCTTTCCTTTTTTTAATTTGGGTGCGGGGTTCCCCTTAATATCCATAAAGGACCCAAAGGACCTGGTAATGGACTGGAGGGTACCCATGCCGTTTGTCTCACTGATTTTCATCCATATTGCCATGACCCGACATTACATTAAAGCCGCAAGCAGTTTTAAATGGCTATTTTTCCTTTAAAAATGTCATTTTGTGCAGGGACTGTTCTAAGCATGGGAAACATGTGCCACTTTACAGGCATAATATAGACACCCCCAGGTACGATATTTAAAGGAATATTTCATTTTTTTTTTTTTTACTTTAAGCATCATTAAAATCACTGCTCCCGAAAAAACGTCCATTTTTAAAAGTTTTTTTTGCATTGATACATGTCCCCTGGGGCAGGACCCGGGTCCCCAAACCCTTTTTAGGACAATACCATGAAAATTAGCCTTAAAAATTAGCACTTTTTATTTTGAACGTTCGAGTCCCATAGACGTCAATGGGGTTCTAAGGTGCGTGCAAATTTTCGGTCCGTTCGCAGGTTCTGGTGCGAACCGAACCGGGGGGTGTTCGGCTCAACCCTAATAGTAAACATCATTCATTTGCCCACTAATAGGATGTTTTTGGCAGATCCAGGTTAACTACATTTGTTCAGGCCTATTTGTATTAAAAGAAGTTTATGACATTGTTTTCTAGATGGGTTTGTACTAGAATGAAATGCAAACTTGATTCAGTGTAAGGAGAGGACACTCAGCAGCTGTTTACACATCTGGACGCAGGAGCACTAGTGTGGGACACGAGAACAAACTTTTTAGGGTGTTCCACACAGGTGCTCCAGTGGATACTATAGGTGTCTCCATGTGTGAAAATTGTACAAAAAAAGGTAAGTATTCCAGCTTTATAAAAGGAAAAAAATTATGTCTTCAGTTTGGAACTCTGCCAAAAAGACAATTGTACGACACTTCCAAGCAATGTTTCATATTACTATTTCTGGCCTCAAATATCTGTGTGTGTTAAGTATACCTTTTTTTTCACATAGGTGAGAAAAGACTCAGGACATCTGAGGACACCAGGGAGCCCCCACCTCCTAAAGAAAAGCAAATCCCCACACCACAACCAGAAGATGTGTAGGAAGGAGAGGTTTATGAAGTGGGCGAAATAGTGACCACAACAGGTGAGTGTCTGAGACCACAGCTTCAGGTAATAGATGTATGCCTGCATATTTATAATACATGGTGTGGTTTTTTTTTATTTTAGGTGATGTGGATGTTGTGGAAGAAGATTCTTATTTCACAAGTGCAAGTGCAAATGTCCTCATCGGGGAGATCATGGTGTGCAATCGTGATTTACAGAAGATCAAGGAAGACATCAATGATGTGGAAAAAAGACTCAAAAACATCATTGATGTTTTAGGCAGAATCTAAAACACCCCAAAATGCTTCTAGTTTGTTTTTATTTTTATTATTTTCACACATTTTGAATATTTTTTAGAAAGCCAAATTTTGAAGAGTGTGTCAACATGTGCTATCTGCCATCACGGGATATCAAGGTACGCGTTTTGGGGGTGCAACCCCTTCCTTGCAACTAAAGTAGATAAGAGAAAGGGGTTGCACCCCAAAACACGTCCATTGATCCCCCATGATGGGAGCTAGCACATATTGACATTAGGCATGGGATCAGGAGGGAAATCCCCATTTTGACTCTCAATTTGTGTGCATCTTCAAAATTTGGCTTTCACAGGGGTGACATCACCCCATCTGATGAAGGCAATATCAACACAGTTTGGACATACTACTGTCTGATATTGCCTTCACTTTGTCAAAGTGGAACTTTGTAAGTTCCTGAGTTGTGTATTGTTTTATGGTTTTAAACATGCCTGTTTTAACACAAAAAGGGCTATTTGTACTGTAAAAAAAAAATGTTATTACTAAAATATGTTGGTTTGTTCAAAAAACATTTTCTAACACACATGTGAATGTGCACAGAGTAAAAAGTTTTCTAATCAGCAATGGGTGTTATTTACGAAAGGCAAATCCACTTTGCACTGCAAGTGCACTTGAAAGTGCACTGAAAGTGCACTTGGAAGTGCAGTCGCTCTAAATCTAAGGGGTAGATCTGAAATGAGTGGAAGCTCTGCTGATTTTATCATCCAGTCATGTGCAAGCTAAAATGCTGTTTTTTATTTTCCTTGCATGTCCCCCTTGGATCTACAGCGACTTTACCTCCAAGTGCACTGCAAGTGCACTTTCAAGTGCACTTGCAGTGCAAAGTGGATTTTCCTTTAGTAAATAACCCCCAATGTGTGGCTTCTTCTTTCAATGCTCAATATAATTTTTTGGACTAAGTTGGTGTTTACACAGAAATGAGGGTTATTTACTAAAGGCAAATCCGCTTTGCACTACAAGTGCACTTTCAAGTGCACTTTTGCAGTGCACTTGGAGTGCAAAATGGATTTTCCTTTAGTAAAACACTCCCACAGTGCTTTATAATTTGCCACAATCATGCCATTTTTGTGACTGTGCAAAATTCATTCATGGTGCTGAAAATTATGTATATTTTTAACAGTAATGCATTACATACAAAAACAACAAAAACAAGGTGTGTGTGTGTAGCAGACCCACAACATAATAGTTCGTTGAAGAAGAGATTGTCACCCCATGTATCAAATAAATTACGTTTGCACTATTGAAGAAAATGCCCCCAAAAAAAGCCCATCGGAGAACCTAGGAGACAGCTTAAAGAAACAAGCAGTAAATCAAAGGAAATATGAACTAAAAAAATGTATTTTTAAAATTTTACCCTACCCGCAAAGTACTCCGTATATTTTATACAGACCTCGCGTTCGCTTTGGCGGGGCGAGCACTGTAAAACAGATACGAACCCACAAGCACAAACTGAAGAGCTGTAACGATTGGAAAAGCATGAGGCTGAAAATCGCGAAACGTCTCTCACCAAAATTCTACTAACATGAGATAAACACGAGGTTAGCAGAAGGAGCCCAAAGGGTGGCACACTGGCTATTGAACTTCCCTTTTCTAGTGCCGTCATACATGTTGTACGTCACCGCGTTCTTGAAGTTCGAAATTTCTGACAAGATTTGTGTGACCGTGTGTATGCAAGACAAGTTTGAGCCAACATCCGTCGAAAAAAAAACATGGATTTTGTTGTCGGAATGTGCGATCGTGTGTACGCAGAATTACAATTACACCCCAAAACACATTCTTTTTTTTACACAACTGTCAATAAATAAGATATTCACAAAGCGATCACAGTGTGCACCTCTGCATACCCCAGAGGGTGCACACAAGCAGCAAAAATAGGAGGACATTTTAATATGCCCTCTTACCCTCAAGAAACAGCTGTCTGGTTTTAATAAAGTGGCCGGATGTCAGGTAGTTAAGAAACTACACTAAACAGTACATATATATGTCTGTAATGCCGCGTACACACGATCGGACTTTACGGCATACTTGGTCCGGCGTACCGGATTTTGTCTGAAAATTCGATCGTGTGTGGGCTCCAGCGGACTTTGTAAATCAAAAAATAAAGAATAAAGTGTGGCGCTAAAGTAAACTTGTTCCTCATTGGGCAAGACCCACTAGAATATCAATCTGAGGGCCAAATCTACCCAGTGAGGTATTTAATAAAATGGGATTTTCTCAAATCCTGTGTATAAGAAATTAATGAAAAAAATATAAATTCACAAGGTAATCGCCCTTATAATCTCACATATCAAGTGTGTACTATAAATTAGATCCGATAAGGAACAACCAGATGGGAAACTGGTTGTGTTACCCCGAAAGGAATATCTATGTGGGGATTGGTAAATGTGCTATTTAAACGTGAATAAGAAAAAAGAATTAAGAAACCATGATGCTTAAATTAGATCAGGTGTATATAACTCTGGATTTCGTGGGTCAACATCTAATGTGCTGATAAGTGATTCTGCAAGCGTGTTTATCTGCTTGTAACGGGTATCGTACGGGTACGTATATATTGAATCAATATGTGTAAACATAGAAGAATTTATCTCAATGTAAGTGAAATCATATATATAGATAATGTCCATAAACACACTCAATTAAAATCAGGTGTGAGTCCCAATGCTGGACCTATGGAGGTACACCTAGAAACTTGGCCGCTGGGGCTTCCTTTGAACAGCCAGGATGGTTCCCGTGTATTCAGATGGTAAGACTGTAACTGTAGATATAGGTATGTAAAAAATACTCTTACCAAGGATGGTGGACTCCCCAGCCAGCGGCTTCGGAGTCAGAGTAAGCTTGTGGTAAAACGAACGGCAGTGGTTGGAATGCTGCTTCATCCGTTAGTAGAAATGCTGGAAGGTGAGGATCCCCACAGAACGGCCTCCCACACTTCAATGCTCTATTCACCTTACAGATCCTATGCAGTTCTCCCCTGATGGGTTACCTCTAGTATTGGAGCTAATCTAGGTGAATGATGTCTCTGCTTTCTCTGTCTCTGTTTTCTCAAAAGTTTGACAGACTTAGATTTGAAACATGTTTCAAATCTATCCGAAGATCCGGTCGAAAAGTCCGCTCGTCTGTATGCTAGTCTGACGGACAAAAACCGACGCTAGGGCAGCTATTGGCTACTGGCTATGAACTTCCTTATTTTAGTCCGGTCGTACGTCATCACGTACGAATCCGTCGGACTTTGGTCGGTCCGTTCATTCGGAAAGTCCGTCGTAAAGTCCGTCGAAAAGTCCGCCGGGCAAAGTATGTCGTAAAGTCCGGTCGTGGCATAAGGTTCAATATTGAGTTGGCCCACCCTTTGCAGGTATAACAGCTTCAACTATTCTGGGAAGGCTGTCCACAAGGTTTAGGAGTGTGTTTACATAAACATTTGACCATTCTTCCAGAAGCACATTTTTCCGTAGTCTCCGCTCTAATTCAACCCAAAGGTGTTCTATAGAGTTGAGGTCAGGGGGCTGGTCAAGTTCCTCCACCCCAAACTCGCTCAACCATGTCTTTATGGACCTTGCTTTGTGCACTGGTGCGCAGTCATGTTGGAAAAGAAGGGGGCCATCCCCAAACTGTTCAAAAAAAATTGGGAGCATGAAATTGTCCAAAATGTCTTGGTATGCTGACGCCTTACAAGTCAAGCCAACCCCTGATAAACAACCCCACACCATAATCCCCCTCTAGCAAATGATTTGGACCAGCGCATAAAGCAAGGTCCATAAAGACATGGATGAGCGAGTTTGGGGTGGAGGAACTTGACTGCCCTGCACAGAGTCCTGACCTCAACCTGATAGAACACCTTTGGGATTAGAGTGGGGACTGCGAGCCAGGCCTTCTCATCCACATTAGTGAGTAACCTTACAAATGCGCTTCTGGAAGAATGGTCATACATTCCCGTAGACACACTCCTAAACCTTGTGGACAGCCTTCCCAGAAGAGTTTACGCTGTTATAGCTGCAAAAGTTGGGAAAACGCAGTATTGAACCCTATGGACTAAGACTGGGACGTCAGTTTAAAGGATGGTGTACCAATACTTTTGGTAATACAGTGTAGATATATATATATATATATATATATATATATATATATATATATATGTCCTATTAACTGCTCCATCTTGTGAAAGCACATCAAAGTCCCGCATTTTGCATCTTTGGTGCGCTTTCAGAAAATGTGGTAAAAACGCATGACCTAATAAAAGTCAGTGGGACCTTGGCTAAAAAAGTGTGCAAAAAAGTTAATCAGAGGTAAACTGATAACAAATAAGGACTAATAAAGGACTACTAAGGACTAACTATCGGCAGCAAAGTACCAAGAAACCAAAGCAAACAGTGACTGCTCCAGTCAAAACTGAATAAGTTGTTGCTGAAAAAACAATGCTGTGTATTCTGCAAAACACCAACTGCAAGCAATATGCAGTCACCAAACCAAAACACCTCCGGAGGCAAGAGGTCAGACAGCATTTATTTTTTAAAACATTACAATGGGATATCTTCTCTTAAAGTGGATGTAAGCCCTCACATATACCCAGTGAAGTGAAGTGAACAGCCTCAGATGATACACACACAGATGAAACAAATTCTCCTACATAAGTTTTACTTGTATATCTGCTGTCTTCAGCATTCTACACTCTTTTGAATGTGCAGATTGTGTTACAAATCTTGTTTTCTCATTCAGCAGTGGGTGTGGAGTCTGGGCATACACTGTGTGAGAGCTGATTGGAGGAAAGGCACCCCCCCCCTCCACATAGGCATAGGAATGAAGAAAATTGCAGCGCTGCAGTCCGAAAAGACAAGCTCCCTACTAATCTCCCTCTAAGCATCCTCCCAACACAAATTTCCAGCTGCTTTTATCTCATGTATGGGAGAACTTGTAATAAGTTATCATGCCGATAACAGAGGAACGAAGCAGCAGAAAGACACGGCACTTTGAGCTTTGGAGACAGATAAGTAAACACTACAGATAAATGTGCATAGGACAGATTTCATGAATGGGGTTTACAACAACTTTAAGTACCAAGGATTTTGTCAGCAACCAGAGCTCATCAAAAGTAATCAGACAGGAAAATATCTGATAGTTGCACATTAAAAAGTGCAAAACACTTTGATAAACAGCATGTAAAACAACATCCAATGTGAATTCAATGTGTCAATGTAGTGTGCTAACTGAAAACCTCCAGGATGCCTGGCAATCAGGTTCTTGAAAGTGCTATGCTTTAATCACATCCTACATGTTTTGCCATGTTTGACTTCCCACTCATTTAATTCCAAAATCTCTGGAAATCTTTTAGGGAACACGGACCTGACCCCATACTGCCCCAGATCAGGAAAACTCTGTATTGGTAGGCCCAGGTAATATTTCACCATTAGCAAAGCAATGATACTTTTCTGAAAGCTTGCACAGAATGACCTCGCATTTCTAACTGCCCATCATTCCTATTGAGAGATCACCCTGACCTAATGCTTAGTGAAGAACCAAATGTACCTGGGTTCAATTCGAGGCAGTTTCAGTGAACATTACTAAAGTTCAATTGCAAAGTCAGAACACCATTGAAGTCTATAATGTTAAAAAAAAAAAAGCCATTGCCATTTTCCACTCTAATAAAGAAGGGAATGTCAAGCAAATAGCATGTGGGGCTGACATGTACCAAAGACATTTTTTTTTTATTCTCGTTGATAGGAAGCAGCAATTTAGTACAGCTTAAAGTAAAACATTAAAAATGCAAAACACCATTATATAACATGCCTGCAGGATTCCCTGGTCCTGCCTGTGAAGTAGCACATCTGTGTGATATATACAACCTACTAGAATAACACTGACAATTGCAGAGAAAACAATTGTGTTTAAATTGCCAGCAAAATGAGAGCTCATAGCTGATTCTGTTTGTAGACAAAGCATCCTGAGATCTGGGTCTGGTATGCAGGGCCGCAAATCATACGCCATATAAAAGTGACAATCAAGTACAATGAGCTAAGAGCTATATGGTTTTGTGGATAAATAAGGCATGCACCAGAAGTATAACACTGTGGACTCTATTGAAAATTGTTTTGATGAAGTTCGCAAGACTGAATCCCTTTCTTACTGAGGTGGCCTACTGATATGCAAGATAAGTTTGTTCACATATGGCGATAGCTGTCGGAGACTTTAAACCTATTGTTCCACTTCATACCTAAAGTTCAAATCCAAAGCCTTTGTAGAAAGTTTGCATCCATTCTTGAAATTATTTTGTCAAAATAAAAGTATGGGGCTACCATGGCTTTTCTCCTTTAGAAGATTCAAATTGCCTGGCTGCCGTAGACCAGAGCAATTATGCTGTAAATGAGTCTCAGAAAAGTGTCAGAATTGTTTACCAGTACCTGTTCTACACAAGTAACGCAGACATCACCAAAACCAAAGCATCAGCAAAACAGACAGGCATATAGTATTCTCAAAAGCAAAAGTCAACAATGGCCCTTTAAGTCAAGCAGTGAAGTCCAAACAAAGCATCATAGGCTCAGTTTTATATCAAGAAGATTTCTGGTCTACTCTGCTATCGGGGAGGTTTCTGGTATACTCTGCTATCGGGAAGGTTTCTGGTCTACCCTGATACCAAGAGGGTTTCTGGTCCAATCCAGTATCAAGGAGGTCTCTCTTTCAGCCTTCCAATAACTTCAGCATGTTTTACCAGGAATATCTTTAGTTTTTACACAGCTATCAGTCACTTTTTTCAATTGAATTCCATTTTCCCAATTTCACACACCGAGGGTACAAGAAATAGTTTACCTGTTCAACAAGAGATTGGAAATCTCAAAAACAGGATTTTTTTTTAATTTAATTTTTATTTTCTTATATCTCTTTGTAAAATATTACCTTTGGGCTGTACTCTTAGATGTCATTTTTATATTCCTATTGTAGAATAAGGGCTACTATCACTTTGAAACTTATAAATAGCTATTGTTTCTGTAAATGTCAGATTCTATGCCTATTCAGCAATTGCGCTCCTAAGATTTAAATTACTAGATTCTAATTCAAATTGATCATAGCAAGCTGGCAAAGGTGACCTATTAGTTGATTAAATTATTTGTTGGTCTACCAAGGAAAATTAATGTTGGGCTATGGAAGGTCAAATGATATAAAATGTCATTGGACATCAAAGGTATTTACCCTCAAATTAAACTTTTCAAAAAGCAGCTGGAATAAATGTTTTGACCCCACTCCTCTCTTTATTAATGTTCCTCTTATTCCTACTTGCTGTGGTCCTATAGCTCTCCATGTACACACTATAAATGTCACTATAGATATATAAATAGTCGAGTTACACCAACCTCACAACCAAGCAGTACTGGTCATATATATAGATCTGTATTTACATAGTATAACTGTGACAACAGGAGATATTTGAAAACTAGCTTATGTAATGGATTATGGAATATAGGGAATTTATGCCTACATTGATAAGCATCTTTCATAATAATTCCTTGTACTCCCCTGCATTGTCACACTGTCACATGCATTCCCAGCAGAGATTACAAGCAGCCCTGGAAAGGCTTGTTGCAAAAAGGCTAGAGAAAATCAACAGCATAGAGATGCAACAAAAGATAAAAAAGTGAAAATAGTATTTCTAAAAGAAAAAAAAAACATGATTTTTTTTTTTTTATAATAATCAGTGCTTTAACTACCTAAATTGTCATCCTTAAATACTACTTAAAAAGGGGACATGGTTTGTGGCGCAACCAAGATGGATCTTTTCTGAGAGGGCTCCATGACCACGGGTGGGAAGATATATAAATATATATATATATATATATATATATATATATATATATATCGCAAGCACTTAGTGGACTCATTATATTTATGCCAGTGGCGGAACTACCAGGGACGCAAAAGTCACACTTGGGACCGGGCCCTGACGTTCCGCCACTGTGGGAGGACCCCAAGACTGTCCTCCTCACATCCTCATCATGGCTATGCACACCTGTCCCGGGAACCGGCAAGGCAGTTCAGCAAGCTAAGAAGTGGAAGGTGGAAATAAGTGACTTTGCAGGTGAGCAGCAGTGGTGGGGGACACTGAATGATAAGCAGAGGCACTGACATACAGACGGATGTTGATAGTGTGTAACTGCTTGACATATTTACAGTGGTTTGACTGTCGGACATGTTGTTAGACAACGCTGTCTGTCTTTTAAAGATATGGTGAAGGGTCTGATATATAGGAAGTAGGTGGAAGGGGTTTTGTAACCTTCTGTAATTTTTCGATTGTGACAAAAAAGTTGTGTCTTTCTAAGGTTTACCCCCCCCCACTTTTTTTTTCTACTTCTTTTTTTTTTATTTGGATTGGCCTTATACCATGTGGGGAAAGATAGACCGCTTTTGTACCCGGGGCTCTTCCCTAGGTTTCCTTTTTGTTAAAGATGTATTTGGCCATATCCCGCACACCTTTAGTATAGGTGAATTGGTGGCCAGCTGTCTTGAATTTGAATTCCCTCAAAGAGGGCTCTTTTTACATTTTGTATTACAGCAGTAAAGGGGCCTACTGCAGAATATATGAAAGGGTTCTGCTGCGGGAGCGTAATAAAGGGTCCTGTGAACAGTGGGAAGGGTCCCGGGACCAGAGAAAAGTGGTCTTTTCACTGGTCCCAGGACCAGACTAATGGAAGAAGCAGCCCTTCCTGCTTTCTTGCAACGGGCCCTGAAGTTTCTAGTTACGCCTCTGATTTATGCATTGTTTCAGTATTTGCAGTATTACAGGACACAGAGTGCACCGGTAATCACCTTGATGGCCAACAGGCTTCTCAGTCAGACACAACAACCGTGTGCCAATCATCAAAGGCCAAGCAGTTCTATGCTGTTTAGAGCCACTGAAGGTTTTATACAGACTGCATATTTTCTATGCACAGAATTCTAGTTTTGGATTTTGAAGGACTGTTCAGGCATGTTGGAATCAGCCCCTCTTCCTGCTACATACTTGTGGATTATACACCATTTATAGAGATATTTAAGAATTTTAAATTATATTCTGGCTTACATTGAACTGGTTCTCCAATATTTTTTCTCTATCGTCAATATATTTTTATTCATTCATCTATGTAGTGGTGGCCTACATACATACATGTATGTGGTGCTAGACCTGAAGCGCACACATATGCTATACAGTGCTTACTACGGCCTATAGCAGTGACGGGAACTTGGCAGCTCAGATGTTTTGGATCTACATTTCCCATGATGCTCAGCTTCTGTCAGAAACTATAAAATCAGACAGAGACAGAAGTACAGTTAAATCACATGTGTTTAATAATAAAAGTAAAAAGAACAAACATAGTCAAAACATAGCCAAAGTTCAGTAACCAGAACGGATAGTCAGCCAAGCAGAAGTCAGGGATCAAAGTAGTGGAACAGCAAGCAGGATCTGGAGCCAGAAGGAATGTCAGCAAAGCCAGTCTTTAAACAGGAACGCAGGAGATAGTTTCTTGTGATGTGACCAAGGCGAAGGCAGAGCTCCTCTGGACTGGACGGCTGAGGTAGGCAGGACTGACAAGCAGGATTATCAACAGCTGGGTAACTGTGGAGAGAGATGGGAGCTGGAAATTAGCCAACAGCTGAGCCAGCTCAGAGAAGGAAGGGCTGAGCCCAGCCCCGACAGCTTCATGGGAAATGTAGTTCCAAAACATCTGCGGTGCCAGAGTTTGCCATAACTGGCCTATAGCATTTAATTTAAGCTGAATATTTGCAGTGCAAAATGCACATATAGGTCTTTATAGAGCCAATTTACACATATACATTGTGAGGTGGGTATATAGGAGCTAGAAGGGGACTTTTAGAGAAAGGGCTGGGGAGGGGGATATGGGTTGGATACAGGGTGCTGGATATATCCATTTGTTTTCGGATTTTGATACTTGGTATTCAATAAATATTTGATTTGGTAGCCATAAGTTGGTGTCTTGTGCCACACTTTCCTCTGTTTGGTCTAGATTCCAGTGGTTACCCTGAGGCTATGTCATATTGGTGCCTTATGGTATATATACGGATGGGACATTAATCCCATTTTAGGAGGTCTATGCCCCCTCACCCCTGTGAACCACTATTAGAGTTATACCTTCTTCTTTCTGGGTAGCCATCCTTATTATAGGGGTGTTCTACATTTCAAGTTTAACCATAGTTTAATGGTTATTTTCTAGATCACTTGACAGTAGGCATTGTATTAAGCCTAATCTTGCCTCTTCGCTCTGTGGAGTACCCAGGGAGCAAGAGCTTGGGAGTGGGAGTTATTCATAGCGTTCTGTATTTTGGGGAAGTTTTGGAAATGATCCATCTTTGCACCTACTTATTCATACACACAAGTAGACTGTCTGTGATTGATGGGGTGCTGACCTTCCTGCTCCTTCCTAAGCCCTCTTTCCCTGTTGCCGCTCAGCCTGGCAACCTGGGTTACTTCTCTGGTGAGATATGGACTATGTCTCCTCTTGAGGCAGAATAGACTTTAATGGTACCCCATAGACATCGCATCACTACATATGTATTAAAATCAACATATTTTATTTACAAAAAATAAAAACTGATAAACAGTTCAAGTCTAGAAATCACATTTTAACTCTCTCAAACAACTGGGTTATTGTTTGGTAATGGCACTACAATTGATCTTCTCTACATGTTTCGCAGAATTACCTCTTCTTCAGGAGTGATTCAGGGAGTGAATAGTCTGCAAAAAACAGTATAATCAGGGCCAGGGCCATAGGACTTCAGGATGGGGGGGGGGGCGGTAAAATCCAAATCCCCAGCCACTTGCTGGGAATTCAGATTTTACAGTGCTGCAGATGTGTTTTTTTACACACTCCTGGCCACTAGAGCCGCAATGTGCTGCCTCCCCCCCCACCATGTTCACCGGACTCCGCTGTCCCACCTGTGGGCCGGGTGCTGTCATGGCTGGTGTCGCTGGGAAGGGTGGCAGGAGCTCAGCCTCTGTCCTGTACCAGGAAGTGACATGTATGACGTCATTTCCTCAACCAAAGCTGTCATTCTCCGGGATCAGTGCTGGGGTGAGCAGCTGATGGAGCACAATCTGTGTTCCATCAGCTGCAGTGGATTAGAGAAGAGACATCCAGGGTCTAACAGACCCTGGGTGTCGCCATAAAGATAATCTGTCACGTATATACTTTCACATAAGGGGCTATTGGTCCCCTATGTAATAGCAATAAAAGTTATGTAAAAATGAATACATAAAAATGTAACCAAAACATGGTTTTAGCATAGAATAAGACATATAAAAATATAAAAAATAAATAAAATTAGTGACATCAGGTTGTGAATACTTAGTCCCCTGCCTTGTTTTTCATTTTAGGAGCACTAGGGGGATTATCAACTCTCCTTATGGTCACTGGATGGTGTGAAAAATATATGGGCTTAATGTCAACACATCACTGACCCCTTGTGGATATTTGCATTTACATCAGGATTTATTATCTATAATGAGGATTACCTAATGTGGGAAGTAAATAAGCTTAAAATCAAGTTGCAAACTCAATATCTACCACACCAGGTGAGAACCCTTAAAGTGTTCAAGATGTTTCCTGATGATTTGAAATCCTCTTGATACCCTACTTCTGCATATTGTGATTTGTTGCAGTAACACACCTTGAGGGCCCTATATCCTTAGGGTTGCCACCTGTCCGGGATTCACCCCGACAGTCCGGGTTTTGAATCATGTGTCCAGGTTTCAGTCTACCTGAAACGCCGAGGAGAGAAGACATCCAAGTAAGTTTGCACCAACACTACACTAACAGTAGAACACGCAGGCACACTTGTCACCCCCCAATCACCCCCTGATCACCCCCCTGTACCCCCTGTCACACTGACACCAATAGCAGGTTTTTTTTTTCTGATTATTGCATTGGTGTCAGTTTGTGACAGTTATAAGTGTTAGGGCAGTTAGGTTAGCCCCCTTTAGGTCTGGGGTACCCCCCTTTAGGTCTAGGGTACCCCCCAACCCCCCTAATAAAGTTTTAACCCCGTGATCACCCCCCCGTCGCCAGTGTCACTAAGCGATGGTTTTTCTGATCCCTGTATTAGTGACACAGGTGACGCTAGTTAGGGAGGTAAGTATATAGGTTCGCCATCAGTGTTTTATAGCGACAGGGACCCCCATATACTACCTACTAAAGGTTTTAACCCCTTGATTGCCCCCTAGTTAACCCTTGAGGCAGTGCCAAATTGTAAAAAGTGCTCTGGTCAGGAAGGGGGTAAATCCTTCCTGGGCTGAAGTGGTTAAAGAAACTCAATTTACTAAAGATTTGAAGGGGTATTAATAGTTTGCACTTAGTATAAACATTTGTTACATTAATATACTTGGGCCAAAAAATATATAAAAAAGGCATGGAAATGATGCTCCAGCATTTGACAATATAGTTAAAAGGGCCCTGCTCCAAAGAGCTTACGATCTACATGGGTAGGACACTAAAAATTAGACACATTAAACAAATCACATTAGAAAAGCAGGGATACAAATCAAGCTAATAACCATGACAAACATTTTTGAGGATCAGAACTCCTCACCCCAAACCCCTAAAACATTAAAGTCCAAGATTAAAAGCAAAAACAGATAAAAATAATACAAACTCAAAAAAGGCAGCGCACAAACAAAATCAACACACACTTATATTTGGAATTAGTATGAAGCTTTATTTTCATCTAAACCATTACATAAACTAGATTATCATTAACAGTTGTAAATCTAACATGTGAGAATTAGAAGTAACTAGAACAAGATAAAAGTCTGCTGAGGCACACGAACAAACACGTGGTCAGAATGGACAAGACACCATTTGGAAACCATGCCCACAAAACACACTTTTGAAGGCTTTAATGCAAAACTATACCAGGCCAGCAAACACATAAAGCAATCACCAAACCACAGCTTTAGTGGGGTGTGGGTCAGGCATTATGCGCACACACTATCCCCCCCTCCTCAAAATAAAAATATATATCTATTTGTAAACCATCTAAATACTGCAAACAAATATTCAGGCCAAACAACCGCCACAACTGCAGGCCTAACCTAGATAGAATTGCTAGCAGACCCACCCAGTAAAGGACACACCCACCAGTGTAATTGTTTCTGTCTTTTCATATATGCCTCAAGTGCTCACACCTGTTCATTAGGAACACACACTCTACAAATGAAAGAATGCATCAACATATATATCTGTGCAGGCTAAACCTAAAAATAACAAATGTCCAAGGCTCTGGCCATGATCATTGATACCAAAAATCTAAACATTAAACTTTTTTACGTTGTTGGGCATGTGGAGGGTACAAAACAGCAAATGACAACTTTGTGAGGGCTGCTTCACACAAATTGTTGACAAAGCGCATTCATCATTCATCATTAGCATACAACATTAAAATATGTGTGCAGCATCAGACCAGACTTATACATCCATATCTGGCCAAAAACACATAGTTCTTGTTTTGGTGCAAATTTATAATTTATTAATTGATTTATGATGTAATTTCTTGGGTTTCCATGTTTTGAAGGCGTTATGGCTGATTACTGTCAGCATGCTGCTAGAGCAGTGTTTCTCAACTCCAGTCCTCAAGGCGCACCAACAGGTCATGTTTTCAGGATTTCCCTCAGATGAAATGGCTGTGGTAATTACTAAGACAGTGAAATTGATTAAATCACCTGTGCAAATAATGGAAAGCCTGAAAACATGACCTGTTGGGGCGCCTTGAGGACTGGATTTGAGAAACACTGTACTCGAAATTGGTTGGTTTTTGCTTGGTAAGAGGCTGCAATTAGTGCTGGTGGGGAAATGTTAAAGTGTTACTAAACCCACAACAGTAAAATCAGTATGTATATGCAGCATAGCATGCTTGTTATACTCACTGTGGAACTTAAGGGGTTATTTCTCTGCATTGTGTAAAAAGGCTGTTTTATCCTGTATGCATAGATCCTCCCCCTCCTGCACTGTCTATCTGGGGAAGGCCAGCTAACACAGGCAGGGTAGCTGACCTGCACATGCTCAGTTGTGTCTTTTATGCTGGAGAGAACATTTACTTGTTCTCAGAGCTAGCCAGGTCACATGATATTGACATCACATGTGGGCGTGTATACAGGCTGTAGTGGAAATATCGTCCTACCTGACTCTCAGCACTGGAGAAACTTTGCAATTTATTATGCAACTGTGGTATACAGATCAAACAAAAAGGTATATAGTGGCAGTATTTTAATGTAAAAAGAAGATTTATAAGCTGTGGGGGGGCAGAATGAACTATTTTCATATTACTGGGTTTAGTAACACTTTAAGGCTGATTATTGTCCTTGCCCATGGAAACATATGACACGATTTGCAGTGGTGGTGGAACCCTCCTACACATAAATACTACATTTAGACATAATTTATGGAAGGACCTGAGTCAGGAGCTATGTTTAACAACATAAGGAGAACAGAAAACTTCTCTACATGAAGTGGCATGCTTGGGATTTGAACCATCTACCCCAGGGCTGCTAAGCAGTTGTGCTAACCAGTTGGCCACTATGCTGACACATGGATAGAGGCTGCATCTCTGTGCTGTCAAACAGTCCTAAGTCTCAGGGGTGCACTAAGTTAATGAATGCAGATGTACTGTGGAAGGCCAGAGAGCCATTCAACAACCTGTTTCTGGCATATACCATCTGTTTTGAAGGCTGATTACTGTCAGCATGCTGAACCATCTTGAAATTGGTTGGTTTTTGCTTGGTAAGAGGCTGCAATTAGTGCTGGCGGGGAAATGGTGGTGGAACCCTCCTACACATAAATACTACATTTAGACATACTTTATGGAGGGACCTGTGTCAGGAGTTATGTTTAACAACATAGGGAGGACAGACCGCTTCTCTACATGAAGTGCCATGCTTGGGTTTCAAACCATCACACGCCAGGGCTGCTAAACAGAAGTGCTAACCAGTTAGACACTGTGCTGCCACATGGATAGAGGCTGCAACTCTGTGCTTTCATACAGTCCTAAGTCTCTCGGGTGCAATAAGTTAATAGATGCAGATGTACTGTGGAAGGCTGGAGAGCCATTGAACAACCTGTTTCTGGCATATGCCATCTGATTTGAAGGCTGGGTATGGCTGATTACTGTCAGCATGCTGAACCATCTCGAAATTGGTTTGTTTTTGCTTGGTAAGAGGCTGCAATTAGTGCTGATGGGGAAATGTTAAGGCTGATTATGGTCCTTGCTCATGGGAAACATGACATGATTTGCAATGGTGCTGGAACCCTCCTACACATAAATACTACATTTAGACATAATTTATGGAAGGACCTGAGTCAGGAGTTATGTTTAACAACATAAAGTGGATAGACCACTTCTCTACATGAAGTGGCATGCTTGGGATTCGAACCATCAACCCCAAGGCTGCTAAGCAGGAGTGCTAACCAGTCTCTCGGGTGCAATAAGAAAATCAATGCAGATGTACTGTGGTAGGCTAGGGAGAGCCATTGAACAACCTATTTCTGGTATATGCCATCTGATTTGAAGGTTGGGTATGGCTGATTACTGTCAGCATGCTGAACCATTTTGAAATTGGTTGGTTTTTGCTTGGTAAGATGCTGCAATTAGTGCTGACGGGGAAATGTTAAGACTGATTATGGTCCTTGCCCATGGGAAACATGACATGATTTGCAATGGTGGTGGAACCCTCCTACACATAAATACACATAAATACTGCATTTATTTGGACATATACCTATGGAATGACATCAGTCGGGAGATATGCTTGATTTGATTTATTCTGTGATATTTGATGGTTCTTGGTGTGTGAATGTAGAATAGTGATGTTACCCTCTGAATTTTGGGAATCACATTTTGATTTCTGATGTTGGTACACATATCACATTTTTTGGGCTCAAGTTCTGATCATTTGGAAATAATACAAAACACACAAAATTGTGACTCATTTTAAATTTGCATCAGCAATGGTATTGTTTGTGGTTTGTAAAGACACCTGTATGAGTTTGGGTAAAGATTTTTGTAAGATGGAGAGTAAAAAGTGAGAGATACAGAGAAAAATATATTTTAACAAAACATGAAAACATTCCACATTCTAGCACTCTTAAAAACAAAATAGATGAAGAAGAAGCAAAATTGTTGCAAGAGCAATTTATTTGAGAGAAAGATACAGTTCATCTCAACATTAAAGTATTTATTTGGGGAAGTTACAATTGTACCATTATAATCAATGGCTGAAACTTGCACTGGGCTATATAGCGCAAATTTTCACTCTCAAAAACGCATTTTAGCCAGCGCTAATTTCAGTATTTACTATAGTGCCCTGTAAAAAAGGAATGGGAGTTAAAATGAGAGTAGTTTGCATGTCTGGGCATGTTCAGTTGTGCTGGCACATAGTTGTACAGAGACGGGGAATTTATCTATGCTCAGATATTTCAGTGTATATATTACTTTTTCAAGCAGTTTAAAGCCTGCCGACCAGCCGCCGTCATTATACTGCGGCAGGTCGGCACGATCCCACGAGCTACCATAAATGTAAATGTGCTCCTTTAAGTGGGATAGCAGATGCGTGCACGCCACCGCACTGCGGGGGGTGGCGATGTGCATGGCCGGCAGTCGCGATGACCGCCGGCCATGCGCAATCTCGGGCACGAGAGGCAGAACAGGGACGTGTGTGTAAACACACATATACCTGTTTTGTGAGGAGAGGAGAGGCAGATTGTGAGTTCCTACTAGCTAGGAACCATGATCTGTCATCTCCTATAGTCAGTCCCATCCCCCCACAGTTAGAACACACACTAGGGAACATAGTTAACCCCTTGATCGCCCCTTAGTGTTAACCCCTTCCCTGCCAGTGACAGCTACACAGTAATCATTGCATTTTTATAGCACTGATCACTGTGTAATTGTCAATGGTCCTAAAAATGTGTCAAAAGTGTCTGATCTGTCCACCATAATGTCGCAGTCCCGATAAAAATTGCAGATCACTGCCATTACTAGTAAAAAAAAAATAATAATAAAATTGCCATAAATCTATCCTCTATTTTGTAGACGCTAAAACTTTTGCGCAAACCAATCAATATACCCTTATTGCGATTTTAATTACCAGAAATATGTAGAAGAATGCATATCAGTCTAAACTGTGGAAACTTTTTTTTTTTTTTTAAATCGGGTATATTTATTATAGCAAAGCGTACAAAATATTGTGTTATTTTTTCAAAATTGTCGCTCTTTGTTTATAGCGCAAAAAACAAAAACCACAGAGATGATCAAATACCACCAAAAGAAAGCTCTATTTGTGGGAAAAAAAGGACATCAATTTTGTTTGGGTACAGCGTCGCATGACCGCGTAATTGTCAGTTAAATTGACGCAGTTCCGTATCGCACAAAAAATGGGCCTGGTCATTGAGCAGACAAATCTTCTGGGGCTGAAGTGGTTAAACAATATACCATATATTTCAGTACCATTTAGGCGACCATATTATGCTCTAAACATTATTTCCATGTGCATTATTCCAGGTTCTAGCAGAGTAAGGATTTTGGCGCTGTTATCTGTGAGCTATAGTAAATTTGATTTTCGGAGTATTTTTTTACCAGCGCTATAGTGAATTCCATTTAAGGAACTAATTAGCTATGATTAGCGCTAAATCTTTAAAAAAAAAAGAGAGAGAAAATGTAATAACAAATACACCAGTCATTGTTCCATCCTGATCACCGCCACACCAGTTATATGATGACACTGTACGGCACTAGTGACAGTATGTAAGGGAAAAAAATTTGAAAACATTTTTTCTTAATTTCTTAGTTTTCAAAAAAAT
Source organism: Aquarana catesbeiana (assembly GCF_042186555.1). Classification (NCBI taxonomy): domain Eukaryota; kingdom Metazoa; phylum Chordata; class Amphibia; order Anura; family Ranidae; genus Aquarana; species Aquarana catesbeiana. The sequence goes on along the minus strand of NC_133325.1, from coordinate 448,440,320 downwards.
TATGACAAAAAATTACAACTTCAAAAAACAGCCATGCCTCTTACTAAATTCGTGGACTGTCTACTTTCCAAAAAGCGGTAATTTGGGGGTTATTTCTATTGTCCTGGCATTTTAGGGCCTCTTAATCAATTTTCGGATATATATTCATATATAGTATGTGGACTCTATAACTTTCCTACAGATTAAATAATATACACTGATTTGGGTTATTTTAACCAAGAAATGTAACAGAATACATTTTGGGCTAAATTTCTGAAGATCAATTATTTATTTGCAAAATGTTATAACAGAAATTAAGAAAAATGCTTTTCTTTTTTTGTTTATTTAGCAAAGAATTAAAAACCCAGCGGTGCTTACATATCACCAAGAAAAAGCTCTAGTTGTGTGAATAAAATGATACAAATTAAGTTTGGGTATAATGTTGCATGACTGCGCAATTGTCGTTCAAAGTGCAACAGCGCTGAAAGCTAAAAATTGGTATGGCCAGGAAGGGGGTAAAAGCAGTGGCGTACCAAGTGGGGGGCGAGCCGCCCCAGGTGCCACACACTGGGGGGTGTCAGGCTGGCACCCCCCCCCTCCGCGACTGAAGCGGTGACAGCGGGGCTGGTTAAGGCAGTGGCGCAGTGACAGGGCAAGTTAGAGCAGGGAGAGGCGAGCTGCAGTGGCATTGCAAGGGGATGCGGGGTGCAGGTCGTTCCCGGGTGACACCTGCCAGAGGGGTGACACCCCTCGGCAGGGCCCAGGGCAACATCGCTGCACCAACAATCCCCTTCTCTCGTGGCGTCGGGCTGTCTCAGCGGCCCCGAGCAGTGTGAAGCTGCCTCCTCTCTGTTTATGTCTACACAGGGAGGGACCTGCTGTGCATGTCCCACGCTGATCTCAGGTACATTATGGGTCTGTCTGACTGTACTGAAGGGGGTGTCTGCACTAAGGGGGGTCTGCACTGAAGGGGGGGGTCTGCACTGAATGGGAGGAGGTCTGCACTGAATGGGGGGGTCTGCACTGAATGGGGGGTCTGTGTAACATGCAGGGGGTCCAGAGCTGTGGGTGGCTGTATAATGTAAAGGGGTTCAGAGATGCAAGGTGCTGTGTAATGTAAAGGGATGCAGGGTGCTATGTAATGTAAAGGGGTCCAGAGGTGCAGGGTGCTGTGTAATGTAAAGAGGTGTAGGGTGCTGTGTAATGTGCAGCGGTCCAGAGGTGCAGGGCGCTGTGTAATGTAAAGGGGTCCAGAGGTGCAGGGTAATGTGTAATGTAAAGGGGTCCAGAAGTGCAGGGTGCTGTGTAATGTAAAGGGGTGCAGGGTGCTGTTTAATGTAAAGGGGTCCAGTGGTGCAGGGGGCTGTGTAATGTAAAGGGGTCCAGAGGTGCAGGGTGCTATGTAATGTAAAGGGGTCCAGAAGTGCTGTGTAATGTAAAGGGATCCAATGATGCATGATGCTGTGTAATGTAAAGGGGTCCAGAGGTCCAGGGTGCTGTGTAATGTAAAGGGTTCCAGAGGTGCAGGGGGCTGTGTAATGTAAAGGGGTCCAGAGGTGCAGAGTGCTGTGTAATGTAAAGGGGTCCAGAGGGCTGTGTAATGTAAAGGGGTCCAGGGATGCAGGGTGCTGTGTAATGTAAAGGGGTCCAGAGATGCAGGGTGCTGTGTAATGTAAAGGGGTCCAGTGATGTAGGGTTCTGTGTAATGTAAAGGGGTCCAGAGGTGCAGGGGGCTGTGTAATGTAAAGGGGTCCAGAGGTGCAGGGTGCTGTGTAATGTAAAGGGGTCCAGAGGTGCTGTGTAATGTAAAGCGGTCCAGTGATGCAGGGTGCTGTGTAATGTAAAGGGGTCCAGTGATGCAGGGTGCTGTGTAATTTAAAGGGGTCCAGTGATGCAGGGTGCTGTAAAATGCAAAGGGGTCCAGAGATGCAGGGTGCTGTGTAATGTAAAGGGGTCCAGTGATGCAGGGTGCTGTGTAATATAAAAGGGTCCAGAGGTGCGGGATGCTGTGTAATGTAAAGGGGTCCAGAGGTGCAGGGTGCTGTGTAATGTAAAGAGGTCCAGTGATGTAGGGCAGTGTTTCTCAACTCCAGTCCTCAAGGCGCACCAACAGGTCATGTTTTCAGGATTTCCCTCAAATGAAAGGGCTGTGGTATTTACTAAGGCAGTGAAACCGATCAAATCATCTGTGCAAAATTAGTGGAAATCCTGAAAACATGACCTGTTGGTGCGCCTTGAGGACTGGAGTTGAGAAACACTGATGTAGGGTGCTGTTCAATGTAAAAGGGTCCAGAGGTGAGGTGTTCTGTGTAATGTAAAGGGGTCCAGTGATGCAGGGTGCTGTGTAATGTAAAGGGATCCAGAGGTGCAGGGTGCTGTGTAATGTAAAGGGGTCCAGTGATGCATGGTGCTGTGTAATGTAAAGGGGTCCAGAGGTGCAGTTGTGGAGAGGGGGTACACAGTAGTGACAAAGAGATAATGGGGAAGCAGAGGTATGCAAGGGACACAGTGGGGTGTTTTTACATTTTAACGTAGGGGGTGCCAGATATAGGATCCGCCCCGGGTGCCAAATGCTCTAGGTATGCCCTGCGTAAAAAGTGCCCGGTATTGAAGTGGTTAAGTAATGACAAATTTATTGCTGAATAAACAGGTTCATAGCAGGTACAGTATGTAAAAAATTATCTGGTCCAAAAAGAGTATACTGGAGAGTGAGCAGAAGTGGTTAAGCGACCTGCATTTTTTGAACACAAAATAATCATTTGTTTCACACTTCATGTACTGTAATTCTTTTTAATCCAGTCCTTGGCACTGAATGCAAACATTGCTTAAGGAGCCTTTTTATTGTCTTCGTGTTATTTTTTATGCTTTCATCAAAAAGCTTTCTTTTGTTTCCAATGTAAGTTCATCATTCAGGGCAGTGGAAAGTGTTTCATAGCTGTCTGAATGACCATTGAATAGCAAGGCTGCTACATGAAAGTCATTTAATTCTTCTTTAGCTCTCAGGTGTTCCACCATTTCTAAAGAACATTTCAAATAATAGGGCATATGCTGGCCTTTCATTAACTTAGACCAATATATATTTCTAATTAAATACAGTTTATTGTCCAGATTTCCTGTATTTTCTGTACGCCCACATTTTTGCTGTCCCACAGTTACAATTATTTGAGCCTTTTGATCTTTCTCTGTTCATTCACCCGTAGGTGTGCTTAGCCTCACCTCTCAAATACACTATCCTGTACGTTTTCTTATCAGCAGCCTCATTACTTTGGCCTTCTTAGACTGGTATTCTTAGTTAATCACATTAACTATTGAGAACTTTGTTAAATCAGTGCTAATAGAAAATACTTTTGCTTTCTTACCCTGTCTTCAACTTTTGATATAACTCTGATCTGTAACTGTTTCTTAAGTAGTATCAAGTGCTTTGACTGTAACTGGGCCAGTGCACAGGACTTTTACTAGTCAGTAGATGTTAGAACATATATTCAAAAAATGTAACTGCGCTGATCCAAAAAGTGCTAGTGCAATATTACCACTGATATAGTGTCTATACCTTATATTCCAGCCTTAACAGTAAAAAACGATAAACTATAAAGTGCAACGTGACAATAGGTCAATATACAGTGCAAATTATAAAGTGCAAAATATCATAAAGTGCAAAATATCACAACCTAGAACATAGGTATTTTATAATAATCCACAAAGTCCACTTCCATTTATCATATACATTCAATGTGCATATCATGCCTCAATTTTCATCCATGCTCTATAACAGGAACTTTTCACCACTTCATGTGTCACCACCACCTTCTGAAATGGGCACTCACCAGAGCCTAGAAAACATTTTGCCTTTAGTTCATATTGGAATAACCACTCCAGTATCCTGGCGTTCCTCCAACTAGTTAACCACTAGGTGCTCCTAATATTTTGCATACATACATGCGTCGTCAGGAAGCTGGGTACGCCATCTTTGAAATGGTATTTAAGTCCTTAATGGCGAGTATTCAGCCAATCCGATCATTAGAGAAAACCGGAAGTGCATCATCATTTTACTCTTGTTGTTACCATGTCGGAAGTATATCTTCCACCATTGTAATTACTGGTAATCCCGAACTATGGTGTTATATGTATGATTGGGGGCCATTACTTATCAACATGGCTGTTGGGACATTATTTAAAGCTAACTTTAGTCAAAAGTGTTTCTTTCCCTTTGGATATAGCAAGGAAGGCAAGGGTTAAAGCCTCAGTCAGGTTTTTATCACTATCTGTGTCCCTCTTAGGAAGATTTCCCCTTACTTACCATCAGGACAGGAAGTAAAGGAAAAAATCTCTCCATAGTAGACAAAAACCTCCACATTTAAGTAGCGTGAGGAAGGGTTAGAACTTCCGACAATTAAATTTTGCTGTTTATGCCCTCCTGTTCCAGTGTTGCTCATAACCCCCATTTCTATGTAGCCATCACAGGGAGAAAATTTGAGAAAAAAATCTCCCCTATAAGAACACAAACAGCAATACAGTCTTTATAGAAGTTTTGACTCTTACCCATTCTATCACAACCAAAGAAAGACAATTTGACTGGAGCTGGGCTTTAATGGAATACTATTCTTTACCCATGCTAGTTTGCTGGATGGTGGCACTATTAGAAGTTTGTATATACCTCTCTCATGCTTCCACAAGAGTGCAATCCACTGCAAGGCTGTGTTGATTCTTTGAGAGTTGAATGTTACAAGGGGCTCTGCAAGCATGACGTTGTCCCTGTGTGCTTGGGTCTGGTGACAGGCTGCTCAGGCACCCAGTACTGAATTCTGTGGAGCAGAGGTAGCTCAAGCCATTTTTTTGCTGGTGCTATGCTGGTGATGGAAGTATAAATAGGGGAGCTAAGTTCTAAATCATATATCGCAAGAAATAATAAAATCAGACTTACAATACTGAAATACTTAGAGAGTCCATGAATACTAGGCTTAAGAAACACTGATTCTACAGGAGTTTTGCACTTTGCTTGTAGAAGCAGCTCAATGTTATCCTATGTGTCCATGCACATTAGGATGTTTAGAGGCATATTTTAAGCTCATCGTTTAGAGGCAGAAAAAACTATCTGGTTTGTGTTTTTGAGAGGAATTTTCTGGCAGAAAAAAATACTAAACGCTTCATATGAGCATTTTTTTTTTTTTGTTAATGTGCATGGACCCTTAAAATGAAATGTAACGTAGCACCCTGTAGCAAAGGCTACTAGGATGTAAGGTGAATTTAGTTTTTGTGGTTGATTTCTTCAGGCTGTTCTGGGTTTCACAGGCTTGCATGTTTGACTATTCTCCCCAGCCTTCTGGAGCCTTCTATAACATAGGGAGGGGAGAGTCAAATATGTAGATTAATATTTTTGAGTACCAGCCAATACCTAAGAGGGGTGGCCCAGTAAGTGGCTGGAAAGGCTGATAAATAGTGTGAACTCCAGAGTAGTTAAGGATACCACCGATTTGGGTGGGGTAGCTAACCCCCTCCCTCCTTTTCTGATGAAAAATCCTACCAAGTCCAGTTGCTGTTCATCGAAGTCCCATTTGTGGCAGAGCTGGGGGGGGCGTACATCTAAGGTTATCTTCAACACCCCGAGTTTTCACCTGTGGCACACAGTCTGCAGAATCTCACTAGAAGGCATCTGGAGGAGACTGAATGAGCACAGCTGTTTCCTGAGCTTGTGAGTACTGACTGCTCCAAAAGATCCTGGTGACTGTGTACTATTGGGATGCCTGAGCCAGGTAGTTCTTCTTTCATGGGTTCCCTACCTCTGGCCTTTCCTTTAGTCACTCAGAAGAGGAATGTATTCTGAAGTGTAACAGAAGATTTACTTCTGAAGATTTTTAACACAGAAAATAGTGTCCCTACTGCATCTTTTAGTCTGGAGTATCCCATGGCCTGCACCCTCTCCTATTGTTCAAGTTTCTAGTAATAAATCACAAAAAATAAATTTCCCTATACTTTGCCTTGTATCCGTGTGCTTGAACTGTGCTCTGTGAATGCTGACAGCCTCTACACTAGTAGGGGAGAACTCTTATCATCTTCATTAACCAAGGGCCCCTATGGGGCTACCACTACAGTAATATTATTTAGTAAGCAGTAGTAACAATGCTGTTAGTAAACAGTATAATAACATTCTCAATCCTGAGACCAGGAGGCTGTCTAAGCCAATTTGTTCTGTTGAGCTGCCCTGGAAAAAGCCACCTCTTATTCAAAGACTGCATAACTCCTATAATGTTCTTTTTGAGCTAGAAGCAGATACAAAGGTTGCAAACATAGCTGCTTGTGAGATTGGCAGCCCTTTATTGCGTAGGGCGGAGGACCCTGAGAAAAAAATTGCAATGCCAAAAGTAACTGTTTTTTCTGAGGTTGCAAACCAGGCAACTGTTGTGGATAAAGACTCCTAATAGGAGAAGTCATCTTCTTGTTGCTGATTCAATTGTAAAAGGTGTTTCTTTAGGAAATCATGTGGAAGTGATAAAGAGATAAAAGGCGCATTTTAAAAATTGCCAAAAAGCCACTGAAGAGTGCAATGTTGATGTTGTTGTGCACCTTGGCACCAATGATTTGTCCCAGAATGATGTCTGTTCTGTATATATGGATTTTCAGAATTTGGGCCAGGATCTTCAACAGTTTGGGTGTACTATTACATTTTTAGTGGTCTTACCTGTGCATAATGGACAACAAGAGAAAGTACTTTGTATAGCAGAGTTCAATTTTTAGGTAAGGGATTGGTGTAAATTTGAAGGTTTTGGTTATATTAGTCATGGTGCTATCAGGTGGCCTGACATTGAGCTGTACAAAAGAGATCTGCATCCCTCACACAAGGACATTAAGCTTCTTAGTAAGGAATTTAGGTGTTTTTTGGACACGCATTTAAACTGAGAAATGGGGGCAGAGATGTAATTGTTGAGGAGCATTTTTGCCCAGCAGGTTAAAATAAAATGTGAGGGCTTGTGTTGCTAAGGACTGGGATGATGGGGTGGTCACTTCAGTTTAAGTTTCTGGTGGTAAAGATAAAGCAGTAGATTGCAGTGTTTGTCATGTCATGTGCTCTAATGCTTGTGGTTTAGGCAATAAGCTTTGTGAGCTGACAGCTCTTATGTCTAGGGACAACTTGGACCTTTTGCAATTACAGAGAACTGGTTCAAGGATTCAAATGACTGGGAAATACCTATACCAGAGTATACACTATACATGAACGAGTAGGGAAGAGGGGAGGTGTAGTTTCCATATATGTCAAAAATAGCATAATGCTAACATTAATTAAAAAAACAAATGAAATACTCAATACTCTCTGGGTCTGCCTTCTAACCAGAGAGGGATCTTCCCTTAGTATTGGTGTAGTATACAGACCTCAAGGACAGACTGAAGATTATGATAACTTGTTGATTAACCAGATAACTCAAATGACAATAAAGGGGAAGTTTTTAGGTGACTTCAACATGCCTGACATGGAATTCTCAAGCTGCTGTTACAAGCAGTAGCAGGGATGTAACTGAAGCACTGACTGGGGTTTCTCTAAAACAGTTAGTAAAGAGCCCAACCCAAGGTGATCATATTCTAGACCTAGTACTGACAAATGAGGATCGACTGTCTGATGTTGAGGTGGGAGAAAATTTTGGTTCCTGTGATCACCAATGTCTTTTGTTTGATATTAAAACAAGAATTGAAAAACCATATACAGAACAAAAGTTTTAGATTTCAAAAAGACAAATTTTGCTGAGATGGGGAAATTTCTAAAAAATGAATTGAAAGGTTGAAGTAAAACAACAGGAGTAAGTAATCAGTGGGCACTGTTAAAGTCTACCATCCTGGAGGATGGTAGACTTTATGGTTCACTAAAGATGATAGGAAAGGAAAACAATCAGCATATAGAAGATTCAAGGAAACAGGAGGTGTAGCTGATATAGAAGAGTATAAAAAATGTAAAAAGAGGCCAAACACATTATTAGTGCTTCCAAAGCACAGAAACAGGAATAAAATTGCTAAATCTATTAAGAAAGGAGCTAAAACCTTTTTTAGGTACATTCGTGATAGAAGAAAAAAACAAAGTGGGATCGCTAAAACAAACACTGGGCACAACACTTATGTTGAACGAAAGCTGGATGTAGCAAACCGTTTAAACAATTACTTCTGTTCAATCTTCTCAGAATTAAATCATACTAACAGTAACAAGTTGGGGAATCATATTGGTTCTATTAATGACGGTTAATGTTTGGGATTTCTGGAGACAGAGGTAGTAGAGGAACTGGCTTGGTTAAAGCTTAATATAACAATGGGCCCTGGTGGTATTCATCCCAGAGTTCTAAGAAAACTTTTAGGTATAGTTGTTAGACCATTTATGGATCTTTTTAATCAATCTCTTCTAACAGGAGAGGTTCCTCAAACTGGCGGACAGCTAATATTGTACCTATCCACAAGAAGGACAGCAAGGCAGAAGCTTTATTATTATAGGCCAGTGTGTTTAACATCAGTTGTAGTAAATTTAATGCAATCACTCCTGAAAAGTAGGATCATTGATCACTTAAAAATACACAACTTGCTGGACTCCAAGCAGCATGGCTTTACTGAGGACAGATCATGTCAGACTAATCTGATTCAATTTTATGACTAAAGAACCAATATAGGGTGGTGCTGTGGACATATCTTGATTTCAGCAAGGCATTTGATACAGTTCCACGTAACAATCTAATACAAAAGTTCAGTAAAACATAAAAAATTAATTGCAAATATAAATATACATAGTATAGCAAGCTAGAAAGTCCATATGTGATGAATCCCAACACCAAAATTTGATGCTGGTAAAAGTGGACGTTGAGTCCCTATATACCAGTATTGTTCAACAGGATGCTTTTGATGCCGCCCTGTGGGCATTACAAAAATAGTCCCACCTTAAAAGGCCCCAAATTAAATTTCTTGTGGAGGCTCTCAATATGGCAATGAATAATAAAAATTTTTTGGCATGCAGGAGACTTCTACAACCAAATTAAAGGGGTGGCTATGGGGGGCTAGGTATGCTCCAAGCACTGCAAATATATTTTTAAATAAATGGGAGGAAGAATGTATCTTTACCAACCAATGGCCTCAACTGCAAATGTACAGACGATACATAGATGGTATTTTCATCATGTGGGAGGGTCCACAAGAGGAATTGGAAAGGTTCTTATCATGCATGAACTGTAATGATTATCAAATCAAATTTACTAATCAAAATAACAGGCAAGTCACTTCACGGCAAATGGAGAACTCCCACAGCACAGCAACCAACAGCAGCTCCAGTGAAGGGACGAGTGCTGCGGACGGGTGAGACGAACGTGAGCACACACACCTCCTGGGTCCGCCGTGGCCTGCCTGTTGTTATTTCAGTTGCTATTGCTTGCTGTGCTGTAGGAGTTCTCCATTTGCCGTGAAGTGACTTGCCTGTTATTTTATTTTAAATGTGAGTTCATTACAAGTTATTTTATATGTGATTAAATCTTTTAAACGAGATTACACTATTGGAGCTTCTTTTATTTTTATGTCATACTACCAACCTGAAAAAAGCGGTGTTCCTATGGAGCAGTGGAGGTGTATGCTCGCATGTTAACCCCCATGTAAGTGGGTTAGAGGCTCTGTCAGGCCAAACACGAGAGTGAGAGGCCTTAACAGCTGGTGAGTTTGAATTTCAGCAGGGAGTGGATTCACGTCACAGAGGTGTGGTGGATGTTTGAAAACACAGCTGAGCAGTTTTGGAGTCACCCTCACTCTTTTTTTGGACTTTCTTCAAATATTTTCACGATTATTTTTCACGATTGATTGGTTTCTGGACTTTATAGATATTTACTGTGTTCAATTTTCATTATATATTTTTTCTTGGATTTATATATTTGTATATCACTTTCACTGAGTGTTATAATTTATATTAGCTCATATTGAATTTATTGAATAATTTATTTTATTTAATATTAATTTTTACTTTTTCTGATATTTAGCAATATATGTTTTTTCACTTTTTCTCTAGTCACGTCTGTATTCAGCTCACTGGCTGGATAAGAGTGTCTGGCATCTCCCCACCTGGGGATAAGCGCCACTATTTCATCTATAATTTTCCTTTGGTGAATTCGGTTTATATACATTTTATTGTTAAGTGGCAGCTTTGGTAGGGTTTTGACATTTATTAACATAGCGCGGAGGTGGTAATACAGGTCAGGGGTGGCGTAATTTGCACCTGGTTATCTCCAGTTTTCAAGTGTTATCATATTGGCTATGTATATTCATTTGTTCTGACCTTTTATTTATTGCCCACTAGATAGCGTTTTTCTGTGGGATTTTCCCCTATATGCCATTATGCATCTAGTTTATACACATACAGTACCTCACAAAAGTGAGTACACCCCTCACATTTTTGTAAATATTTTATTATATCTTTTCATGTGACAACCCTGAAGAAATGACACTTTGCTACAATGGAAAGTAGTGAGTGTACAGCTTGTATAACAGTGTAAATTTGCTGTCCCCTCAAAATAAGTCAACACACAGCCATTAATGTCTAAACCGCTGGTATCAAAAGTGTGTACACCCCTAAGTGAAAATGTCCAAATTGGGCCAAATTAGCCATTTTTCCTCCCCGGTGTCATGTGACTGATTAGTGTTACAAGGTCTCAGGTGTGAATGGGGGGCAGGTGTGTTACATTTGGTGTTATCACTCTCACTCTCTCATACTGGTCACTGGAAATTCAACATGGCACCTCATGGCAAAGAACTATCTGAGGATCTGAAAAAAAGAATTGTTGCACTACATAAAGGCTATAAGAAGATTGCCAAGACCCTGAAACTGAGCTGCAGCATGGTGGCCAAGACCATACAGCGTTTAACAGGACAGGTTCCACTCAGAACAGGCCTCGCCATGGTCGACCAAAGAAGTTGAGTGTACATGCTCAGCATCATATCCAGAGGTTGTCTTTGGGAAATAGACGTATGAGTGCTGCCAGCATTGCTGTAAAAGTTTAAGGGGTGGGTCAGCCTGTCAGTGCTCCGACCATACGTTGCACACTGCATCAAATTGGTCTGCCTGGCTGTCGTCCCAGAAGGAAGCCTCTTCTAAAGATTATGTACAAGAAAGCTCGAAATCAGTTTGCTGAAGACAAGCAGATTAAGGACATGGATTACTGGAACCATGTCCTGTGGTCTGATGAGACCAAGATAAACTTATTTGGTTCAGATGGTGTCAAGCGTATGTGGCGGCAACCAGGTGAGGAGTACAAAGACAAGTGTGTCTTGCCTACAGTTAAGCACGGTAGTGGAAGTGTCATGGTCTGGGGCTGCGTGAGTGCTGCTGGAACTTCATTGAGGGAACCATGAATGCCAACATGTACTGTGACATACTGAAGCAAAGCATGATCCCCTCCCTTTTGGAAACTGGGCTGCAGGGCAGTATTTCAACATGATAACGACCCCAAACACACCTCCAAGACGACCACTGCCTTGCTAAAAAAGAAGCATGTATCCAGACCTAAACCCTATTGAGCATCTGTAGGGCATCCTCAAACGGAAGGTGGAGGAGCGCAAGGTCTCTAACATCTACCAGCTCTGTGATGTCATCATAGAGGAGTGGAAGAGGACTCCAATGGCAACCCGTGAAGCTCCGGTGAACTCCATGCCAAAGAGGGTTAAGGCAGTGCTGAAAAATAATGGTGGCCACACAAAATATTGACACTTTGGGCCCAATTTGGACATTTTCACTTAGGGGTGTACTCACTTTTGATACTAGCAGTTTAGGCATTAATGGCTGTGTGTTGAGTTATTTGAGGGGATAGCAAATTTACACTGTTATACAAGCTGTACACTCAATATTTTACATTGTAGCAAAGTGTAATTTCTTCAGTGTTGTCACATTAAAAGATATATTAAGATATTTACAAAAAATGTGAGGGGTGTACTTACTTTTGTGAGATACTGTAACAGACTGTCTGTAAGACAGTAAGCACATGGGAAGATTATGTCACGAGGCACAGCTTTCCTGATTGCCAGTTTACAGGCAATGTTTAGCCATTTGGTAAGTCACTGATACATTTCATTTACCAACGCATGGACTTAAGTCTGATCAGCAGCGCACATAGCTCTGCCCTGCATTAAAGGGCCATGTTTAAACAGTATCCACAATCTCGCTACATACTTAAAAAAACAACATAAATATAAAAATGTAACAGATATGTGGACATAAAAACCCAGGTAAAAACAAAGAGCATGATATCTGCAGAAAAATGTGAACATTAATTTAATTATTAAAGCCTTTAGGGGTCATCATGTCCAATTGGTATATCTACATTGTCAATTTACAATACATTTGACATCAAAGTTGGCACAGCATGATGACCATTCACAGATCGCAGTAGGTACTTTAGTATATTATTACTCGGGGCCTGTACTACCCAGTATGCAGGACAGGGTGCACTAACTATACAATAAAACATACAAAACATCTCTTGCGCTTGCTGTAGGTAGACCACTTTGTTGGGAGCTCTTGACAAAGTAGTCTGTCAGTAATACGCATCAAGCATTTGTCGGCTAGCTCTACCTTTTATATCAACAACTTATTTTTTTACTTACCTGACCATCACTCCTTCTTGACACCGGTCTTTATAGTCCTGCACATTTCTTTTTATTTTCTGGTTATTTATTTTTTCTATTGGTTTAACTGGATAGTCTTGTGTCTTTTTTTAAACCCATGTAGGCTAGGTGTAGATAGGGTATCCATATTAGTTTGAGGTGTTCAGATTTGTACTCACTGTTGTACATATACCCTTCCTTCTTTGAGATATACAGGTGTATATATATATATATATATATATATATATATATATATATATAGTCGTAGCCCTATGACCGAGAGAGAGATATGGATCACATAAACACGCAACAAGACTTACAACATAAATAGTGCCTTGGTGGTCTGGTCGGTATGCCAAGAAAAGGGGGCATACACAAGGTAAGTAATGGGTAGTTTATGAAGAAGGAAGTGCTGAGAAGTGCCCTGCAAAAGGGAAGGGCGGGAGGGTATGGCGCACTGGAACCGACAAAGAGCATGGGCGAGTGGGCTGCTTAAATACCCTCTGGGTTCCTCCCATAAATTCAGGCCACCATACTGGCCTTCTTATTTATGGTCGTGGCCCCATGACCGAGAGAGATGTGGATCACATAAACAGGCGACAAGACTTACAGCATAAATAGACCTGAAGTGTGCCTTGGTGGTCTGGTCGGTATGCCAAGAAAAGGGGGCAAAAGACTCGGATAGGGGAATAACTCTTAATTGGTTATTGTGGTTATTGAGCCAGCTTGGTGAAGGCTTGTGCCATTTCTTCCTGAGGATTTGGGATGTATGTGGCAAAACAAGCGGACTTCCATCGGCCTAGTTTCTTGATTATGTGGTCTAGTACTCCCTGTTGGGAGGCAGCTGAGGCAGCTCCAATCCGGAAGGAATGTCCAGAGAACTGATTGGGGTTGAAGCCAAAGTTGCTTATGAGGATCCTGACATGCTTGATAAACTGTCTGCCACTCAGGGGGCTGGTTAGAAAGGGTAGCAACGAGCTACCATCAGATTGGCTGGGTCGATCGGACAGTAGGCGGTCAAGCACCGTCACTGGGCACCAGGCGTTGATAGTCTGAAACAGGTTGATGTCAACCCCAGGGACGGTTTGTTGTATTTTGCAGACTGTGAGATGAAGGGTGTAATGGTTCGAAAAGCGAGTCAGGTGGTGTCGGAGCAGTCTATGACTGCCGGAGCCGCTGACTGTAAATTCACTAGGTCGTAGGAAACTGCAGAAGGCCTGCTAGATGGCCGCCTGGATGACTAGGATGGGCAAAGCCCCAAATGGAGAACGAGTAAGGATTTCAGACATGTCACTGTCTACGGGTTGGTGCTGTCTAAGGAGTGGTTAATGAGCTGGATTGCATCAGCAATGACCAGGGTGGAACAGGAGTAGTTGTTGGGTCAGCTCCAGGCTCCTGCTGGAAAAACAAAGTAAGGTTGAAACGGGACAGCGCATCAGCTGTGATTTTTCATTTGCCTGGAATATGTCTGGTGATGGAGTGACAGCTGCACGAGCCTGCGCAGGATGGACATGATGGGGAGTGCAAGTGGAAGTGTCCTTCACGCTATTAACGAGTAATAGTGAGAATGTGTAAAAAGTGACAAAAAATGATGATGGGCAATATTGACAATTATCGTTGTGTGATGATATCTAATAAAGATAGCAGCAAAATCAGCAAGTGTTCACATTACACTTCAATGAAATAATAAAGTTGAAAGGATCTCGCGCATAAAATCTATTCACACATATAATAATTAATAATAAAAAATGATAAACAAGATTGATGAAAATACTGTGGAAAAAATAAACATACAATATCACACTAATCCATATGGGTGAATACAGAACTAAAGTGTACAGTGTTGAGAATCTATATACCAAAAAAAAAGTACATAAAGTGAGCAAATGTAGGACTGAATTTGGCTGTGTAGCTTCGTAAGTGAGCTGGAGTCAAATTAAATGAGTAGATGGATTTGTTCCTATTGGAACAAATTCCACCAAGGTGCGACAAAGTACCCCCAATTAGTGGGTCCTACTCTAGTAATAGAATGGAAGATCCTTTGTCCAACCATGGGAGCTGAACTCCTCTATGTGGGAGAATTGAAGGGGTGCACCTTGGTGGAATTTGTTCCAATAGGCACATCCATTTAGGAAGAACGGGAAGGAAAAGAATTTAGCCACCACAGATGAGAAAGCCTGAATACCACTGAGATGCAATATGCAACCCCAATATGAAACACCTAATGATGCCTGAATATATCGATTTTATGGTGAGAGTTCTGAGAGCCTAATGTTATCGGGATATTTTACACGAAGATAAATATGAACTTTATCCATCTACTCATTTAATTTGACTCCAGCTCACTTACGAAGCTACACAGCCAAATTCAGTCCTACATTTGCTCACTTTATGAACTTTATTTTTGGTATAAAGATTCTCAACACTGTACACTTTAGTTCTGTATTCACCCATATGGATTAGTGTGATATTGCATGTTTATTTTTTCCACAGTATTTTCACCAATCTTGTTTATCATTTTTTATTATTAATTATTTATTATATATGTGAATAGATTTTATACATGATGGGGAGTGACTTGGATCTACCTTTATTGACGATGTCTGCCATGGCCTGATTGTCTGTGGTAAAGAGTACGCACTGAAAGGGAGAGCCGGCAGCTCTCTCTGTCAGGGGGGGTCTGTGCTGATAATCAGCACATTGATTATCAGCACAGTCCCATCAGATGTGCTACCACAGCTGCCAGTCAGTTCCCCATAAAAATACAGATGATAGTGCCCAGATCAGTGCCAATCAGTGCCCATCACAGTGCCAATCAGTGCCCAGCAGTAAAACCTGCCAGTACCTCATCAGTACCTCATCATCATTGCTGACCATCAGTGCCACCTGTCAGTGCCAATCAGTACCGCCTATCAGTGCCAATCTGTGCTGCCTGTCAGTGCCCATTACAGCCGCCAGTCAGTGCCCATCACAGCCGCTAGTCAGTGCCCATCACAGCCACCTGTCAGTGGCCATCAGTGCCGCCTATCAGTGCCCATAAGTGCTTTAGCAAACAATAAAAACCGCAAAGGTGATCAAACACCACCAAATAAAAAAAGATCTATTTGTGGGTACAAAAGGATAAACATTTTGTTTGGGTACATTGTAGCATGTCATTCAAAGTGCGACAGCACTGAAAGTTGAAAATTGTCCTGGGAGGGAAGGGGCGAAATTGCCTGGTATTGAAGTGGTTAAATACCCTCCGGGCTCCTCCCATAAATTCAGGCCATGGTACTGGCCTTCTTATATATATATTATATAGTATATATATATCTCCTTTATCTCATGGTTGCTTGTTATTTTTGTTGATATCACTATACTATTAAAAATGCTTCTA
The DNA here is from genome assembly GCF_042186555.1 of Aquarana catesbeiana. Taxonomy (NCBI): domain Eukaryota; kingdom Metazoa; phylum Chordata; class Amphibia; order Anura; family Ranidae; genus Aquarana; species Aquarana catesbeiana. The sequence continues at coordinate 448,424,365 of NC_133325.1, read as the reverse complement.
TATATATTGACCTGGGTCAATCAATTCAAGGACTTAGGGGCTCTATATGATTTTTTTTAGCTGCATACAACATGGCATATTTAAACTAGCTCTGTTATATTGTTATGGGTTCTTTTTTATATTTTGATCGCTTTTAATGTGTAAATGTATGGTACATTTTTATGAGGAATTTATTTTATGCTTTTGTATTATAATTAGTTTTTGTGGACATTTTATATTTGTACAATAAAGGGGTTTTTGTATATTTTTTTTGTATTGTCAGCAGTGCAGATTAGTTTTAGCAACAATGATAGTTTTTTGTGTGAAATTCTTTGGAACTGGATTGAATATCCTGAAGACCAGCAGTTATTTTGATTGTGGTTAATGTATTCCTTGAGTTGAGCTGGCCTTGCAATTTTTGCTGTGGCGCAAATACAAATTAGTGCACACAAGCTACGGTATACCCTTTTGGTGTTTTTGACAATGTTGTCAGGATTAGTAGTGGGGTAGTGGGGCACGGTCAGTATATAATTTTGTACTAATACCATTTTAATTGTTTTGCTGTTACTCACTTACATAGTTTCTTTCTTTCTTTGTATAATAAATTTAAGTTCCTCCCTGTCAAGGAGTTGAATCTTGTGTTCGGCTCCAGAAAAACATTTTTACTTTCCATGTTGTCAGCACATGGATTCTCTCCGTCCCTGCAGGTTTCTCCCTCTAGGTTTGAGAGGCACTGCAGAAAGTTCCTTCCTCTATGAGGATAACTACAACAGGCATAATAATGGTTAATTTGGCCAGTTTTTTTTTTTTAATAAATGGCACATCTGAATACACTATCCCAGGGCTGCTCTCACAACCTATATTAAAAACAATAGCCTATGAAATGGGGTCACATTAGTAACATCTATTACTGATCCATTTTCTTAGTTTTCTATTTTTTGCATATGCCCGTATACTGTGATTGTGTTTACATGAGCACTGCCATATACCCAAGTACAACAGCACACAGCCATTTATGGTTATAAGAGGCTGAATGTTGCACCTGGGCTGACTTGGTGGGGCAAAGACGCTGGCATTTACCTTAAACGTTCTCAGCCACCATGTGCAAAGACCCTTACTGACTTACCAAGCCTTGTTTCACACTGTGCCACTCTGTGGAGTCAGCCATCTTGGTAGAAACAGAGCTTTGCTTCCTTATATTAGTATTGCACCCAGATCTTATTAGTATAGTAGTCAGGGGCAGCAGATGTAAAATGTATATATACAACTATGAGGCTAGAGAACAGGAGTGTGCATTGCTACCTTTTATGCCACGTACACATGACCAGTTTTGCCGTCGGAATAAACTCCGAAGGTTTCTCCTACGGAACTCCAACGGAATTCCATTCAAGCGGTCTTGCCTACACACAGTCAAACCAAAGTCCGACCAAAGTCTGACCTTCCAGAACACGGTGACATACAACACTTACAACGGGACTAGAAAAAGGACGTTCAATAGCGAGTAGCCAATAGCCTCATACTTGCTTCAGATGCGTCGTTTTTGGTCCGTCGGAACAGCATACAGACAAGCGGTTTTCCCGATAGGAATTGGTTCCGTCGGAAATATTTAGAACATGTTCCATTTCTAGGTCCATCAGAATTTAAAAAAAAAAAAGTCAGATGAGGCATACACACGATCGGAATAGACGATGAAAAGCTTACGTCTGACTTTTTCTGTCGGACATTCCGCTCATGTGTACGCGGCTTTAGGATAGCAAATTTTCACTTATTGTATTTAGGTCTGGAGCAGGTGAGGAATTAAGGCCTGATTCACACCTATGCATTTTGAGTGCTTTTTGCATTTTGCAGATTTGCACTGCAGTCCATTTAAAAATGATTTCCTATGGAACACGTTCTGTAGCGCAAATCCGCAAAATGTAAAAAGCACTAAAAATGCATAGGTGTGAATCCAGCCTAAGATAAGGTATGGGTTGCTGAGGAGAAATAGGGTTTACTGTAAAACCTGATGCTTTTTTCCTGTATAGACAAAGCACAGGTTTGCTTTAAGATGAAAATAATCAGGACTTCAGGCCAAAAAAGGGTTTTATAAATCCAAGATTTTTTTTAATGAATACCCCAAAGATAAATACATCAGCTGTCCCAGCTTTAATCATACATACATATCTCAGTCAAATCAAACACATTTTTCTAAAGAAATGAGCTCCATATTATACCCAACTATAACTAAAGAAAAATATAACAATGCAAAAGAAAAGGATAACACATTGGACCAATGTATCCAATCTGAAAGTGTCCTGGAATAACCTTACAGGATTTCTTTTTTCTGTTATTTCAGGATACATTCAGAATAATACAGTGTGTTATTTTTATTTTGCTTCTTTTCTTTACGGTTTGTTATAAAAGAGCACTGTTCTGTAGTAACATTTGTTTTTTGGATATAAAGTATTTAAAAAGATTTTTTTCAGTGGGTTATTGTGAAATTGCATAAATGTGTGAAAAATATTTGATATGCTTTTGGTATTGTGCATTTTGTAGCATTTTGTGTTGGTTCTGTGTCAGTTGTTTTTTTTTTTGTTTTTTTTGTTTTTTTGTTTTCTTTTTGTCTACTTATTTATAAGTTTGTAGAATGCTTGATAGGTTCTTTAGTGGTTTATCTGTATACATCATTGCTTTTTTATTGCTGTTATGCTACTGTGATTAAGGCTGCTCAGCTATCCTGTGCTGCTGACTGTTTGTATCCAAATAAATTTAGTCTATGAGCTTTTTTCTTTCTATTACTTCCTTGAGTCCCAGAGGTTTTCTTTGTTTTAGAGAGTTCTCAGATCTATTACCTGTTCAGCTTTTGTATGTTACCCTAACCTAATGATATCTATCTATCTATCTATCTATCTATCTATCTATCTATCTATCTATCTATCTATCTATCTATCTATCTATCTATCTATCTATCTATCTATCTATAGAAATATAGTGTGTAATATATATATGTATATATATACACACACACACACACACACACACACACACACTCACTATATTGCCATAAGTAAGACGTCTGCCTTTACATACACACATGAACTTTAATGGCATCCTAGCCTTAGTCCGTAGGGTTCGATATTGAGTTCTCAATAATCACTTTTGTGACTTTGCTTTAGTTTTCTTTTCTTAGACTTTTTCTTTCACCATTGTTTTTGGAAATTTTTTATTTTTTATCAATATTTCAAGGTTTTTGGTTATTACTTACACATGTATTTCTGAAGGCATCTTAATACTCATTTATATGTTTATTTAATTATTTGAGCGCTTTATCATTTTATATCTACCTCATAGCACAATATTGGCGATTATATTGTTTATTAATTTGTTTGCAATTATTCCAACTCTTCGGGTTGGAAATCTGCTTTAGTTTTTCATTTTCAGATTGTTTTCACCATTTCAGAATTTTGGTTGAATTTTTAAAATTTTTTTCCTTTTTTCACATATAATTGGAAATTTAAACTTTATTAGCGTTGCAACCACATTTTATTTTTATTTTCAATATTGAGTTGGCCCACCCTTTGCATCTATAACAGCTTCAATTCTTCTGGGAAGGCTGTACACAAGGTTTAGGAGTGTGTCTATGGGAAGGTTCCACCATTCATCCAGAAGCGCATTTGTTAGATCAGGCACTGATGTTGGATGAGAAGGCCTGGCTGCAGTCCCTGCTCTAATGTATCCCAAAGGTGTTCTATCAGCTTGAGGTCAGGACTTTGTGCAGGCCAGTTATGTTCCTCCACCCCAAACTCGCTCATCCATGTCTTTATGGACCTTGCTTTGTGCACTGGTGCACAGTCTTGTTGGAACAGGAAGGGGCCATCCCAAACTGTTCCCACAAAGTGGGGAGCATGAAATTGTCCAAAATGTCTTAGTATTCTGACACCTTAAGAGTTCCCTTCACTGGAACTAAGGGGCCAAGCCCAACCCCTGAAAACCAACCCCACGCCATAATCCCCCCTCCACCAAATGATTTGGACCAATGCACAAAGCAAGGTCCATAAACACATGGATGAGCGAGTTTGGGGTGGAGGAACTTGACTGGCCTGCACAGAGTCCTGATCTCAACCTGATAGAACACCTTTGGGAATTAGAGTAGAGACTGGGAGCCAGGCCTTCTCATCCAACATCAGTGCCTGACCTCACAAATGTGCTTCTAGAAAAATGGTCAAACAGTCCCTTACTCACACTCCTAAACCTTGTGGACAACGTTCCCAGAAGAGTTTAAGCTGTTATAGCTGCAAAGGGTGGCCCAGTCAAAGTCCAGACCTAAATCCAGTTGAAAATCTGTGACAAGGGAGGTGCATGCGCAAAGCAGGACATGTCTGCTTAGCGCTCTGCACCGACTGGGATCCAACAGCCTCATAACACCCAGACTCACTGGACTTAGTCACCATCTATCTGCTCAGCCTCTTGTCACGACCCCCTTAACCGATTTGCCGGGATGCATGCCAGCAAGAAAGCCAAGTTGAAAAAAAGATCCAGGATGCTCTGACTAGAGCTGCAGCTAAAATGGCAGAGCCGCCATCTTCCCGTTCTGCACTGTCACACAAGCAGAAACAACCACGGACTCTATCTACCATACAGCGCGGTGAGTCAGACTCTGAATTTGGGATGACCCCCATTGCCCTGCAGAACACCCCACATGGTTCTGCTAGTTCAAGCGGGTACTCCATAAAGCCCTGCAAACTACCTCAGACACTATAACAGTAAAGCTCACGTGGGAAATACGTGAGGTGGGTCACTGCACCTCTCACCTGGAGGAGAGGGTAGATGAACTGAATGTCATTGCCACCAACCATTAAGAGGTCATAGAATCCCTCAGAGAGAAAAACTCTTCCCTCCAGGCCCGCCTGGAGGACTTTGAAAACAGGGCCAGAAGGTCTAACCTCCGCTTATCCAGGAACTGGCCCCATCAATCCCCATAGAGTGTTTAGAAATGGACAGAATTCATAGATCTCTGGCACCCCGTAAGGAAGACAGCCCCCCCAGAGACATAACTAATAAGCTGCACTACTTCCGCATCAAAGCACAACTGATGAAGCAGCCTACAACAAAGTCTCCCTGATGTTCCAAGGTCACCGCTATCAAGTCTACCAGGACCTCTCCCAGCAGACCCTCTCCAAATGTAAAGTGATGAAACCGCACCTGCAAATCCTCCAAAATCACTGCATCTCGTATCACTGGAGTTTCCCCTTTGCCATCCCCGTCGCCCATAAAGGATCCTCCTGTACCTGCAAGTCTGCAGAAGATCTCATCTCTGCCTGTCAACACCTAAAACCACTGCTGAGGGCTCCAAGCGCCGGACGACTTCTTGCTTCCCCAAAAAAAAGCTGCAAGATACACCAGATCACCAAGCTCATTCTAGCATCCACAAGAGACATCACTTCGCCTCACCAGCAACAGAAGACCCGATGGTCTGAATAGTCTTAACAGGGTGATATTTTGTTTAACATGCTTACCCCCCCCTTGCCTCACACACCTTAAGAACCCAGAGGTAAAGCCATCCAATAATAACATCATTCTGTTATTGTGAGGAGTTCTCCCCCTGATGGTCATGCTAACCCTGTTTAGCAGCCTATGTTTGTTATTCCCAGTTGGGAAGGAACATAACACACTCCCGCCTGCTACTGGGCCTTCAGACCAGGGTGTTTAATCCCCTGCTCAGTACTCCCAGGGACACCTGGTTCCACCACACCATCCTCTGAGGGTACAATCTCCTACTTCCCCCCTAATTTCTCTGTTCTGATTTAACTTCCTGCAGTGAGTCCTGAATGCCAATTCCTCCCATACACCTACTGATGGAGAATGCATTCACACTCACTGGTAGCCCATTGCCCAAATTACGCCTTCATCTCTCCTGCAGGATGTTCAAACCATATCCTGAGGCTGGGTTCACACTGGTCCGACAAACGCTCCGACATTGGGAGCTCATGTCGCATGACATGTGAAATCCAATGTTTCCCTATGGGAGCCGTCCTAACTGGTCCGACACAAGTCGTTCCGACTTTAGAGATGCTCCCTGTACTACTTTGGTCCGACTTTGTTTCTACTTCAGCCTATTGACTATCATTGAAGTCGGATCAAAGTCGGATCGCCGTCTCGCATGATCCGACTTCTGCACGCGACTTGTGCTCAGATGATCTTTAGGGGGAACTCCGCGCCAAATTTTAAATAAAAAACCGGCATGGGTCCCCCCCAAGAGCATACCAGGCCCTTAGGTCTGGTATGGACCTTGAGGGGAACCCCCTACTCCGAAAAAACGGCGTGGGGGTCCCCCCAATCCATACCAGACCCTTATCCGAGCACGCAGCCCGGCCGGTCAGGAATGGGGGTGGGGACGAGCGAGCGCCCCCCCTCCTGAACCGTACCAGGCCGCATGCCCTCAACATGGGGAGGTTGGTGCCTTGGGGAGGGGGGCGCGCTGCCGCCCCCCCACCCCAAAGCACCTTGTCCCCATGTTGATGAGGACAAGGGCCTCTTCCCGACAACCCTGGCCGTTGGTTGTCAGGGTCTGCGGGCGGGGGGGCTTATCGGAATCCGGGAGCCCCCTTTAATAAGGGGGCTCCCAGATCCCGGCCCCCCACCCTATGTTAATGAGTATGGGGTACATCGTACCCCTACCCATTCACCTGGAGGAAAAAAGTGTCAATTAAAAAAAAAACACTACACAGATTTTTAAAGTAATTTATTAGACAGCTCCGGGGGTCTTCTTCCGGCTTCGGGGGTCTCTCCGGTTCTTCTTCTCCGGACGTTTTAGGGGGCGTGGTCATCACCCGATGACCACGCCCCCTCATGCCGTCACAGTCCCAGCATGCCCAGGGACTGTGACGGCATTAGGGGGGCGGGGTCACCGCCTATATAAGTCAGAGCGGAGCGCCCAGAGTGCATTCCAGCCGGAGAGAGCGTCGTGTCAACATCAGAAGAAGAGAAGAGGGCAGAAGGCAGAAGACCGAAGACCGGGTTCCTCCGCTATAGCAAAAGAGCGGCAAAAGAGCAGAAGATAGTGGAGGAGCCCGGCAGAAGACCCGGAGAGCGCGGAGAAGAACCGGAGAGACCCCCGAAGCTGGAAGAAGACCCCCGGAGCTGTCTAATAAATTACTTTAAAAATCTGTGTAGTGTTTTTTTTTAATTGACACTTTTTTCCTCCAGGTGAATGGGTAGGGGTACGATGTACCCCATACTCATTCACATAGGGTGGGGGGCCGGGATCTGGGGGCCCCCTTATTAAACGGGGCTCCCGGATTCCGATAAGACCCCGACAACCAATGGCCAGGGTTGTCGGGAAGAGGCCCTTGTCCTCATCAACATGGGGACAAGGTGCTTTGGGGTGGGGTGGCCGCAGTTGAGGGCATGCGGCCTGGTACGGTTCAGGGGGGGCGCTCGCTCGTCCCCACCCCCATTCCTGACCGGCCGTGCTGCGTGCTCGGATAAGGGTCTGGTATGGATTGGGGGGACCCCCACGCCGTTTTTTCGGCGTAGGGGGTTCCCCTCAAGGTCCATACCAGACCTAAGGGCCTGGTATGCCCTTGGGGGGGACCTATGCCGGTTTTTTATGTAAAATTTGGTGCGGAGTTCCCCCTAAAGATTCATACCAAACACAGTGCCGGGCATTGGCGGGGATCCAAGTCGGATCCCCGTTCATTGAAAGTCGGACACATGCCGGCTTCATGTCGCAGGGCAAAGTCGGATCCAAAGTAGGACGGCTGTCGTGTCGCACCAGTGTGAACCCAGCCTAAACCAGAGTTACCTTGCTTTAAACCTTAATTGCTCTAGATTCAGTCTACTTATACTATACATACATGTGAGATATGTTTATTAAATGATGTATTCCTTACATAGCTCAAATTGGCTGTCGTAGTCCCAGAGTACTCCTTGAGTTCCCCAAATTGTTTGGATACTCATTGGAATTTTCTGTACCCACCGTTTGGTGATCCTTCACCACCCCTTGGATACTTGCTCCATATAGGAGATACCTCCTCCCTACTAATCCTAGTGTTCCCTCACCCTCCTCTAATATCCGTGCTTACACCTACGCACAGACTCCTACTTTCCCGGTCTCTGTCGCTTCTCTTTACCAATCCCCCTTCCTCCTTTTTTTTTCTTTCTCTCTTTCTTTTTCCCCCCTTTTCTACAGAAAGGAAACCCTATATACTGACAACTAGCTGCCATACTCCTAGACCTCACCCGCTTCTTGAGATGGAACCTCAGAAACATTTTGACATCTAATGTTCATTGCCTAAACTCCCCCCCTAAATGCACCAAAGCCTTCCACTCCTCCGTGCTCTCAGCACATGTGGTTTGCTTACAGGAGACACACTTCTCCTCCCAGTCCTCACCCAAATTTTTTGGTCGCCAATACTCCCCGGTTTACACAGCCTCAGCCGCCACTAAACAACGTGGAGTCCCTGGTCTCTTTTTTTTACTTCTCCACACCATTTACTCTCCTGGCAGAGATCAAAGAGCCAGAAGGATGATACCTCATACTCACTGGCCTCCTGAAAACAGTGAAATCACCATAGTATCCTATTACACTCCTAACACCAACCCATTGTCATTTCTCTCCCACTTGTTTTCGGTAGTAGAATCCCACAAACTTGGCACACTCATACTTGGTGGCGATTCGAACCAAGTGTTATACCCATTCCTGGACAAATCCCCAGACCAGAATACCGCACTTCGCCTCTCCTACCAACAACTCCTGAACCAACACTCACTTCTTGATACTTGGTGGGAACAAAACCCGGCAAGACGGCAATACACTCACTACTCCCATCCTCACAAAATGTTTTCCAGCATAGACCACCTCTTTGTGAGCATAGGAACCTCAACACTCATTCTTGAACCATGTAGTTGGTCAGAATACGGTCATGACTACATTATCCTCCCTGGTCCCAAGACCTACTCAACACACCTGGTTCATAAATGATAGCTTACTGGCCAACCCTACCCATCGACAAGTAATAGAAAATGCTATAAAAGACTATCTTACGAATAACACCCCTACAGACATGAACATGACTCTATGGGAAGCCCACAAACCATACATCAGAGGGGTTTGTATCAGCCATCACCGTAGAATGAAATGTCAGCTTCATAAGCGCCTAGAAGAAGCCTCCCATAAGACCTCAGAGACTTTTTAAACCTCGCCTCCATCAAACAAACAAATTTTCGAAAAAACACGACTAGAACTCGATCTCTTCTTGAAAAACTTGGCGGAGAAAACTCTCCGTAAATCTAAACATACTCTTTCTTTATATGAAAGCAAACAAACCAGATACATTCCTCACCCTACCCCTCCACAAAGCTGATTACACCCTGAAACCAATCCAAATAAAAATAACTAGAGATACTTATACTAGCAACCCACTAAAAATTTTACATGAATTCCGAAGAAAACTCACTGACCATTATCGAGACCCTAACGGGTTTGACCAATACACTCCTGTCCTCTATTCTCTCTCATCTTCTCATCAAGAAACCTTGGACAAAGCCATCACAACTGAAAAGATCCATTCTGCGATAAAATCGTTGAAACCACGTAAACACCCTGGCCCTGATGGCTTCTCAGTCACTTACTATAAACGTTTCACAGACCTATTGTCCCCCCTCATGGTTGATGCCTTCAACTCCCTCCTCAAAGGCCATTCCTTCCGCCCAGAATCCCTTACCTCTTCAAACTCCATGAACCCAAAACCGAATACGGACGATACATTATGGTCCAATAACAGACCGATATCTATACTCAACCTAGACATAAAAATACTTGCAAAGATCCTTGCCATCTGACTTAACCCCATTATAGGAACCTTAATCCACAAAGACCAAACAGGGTTTATACCCTCCAGACAAGCAGGAGACAACATACGTCGGGCCACACTTCTTGCATACACAGATCGATCTCATTGCATCCCTACCTGCTTCCTTTCCCTCAATATACACAAGACATTTGATTCACTATCCTGGACCGACTTAAATTCTATCCTCCACCACTGGGGGTTCAGGACACATTTCCTACATTGTATAGCTACCCTATATCAAAACCTGAAAGCATACGTAACCTACACAGGATTCCGTTCCGACCCCTTCCTTATAGAAAGAGGTACCCGTCAAGGCTGCCTCCTCTCCTTTTTGCCCTAGCGATCGAACCCCTGGCTCTGCTCATCCGATCTAACCCAGACATAAGAGGATTGGAAATAGGAGGCCACCAGCACAAACTTTGCATGTTTGCCAATGATGTCCTGTTATTCCTCACATCACCCCTAATCTCAGCCCTGAATCTTGTGGACATCCTATCTAAATTTGGACGAGTATCTGGCCTCGAAATAAACCCGCATAAATCTTAAGCCCTAAACATCTCCTTGCCCCCCGACCTCCAGACACAATTACAGGGCTCTCTCCCGTTTACCTGGACAGCAACCCATATCTCCTACCTGGGTATAAAACTCACTGCTAACCCAACTGACCTTTATGCTGCAAACTACCAACACATGTTGACCCAACTCACCAATCTAATGACAAAATGGTCATCCTTAACATTGGCTTGGATGGGCAGAATCATGGTAGTCAAAATACTATCCTCCCTAAAATCCTATATCTCTTCAGAGTTCTCCCAATTTAGGTTCCCTTGTATTACCTATGCATCCTGCAACGTAGGGCCTCTCAATTTATTTGGGGTACTCTCAGACCCTGTTTACCAACAACCACATTATACACCCCTTGTATTCAGGGATGATTAAGTATGCCCAATTTTACTGAATATTACTATGCTTCTCAGCTAGCACAGCTTCCCAAATACCTTGCCACAAAGGAAACCCCACTGTGGGTTGCACTAGAATCGGTTGACTGTGATCCGCTTTCCACAGCAAATCTCCTATGACTCAGACCAGCCCAACATCGATCTATCAATAACCCAATCACCAAACATAGTCTCACCAACTGGGATATACTCAAAACATGATTTGGCCTCCAGTCTCGCCACAACCCCCTCCTTTCTTTCCTCCGTAATCCCTCCTTTTACCGGGCCTGGTGTTCTCCATCCTCCTTCTCGTCCTGGTCAAATGCTGGATTGATACGCACCTACCACCTTTTCCAATCCACTACCATCACACCCTTTCCCACACTTTGTGAAACGCACAACCTTCCAACCATGGAAACCTTCAGGTAACTACAAATCAAACATTTCTTGACCCAAGCCATGCCGCCAGACTCAACAACCCTGAGCTTTTCCTCATTTGAACATGCCTAAAAATCTGACCCTCACAAACGTGGACTTATCTCCGACCTATACGCCCAACTACTCTCACACACAACCTCCTCCCCCCCATCCAACACAAGCAAATGGGAGAATGAGCACGATCTACAAACAGGCACAATCGATTGGACTCAAATCTGGCAGGCAACCAAATCAGCCTCATCAAACATAGTGGCCCTTGAAACAAATCATAAAGTCCTCATAAGGTGGTATCCCTCACGATGCTTCTGAGGATGTAATGGCCCCGACACGATTGTACATATTTGGTGGGAATGCCCAAAAGCCCGTATCTTTTGGTTGGAAGTGTGCAAAATCTTCTCCACCATGTTTAATGTAACCTTGCCACCTGAACAGGTTGCAGCACTCCTGAACAGCAAACCACAGGCATTAACGCATCGTCAATTCAAACTCTTGCTCTTCGTCACCACTGCAGTGAAAAAATCCATAGCAAAGGCATGGAAATCGGCTTCCTTATCGGTTGTTTTTCTTTTTTTTTTTTTTTCCCTTTCTTTTTTCTTTTCTTTTTTTTTGCCACTTCAGCGAACTATTTTGGGAAACTTAAATCACCATTACAGCTCATTGTTGTCCCAACTCTTTGTCACATCATGGTAGCTTTGTTAATGCACTAATAAAATTCATACAACAATTCTAACCCAAAAGTATAATTCCTTAGTACCCAATCTAAAACCTTATCTTTACCCACCCTTCCCCCTCTCTCCCATCACCTCCCCCCTCCCTCCCATCACCTCCCCCCCACCTCTGCGTACTCGCCCTAGATAAGACTTTAGTTCTTCTGACTCCATTATAGACCTATATTCTTAGTTCCTCAGTCTGGTAAATGTCTAAACAGCTAGCCCTCCTCTTTTCTTTTCCTGCCTTAAAATTGCAAAGGATACCCTCGGTTTTCTGTGTTTCCATATTGAGCATATTCATTATTATCGATTTTAGCTTTCTGAGGTAATGGCAACATCTGAAACTTGTAGGTAATCTTTGATAGGAGAGCCATCTTTATAATATTAATACGACCTATCCATGATATAGGCCTGCCTATTATTCTATTACCTTGAGTCCTAATTTCGTCTAGCAATGGTATATAGTTTATTTTGTATACCTTCTTCATAGTGTTTGCTAGCTTAATTCCCAGATAATTCAGTTCCTTCCTCCAGGAAAACTAAAACTTGTTTTTCAGCAGTTGTTCTTCTGTCTTACATATGCTTATATTAAGGATTTCTGACTTTGCTAAGTTAATTTTAAAATTAGATATTTCCCCATATTGTTTTAAAGTATTTAGTAAATTAGGCATTGTGATCCGAGGGTTGGAAATATAAAATAATACATCATCCGCAATTGCTGCAAGTTTATGTTCTTCCTCTCCAATCTTAAATCCACTTATGTCGGGGTTATTTCGTACCATAGTCAATAGTGGCTCCAAAGTAAGCACAAATAACAGCAGGGATAGGGGACACCCCTGTCTTGTCCCATTTTTCATCTCAAAGGGTACAGACTGTGATCCATTTATTCTTATAGTTGCTGTTGGGTGGTGGTATAGTGTTTTAATCCACCGGATCATTCTATGACCAATTCCCATAATTTCTAAAGTCTGTATCATGAGCCCCCAGTCTACCCTGTCAAAGGCCTTTTCAGCATCTATCAACAGGAGTAGACCTGGGGGCCCACTTTCTTTTATCCTCTGGAGGAGGAGCAACGTTCTCACCCCATTGTCCCTTCCCTCCCTTCTGGGAGTAAAACGCACCTGGTCCGGGTGTACCAGAAGATTCATTACTCCTTTCATCCTGCCTGCCAGTACTTTAGCGTACAAATTTTGTGTCTGCATTTAGCAGCGAGATTGGCCTATTGTTGGAACACTTTGTCCCGTCTTTCCCCTCCTTCAAGATTACTGTAATAATGGCAGACAGAGCCTCACCGCCCATTTTGTAGTCTGCCCCCAGGCCATTCATGTATTGGCATAACCTTGGAGTAAGAATCTCCTTATATTTTTTGTAATAGTACGTTGTAAACCCATCTGGGCCAGGACTTTTCCCCTGAGCTGAATCCGATATGGCTTTATTTATTTCCTCCTCTGTTATTGGGGTCTCTAATGTCTCTCTCAAGTTCTCTGGAATTTTAGATAATCCAGCCTTTTTGATGAAATTGTTTATTTTGCCTCTCTTATCACCTGGCTGGCCCCCATCGAAGTCTACTGAGTACAAGTCCTGGTAGTAATTTTTGAATGTTTATGCTATACCCTTGGTAGAGTGGACCATTTCTCCTCCTTTCGTTTGCATTTTTTCTATATAATTTATGGCTTTTTTCTTTTGCAACATTCTAGCAAGATGTTTGCTAGCCTTATTCCCCCACTGGTATCTTTCTTCAGCTATTCTATTAAATGTTTTTTTTGTTTCATGTTCCATAAAATCCTTCAGTTCGTCCCTTTTTATTACTAAGTTTTGGTATACTTCTGTCTGAGTGCCCTGGTATTTCTTATGTTCTTGCTCGGCTCTGAAAATCTCTTCCGTTAATTTTTTAATTTTCCCTGTTCTCTCTTTTTTTCTCCTTGGACCTACTTCTATCAAAATCCCCCTTATATAGGCCTTGTGCGCCTCCCACAGGGTGGCCCCCGAAACCTCCCCTGTATCATTTGTTTCAAAATATTGTTCTAAGCTCCTTTCTCACAATTGCTGTGGTCGCCTCGTCCCGGATAAGGTCTTCATTTAAGCGCCAAGCATATTGATGACTTTGATTACCAGGTACTACCATCTTCATTCTTACCGGGGAGTGATCCGATAATGTTGAGATTTCCACTCCAGAATCTATCACCCACTCGATCATTCTATGTTCGACCCAGATATAATCTATCCTGGAGTAGGTCCCGTGTACAGGGGAGTAAAACGTATAATCCTCCAGATATCTAGCAGTTGACACGCATGCAATTTTTGTTTTATCTTTTTTAATTGTACGTTGTTTGTCCCCTGTGCCTGGGATGTACGATCTAGGCCTGGGTTCATGCAGAAGTTCATATCCCCCATCAGGATCACGTGCCCCCCTAAAATTCCATTAGCTTCCCCAAAATAGCCTTTAAATACTTAATCGGGTTCCTATTCGGGGCATAGATATTTGCCAGCGTGCACTCCATTTCACCTAGTTTACCTTTTAGGAAGAGGTATCTCCCTTCCGGGTTTGTCAACCTATCCTCCAAGGAAAATTGGAGTCCTTTCGCGAACCCTATTGCAACACATCTAGCCCTCTTTGTGATTGTGTCTCCGTAATACCATGTTGGACAATTACGGGAGTGCAATTTCACATTAGACTCATGGGATAGATGGGTCTCTTGTAAAAAGACCACACCTGCCCCATATCGTTTTAATTCTTTTAGAATCTTATGTCTCTTGGTGGGAGTATTTAAACCTCTAACATTATAGGTCATAAAGTTTTTTGTTGTCTTTTCTTCTATCCTATTTTCCTATGCTGAGAACACTTTACTTGACTGTCTCGGAGACTGGAAGCTCTTATTTGCAAAAGATCCCCTCCCCTCCCACCCTCCTCTTCCCACCTTCCCCCCCCACCATTCTCCCACACTCAGATCGCACCATGGCCGCTAGACAGTTAAGGACCTTGGATTCCCACCCCCCCTCCTCACCCCCCCTCCCCTCTTTGGCCCCTTTCGGCCCCTGAACCATAGGTGGGTCTGATCTTCATTCCCGCCGATGGTTCTCCTTTCTTGAGGTGCAGCTCTGACCTTGCCTCCTACTCACCATCTCCCCCCCATGATCCCAAAATCGGGGGGAGGGTCGAGAGTGCACTGGCAATCCAGGGTTGCCGCCCTCAGACCCAATGTTAAACCTGTTCACCCCCCACACAAACAATTATGGGTTACCTTTTTTTTCCTCCTTTTTTTCTCCCCTTCTCCTTCCCTCCCTTCCTTCCCCTTCCTTACTTTACTTCATTATCTTCCCTTTCCCTTCCCTTAAGTCTCCCCCTGTGACCCTTTGCAAGGCCTTTACTAATGTTCATCTGCCTGCTAAGGCATATTTTCTCCTTCTGACCATCCTGGGATTGCTAATACTGGTATATCCAGTTTATTGCAGAATTTCTGTAAGTTTTCTGGGAACCTTAATGTCGTTGACCTGCCGTCTTTCTGGCCTATCAGGCATGCTGGAAATCTCCAATTGTACTTAAGGTTCTGTGCCCGCATTTGCTCAAGCAATGGTTTGAGGAGTCGTCTCCTAGCCAATGTTTTGGGCGCCAGATCAGTGAAGATTTCAAGGTCGACCCCCTCATATTTTAGGAGGTCTTCCCCTAATCTTTCCCCAAATTTCGGCTTTATCTTGGTATCTTCTGAATCTCACAATAATGTCTCTAGGCTGATCCTCCGCTATGTTTTTAGGTTTTCTGACGCAATGGACTCTCTCGATCTTGAGGCCTTCTTCCACGCTTTTGTCCAACACGGGGTTAAAGATCTTACTCATGATTTTTCTCAGGTCTTCTCCTCTTTCCTCTGGTACTGCGCGGATTTTCAGGTTTTGTCTTCTCTTTTGGTTTCCCTGGTCTTCCAATTTATACAGGATTTCCTTTGATCTAATTGCATTAGTCTGACTTGCTCTTTTATGCTACTTAATTCCTGAGCCTGATTTTCGGTTCTTTCTTCTGTCGTCTCTACACGTGCCAGCACATGCCCCAAGTCCACTCTTAATGTAGTTATTTCCCCTTTGATGGCATTTTCCAATCTTGATAGCATCTCCGCCATATCTGCTTTTGTAGGGATTTGGGAACTGGCACTCTGTTCTTCCATTCTACTTATCTTGATTTCACTCTCGATACTTATATTTTCTCCCCAGTGGTCGGAGTTCTCCCCTTTCTCCCCTTTCTTTTTTGCCAGATCTTTTGTCTTATTTTGTTTACCCTGCTGTTTACTGTATCCAGGGCTCCTGGGGCTTGTCTCCTTATTCATGTATTGTTTAATCATGCTGGTATTTGCTTTTTCTTTCGGGGTTTTAGAATCACCTCCCTTAGTGTTTCTGCCTTTCATATAGTGTTTTTTTTTATCCGTACTTCTATGTTTTCCCAGTTTGCTTCCCTTTTTTTTTTTTCTCTTCTTCTTACTTCTAAATGCGTCAGCTGGTTAGTATGCAGTTAAGAAGGAGTGCGAACCTGCGTATATATGCTAAGGCAGGATTAGTGCAATTCAGAGTAGGGAAAGTGTGACTAGGCAGGGATATAAACTTAGTAGTTTATGTATGGGCGGGCTCTAACGCGTTCAGGAGCAAAATCAATTTACAATTTCTCCACGTTCAACTCTGGAGGAGTAAGAGAGAGAGGACAGTCCTGAATATATAATTAATTCCCTTGCACAGAGCAACTGCTGGTTGGTATGCAATTAAGCAGAGAAGCAGACATGCAGATGTGTACCAAAATTAATTCTAGTACAGCCCAAAAAAAAAAAAAAAAAAGAAAGAAAATGCTGCAGAACCTAGATGCGGACTGGCAACTTAATGCATAAACAAGATCAAGTGCGGTTCAAGTGCAATTCCAGCCAAAGTTGAGCTACAGTAGCTCCTCATTTAGCGCTGACAAAATAGATTGTTTGAGACTTCAGCAGATAGTTGTGCTGTTGAGCTGTATTGTGGTCAAACAATTTTATGTGTTTAACAAACTGTAGCACAGATCCAGGATAATGCAACAGAAATAGGGATCCAGGCGTGCAGATCTATACATACACAGATTCAGTTATACTTCAGTTATACTACAAAAAACAGTTTTTACAATGCGGTAACTTCCCACATCACCGCTAAAGGCGTAGCAAAAATAATAATCCAAGGCATGAGAATAGTGCAATTGCTCAGAGTATCAACTGGCGAATATATCATTTAATAAGATGCAAGCATGCGGGAAGAAAAAAACAAAAACAAAAAGGGAAGAAAATGCACAACTATGCTTGCTATAGTTCAGTCTTGTATAGGTGCAGCTGAGCAGAAAAGCAAGGTAACGTGTTTATACCTGATAAGCTTCTAATGCAGTCCAACAATAAGTTGAGTTACCTCTAGCTGCATATGCAATTCTAGTGAACTATCAGGTAGACTCCAGATCCCGGTGTAAAGTTAGTATAAACACTCAGGGCTTCAGCTGAGATAAGCGCAGTGAGAACAGAGAAGCAGGCACGCAAGTGCATACATAAGCAAACACTGCCACAGTTCGTATGGGAGATTACAATGATACCTCTTTATCTGCCGCCTCTCCTTCGTCCTGCTAGTCACCTCTCAAGAAGCTCAGCCAACCGTCATGTCACACTCCCACCCGGGCGCTCCTGGGAGTCCTCCGCACAGCTTCTTTGTATCAGCCGTACGGCATAGATCATCCGTCCATGTGTGCTGACAGGGAAGGAAGGCTTCCTTATCTTTACCATCAGTTAAACAAAGAGTAACGCAGGCCATGATTCATGCTAAAACTGAAGCAATTTACCTTAATAAAGTATCCAAATTCAAAAATCTCTGGAGCCTTTGGATCAATCACGGTCTTCCCCTGGGCTTTGACTGCTCACTATTGATGCATTAAAGGTAATTAACACCCACTACGCCATTACTCACTAATTGCAGCTGATTCTTAAGACCCCTGGCCCCTTCTGGAGAAATCCCCCCCCTCTGTTATTACCCCTAACCCCTCCCATCTAACCCTTTTATCAAGCTTCTTTCCACCAGCTGCACCCTTACCATCCTGCCCTACCCACCCTGCAGCTAATTAGGCCACCTGCACTAAGGTTTTTGGACATGATAAGTTACCAAAACCTAGATTGGTGACCTTCTAACTGCAGAGATAGCTGGGACAGATTGGTTCAATAATCCTCCCACAAGAACATGCCGAGCCACATAGCCGGAACTTGGCCTTGGGGAAAGTTTAATCACTCTCTCCTAACTATCCCTCACCAGGCTACTATTCTGCCATGTCAACGTCTTTATCCCTTTTATACTGTTGTTTTGTAAGTGAAAATACGGTTTATACCATTCACAGCCGATAGATTATGATCTCCTCTTTGAGTCATAACATTAGGTATATATGTTGTTTAACCGAACAGTTTTATAGGCAGGCACAAGCCATTTTCTCTGTACCCATGAAACACTGTACACGGAATTTGTAATTTTTGTTTTATTACAACCATCATTGTTTTGAAATGTACTTTCTATTGTACTTCGAAAATCTAATAAAAAATTTGAACAAGAAAATCTGTGACAAGACTTTAAAATTGCTGTTCACAGATGCTCTCCATCCAATCTGACAGAACTTGAGCTATTTTGCAAAGAAGAATGGGCAAAAATGTCACTCTCTAGATGACTTTGTGTTTGGGATCATAGTTTTGCTGAAATGTCCACCCTCATTTCATCTTCATCATCCTGGTAGATGGCAGCAGATTTTTATCAAGAATGTCTTGGTACATTTTTCCATTCACCCTTCCTTCAATGACAGTAAGTTTGCCAGTACCGTATGCGAAAAACAGCCCCACACCATGATGTTCCCACATCCAAACTTCACCGTTGGTATAGTTTTTTTTGGGGGTAATGTGCAGTGCCATTTGACCCCTCCAAACATGGTGTTTATTATGACACCCAAAGAGTTCAATTTTGGTTTTGCGTGGTGAGCGTGTATACAGGCCATGGCTGTTGAGTGCATTACTTATGGTTTTCTTTGAAACAATTGTACCTGCTAATTCCAGGTCTTTCTGAAGCTGTACAAAACTGGTCCTTGACTCTTGGACAACTCTTCTGAGAATGAACTGGAATCACTAAACAGTTTGTGACAACTATATATATGAATTAGGAATATTTTCGTAACCACCGTAGACTGACTTAGACTACTTAGAAAAAGGGCTGCAGAGACATAGAAGTTGGCATCTGTAGTCTCATCATCAATAAACAGATGACACATTTTATGAGGACTTATCTTCATCTACAGTATCTCCAATTCTTGATTAATGTGGGGGGGGGGGGGGGGGCTTCTGCAAGTATGTGCACTCCTTCAGGTGCCAGCACGTCATACCTCCAACAGTTTCCCCATGACAGAGCATAAACTTTCACAATCCTAACATCACAAGAACATAGCACTGCAGGAAATAAAAGGGACAGCAAAGGTTCAAAGACGTAGTGGAATACTTAGCTTTGGTAGGCCTGGATAAAAAGAAGCCATTTTAAAAATCTGCTTACAAAATAGTAATTCCTACTACACAGGAATGAAAAAGGTAAGATGGAGCCATATGGTTTTAAAGCAGAAGTTTTAATTCCACAATTAAGGCTGTGTTGACTTTTGTTTTAAATACTTTCTGTGACTTGCCTAGACCAATGTTTCTTCTTTCCTTTGATTTCCAATATCCTTATACGCTCACTGCCAAGTGGAAAATAAACATTTACCTTGCAAAAAATGATGGGCACCAAAAGGGTGTGAGTCAGGAGCCTTAGGAGTAATCCAGCTAAGTTGCAAGAGAGATTTAAAAAAAAACTAAGCAGTACTTCTGTTATGACACCCCTCAGGAGGAGGTCAACTCCAACCAGTGGTGGCTGGCGCTCAAAATTTTTGGGGTGGCACAGATGAACTGAAAAATTCTGAAAAATACTGAAACAAAAACATCAATTGCAGCCACTGTGCCACAAATGCAGCCACTGTGCTCATCATATGCAGCCACTGTGCCCATCATATGTAGCCAACTGTGCCCATAATATGCAGCCAACTGTGTCCATCATATGCAGTCACTCTGCCCATCATATGCAGCCAACTGTGCCCATCATATGCAGCCACCGTGCCCATCATATGCAGCCACCGTGCCCATCATATGCAGCCACTGTGCCCATCATATGCACCAACTGTGCCCAGCAAATGCAGCCAACTGTGTCCATCATATGCAGCCATTGTGCCCATCATATGAAGCCAATGTGCCCATCATATGAAGCCAACTGTGCCCAGAAAATGCAGCCAACTGTGCCCAGCAAATGCAGCCAACTGTCCCCATCATATGCAGCCACTGTGCCCATCATATGCAGCCAACTATGCCCATCATATGCAGCCAACTATGCCCATCATATGCAGCCAACTGTGCCCAGCAAAGTCAACCAATTGTGGCTATCATATGCAGCCAACTGTGCCCATAATATGCAGCCAACTGTGCCCATCATATCCAGCCACTGTGCCCAGCAAATGCAGCCAACTGTGCCCATCATATGCAGCCAACTGTGCCCAGTAAATGCAGCCAACTGTGCCCATCATATGCAGCCTCTGTGCCCATAATATGAAGCCACTGTGCCCCCCCGCCCGCTCGCCCGCCAACTGTCTGCCCGGCACTTACCCCATCGTGGTGGTGGGTAAGGCAGCGGGTGACTGCGGCGAGCTGTGGGACGGCTAGCACGGGTCAGCTGATGGCTCCTGTGTCCTTCCTGCATCTCTTCTTCCTGTTCTGCTAGGCAGCCAATGGAATTGCCTCTGCCTTCAGCCAATCAGGTGACCGGTATTAGATATGCGCCTCCTGATTGGTGGAGAGGTGGTTCAGTGTTAGAAAAGCGAATATTAATTCGCTTTTCTAACACACCGGGGTGGACTGCGAGCGCAATGCCCTGCGCTCGCAGTTCACCTTTTTGAAGCCAATTAGAGCCTATGAATCTAATCGGGTGCTTCAAAAAAACACCCCTGCCGCTGTAATTCAGGCATCCAAAAAGGGGCCGGATGCCTGAATAGGTAGTGGCTACTGCGGCCATGGGTAGATTCATGCAATGCATGAATCTATCCATTTTACATAGAGGAGGTGGCTGGAGAGAGGGGGTGGTGCCCGTGCGCCCCTAATGGATGCACCACCACTGACTCCAACTGCCTTTTCTCTAAAAAATTAAGTAATGCATATAGGGGCTAAATCATGCATGCATCATAGAATCTACAGAGTAATATGTCAGACCTATAAGGGCACCCAGAAGAATTTACAGTTGGCACCTTCATAAATCAAACAGCAATCCAAACTTCTAAAGCTAGCAAAATACTTTCTTGCATTACCAGAGGAATAGATACAAGAAAGAGAAACAATCTTACTTAAAGCAGAGTTCCATCCAAAAGTGGAACTTCCGCTCAACGGATTCCTCCCCCCCTCCGGTGTCACAATTGGCACCTTTCAGGGGGGAGGGGGGTGCAGATACCTGTATAATACAGGTATTTGCACCCACTTCCGGCATAGATATCCGCAGAATCTGTGGGTATTTACGCCACTTCCCGTCCCCCCCCCCACTGTCTGCTGGGAAACACACGGGTCCCAGAGACAGCAGGGACCATCTGTATTGCGCTGCGTGACTCGCGCATGCGCAGTAGGGAACCGGGAAGTGAAGCCGCAAGCCTTCACTTCCTGATTCCCTTACCGAAGATAGCGGCAACAGCACCCGAGGACCAAGAGATGGTTCGGCCTCGGGTGCCGACATCGCGGGCACCCTGGACAGGTAAGTGTCCATGTTTTAAAAGTAAGCAGCTGCAGTAATTGTAGCTGCTGACTTTTAAAAAAAAAATTTCGGCAGAGCTCCGCTTTAAAAAGAGCAGATCCTTTAGTATCTTTTCAAGTCTGCATAAATACATTCCAGACTTTTAACTATATATAGCAACAGTATAATTTTTCAAAAAAAGCTCCACCTTTTATCATTGAAAAGCAATCTTTGAGCTCCAAAAAAATGACTTCTCTTAAGCTGAGATGATGTCATCAGTCTTCTGCATAGAGGAACAAGGAAAGTTGTTCATCCCTTTATCCCTTGTGATAGCAATACAGTTGATAAAAAATTGAAGAGACAGTGTAAAAAAAAGTAAAATTAAAAAATTTCAAGCCCCCCTTTCCCCAAGCTCATGAGCAAATGCAAGAGCATACGCAGGTCCCACAAGCGTATGTAAACAGTGATCATATCACACATGTGAGGTACCACTATTAACATCAGTGAGAGCAATGATTCTAGCACCACACCTCCTGTTTAACTCTAAACTGGTAGCCTATAAAGGCTTTTAAAGCATTGCCTATGGATAGTTTTATGTACCATATATAAAGAAATGCTGATTATGCATTATGTGAGAAGTGTCAGAATTGGCTTTGGCAGCAAGTGGTTAATGTGCAGATCAGTTTTGGACACCCGTTAAGAACAACTAAACTAATAGTGGTATGGAGGGTCTTAGCTATAGGGAAAGAATAACTGAACTGAATTTATTCACCTTTGAGAAGCTTACTGGGGTATAGAATAATTTTGTATAAACATATAATTAACCCATATAAAAAATTCAATGGAACATTGTTCATTTTAGAGTCATCAAAAAGACATGAGGGCACTCTTTGCAACTGGAGTAAAAGAAGTATAGTCTATGTATATGAAAAGGGTCCTTAACTAAAAGAGCAGAGAAAATGCCAGATTATCCTCTACAGGAACATCGTCTAACAAACTTTATGGGGAAAAAAATAGCCAAATGGATTTACATGCATATGCTTTTATTGAAAATAATTATAATAAAGGACATTGTAGAACATTGTAGGACATTGTAGAATTTTAATCCTGTGAGTTATTCAATGACTTTTGAAGAGAGGTAAATATTTTTAATAAGTATTTTTGTATCATTCTAGATTATATGAATGTTTGGAATTTTGAGAATTCAACTTACAATACTGGGAATAATCATATGACTACAACAGGAACACCCTCCCATTTAGCACTTAAAGAAAGTGGCTAGAATTCATATGTCTATAGCCACAGGGCAGAAATAAGCAAAAGTATGCAATGAAGTTTTCTAAAAAATCTTTCCAATATACTGTATATATAATTGACCTGGAAGACTGAATTTTCTCAACAGAATTGGAGTCTCAATTGAAACAGATTTTTTAGCAAGAATACAAAGGCAATTAGAATTTCAGGTTTTGCAAATAGATATTGACAGCCATTTCTCATTAAACGTTACAAATTAATTCTATTGCCAAATACTTAATTAAACAAATCCCACAGTTGTTAAAGGCCTGGAAAAAATACTTTAAGAGATCCCAGATGACAATGAAAGTACAGCTTTGCCCTGGTTAGAAATGACTCCATATGCCGGTAAAGCTATATAAAGCTATTTCGTTTAAAGCTAAAGTAGTAATTGGAAAGAAAATGGGCTAGAATAGTTTTTCAAAGCTTTAACCTATATTCTTTTGAAGCTATTCAGAACTTGTCCTAGTCATAACATAAGATTTTTATAAATCCTGCATCAAAAAGTTATAAGCAAAACCAGCAATTCCATTTCTTTTTATCTTGGTAAAATCTATCTAAATACAGTAACCATAGAAACTAGGCAACATGACATTCCATTGAGGTAATGGAGGATATCATTATAAGCAGATATGTAAAACAATTCAAGTAAAGTGCTTAATGTACAGTCATAAATGTATCTTTGCAGATGCTAAATAGTGTGTTACATAGATCCTGCCAACCAAGATGACTCGTTTTTAAGTGCAGGAGGGCAAGTTTTCAACAGATTTGACAATTCATAGCATTGGCCATGTGTACCAGCCCTGATGATATTCTGTCTATACGGCAACTGAGCAGATGATTATCTGGAAGGAAAGGCAGAGGCAGCTTGGACAAGCTGCACAATTCTCATCAAAGCCTTAGCCACAGATAATCTGCTTGGACACAGACACATTTTTAATGAATTTAGATCACGTTAATGCGTGGAAATCTACCTAGTGGTTGTCCCATTATATTTAAGACAAGTACACTACCAGACTTTTTTAAAAAATTGAATGGAGTAAACAACGGTATCATATACAACAAATCAGAATTAATCTATCTGTATTGGACTGACTTTAGTAATGTGAAGTTTTTGGTTGCTGTGTATAATGCCAACTGCACTTAGGGCTTTGTCCATTGAACATGTCCATGTATGCTGCTAGTAAAAAACAAATTAGATAGCAATATTTTTTTCTTTTGTTTGACAGTGAGAGTTTAGATCTAGAAATAATTCCAAATGTGTTAATAGCTCTGGATTTCTAGGGACAGTATTTGGCTGTTTATATGGTTAAAACGAAAAAAGGAAAATTTGCGTTAGTTCACAATACGTAGTGTTGCAGCTAGCACAATACCTTGATACCAAAAATGAATTTAAACTATCGTTCAATGTGCAAGAGCAAAGCCAGATAATACCTTATCAAGGTACATCCAGATATTTTTTAAATGTGCTATAACACTGTGCAGTGTACTCAGTATAAATTGTATACATACAATATATGCATTAAATAAGGATACATGTATGGAAAATGAGTTTGTGTGAAAATAAAGTCCCATTTTCAAGTGGATAAAGCAACTATTACAATTTTTTGAATAGTATGTGATATTCTGACATTACATATGAAGAAATGCTTTGGAGGAGCCAGGGCGTACGTCACCACGCATGAATGGTGAGTAGTGACCATTTTGGATGAGGGCATCATCGAAGTTTTGTTATGTACAGTGCTGTTCTTTTAAACAGAGTAATGCCGTGTACACACGATCGGACTTTCCGCCAACAAAACCATGGCTTTTTGTTCGAAGGATATTGGCTCAAACTTGTCTTGCATACACACGGTCATACAAATGTTGGCCAACAACTCAGAACGTGAGAACGCAGTGATGTACAACACGTACGACGAGCCGAGAAAAAGGAAGTTCAATAGCCAGTGTGGCTCCTTCTGCTTGATTCCGAGCATGCGTGAACTTTTGTGCGACAGACTTGTGTACACACAATCGGACTTTCCGTCAACAAAGTTTTGTTTGCGGAAAATTTGAGAACCTGCTCTCAAACATTTGTTGGCGGAAAGTCCGACAGCAAATGTTCGATGGAGCATACACACGGTCGGACTTTCTGACAACAAACTCACATCCAACATTTCCTGTCAGAAAATCCGACCGTGTGTACGCGGCATAAGTGTAATTTTAAGCTAATGAATACTTTAATCGATTGTTTTACACTATGGAGATTGTGTCTATTTCTTGCATGTATGACTAAATCACTACAAGCTGCAGATTCATGCAAAAAATCTGGGTGTTGCTTGCTGTAGCATGCTGGTACCTCTAGATTAAGCAGGAGCCAAATGGGACTTTTATACAAAGCTGCATTTGACTGCAGTTTAAGTGGAGGGTCAAACTCTTCTGGTAAACCCCCTCTTCACATGGAATGGTGTGCACTTGTGGAGTCTGGTGTAATATCATCTAACATACTATTTAGGAGATTGGAATAGTTGCTTTATCCACTTGGAATTGGGACTTTTCACTTTTCACACAAACTTTTTTTTTCACACAAACTAATTTTCTATACATGAATCCCAATTTAATGCATATATTGTATGTAAATAATTTATATTGAGTATATTGCACAGTGTTGTAGCACATTAGATATATCTGGATGTACCTTGATAAGGTAATATTTGGCTTTGCTCTTGCACACTGAATGATGGTCTAAACTGATTTTTTTATATGCGCTGCACTTTGGAGGATACAATTTTCTGAATATCTGGTGTCGAGGTAGTGTGATGGTTTAAACTGTTTATATGGTTGTTCAGTGTGAATAAAGATTTGAATATAGTGGTGTGATATTCAAGGGGTATTGCTCCCCAGTGAGTTCAGTCCAGAGAGAGAATACTGTTTTAGGGTTTGCTGGCCCACTTTTATTTAAAGGATAAAGTTCCATCAAAACAATTGCTCATTCAAGGGTTTCCACCATCACTTCACACAAAAAAGAAATTACAATGATCTTCTGGCTCACTCTTGCAGCACTACTGCTCAGGCCTCAAGCTTAGACCTTTAGTCCTGCAGGCCATTGCACAGCATCACTGTGCTCACATACAACTCTGTACTTCTGGCAGCTCTTTCTCCGCTCACAGCTCCCTGCTGCTTTGGCCCATGCCTTGGCCTGGGCAGGGTACCTCCTGTCTCCCAAGTGGAACCCTGAGCTAGGGCCAGCCCCATGACTTTAAAGGGTATGCACACTTGCACACTCACAGCCTCTGGTAAAACCTGAACACACGTGTGGGTAGGGCCTACCATGCCGAGTGCATAGGGGGGAAGCTCTTCTCTCAAGTATAAGCTCATTAATGCCACATTCACGTGAAATTCAATGTTAAAGCGGGGATCCACCTAAACCGTCAAAAAAAATAAATATTAAAAGCCAGCAGCTACAAATACTGCAGCTGCTGACTTTTAATAAATGGCCACTTACCTGTCCCAGGGTTCAGCGATGTCGGCAGCTCGGTTCTCAGCAGCTGCCGCCGCCATCCTAGGTGAGGGAATCAGGAAGTGAATCGTTGCGGCTTCACTTCCCGGTTCCCTACTGCGCATGCGCGAGTCGCGCTGCGCATCGTAACTGGTCCCCGCTATCTCCTGGGAGCTGTGTGTTTCCCAGGAGACAGCACGGAGGGACAGGAAGAGGCATAGACTCCCATAGGAGTCTATGCCGGAAGTGGGTGCAAATACCTGTTTTAGAGAGGTATCTGCACCCCCCTGAAAGGTGTCAAATGTGACACCGGAGGGGGGGAGGGTTCCGAAAAGCGGAAGTTCCATTTTTGTGTGGAACTCCGCTTTAAGGCAAACCCCAACTTAGAGACAAGCAGTACACTCTGTGTACAGCTGTGTAACATAGTACAGAGTTCCTCTGTGAAGGATTATGTCCCATGTAACTACACACCTTGGTTTCTGAGTGTTGCATTTAGGAGGGACACTGCTAAGCCCATGCCCTCTGTACCAGTCCAGCATACCTCTGCTACCTCATTCCCAGTGACAGAATGGGGTACAAAACTTTCAATGAAATGTGTAGCTCAATAGCCACACAGGATATGCGCTTTGCAAACTCCAGAAACCTTGGAAAAGCCAGATATTATCTTTTAAAAGTAGCAGGGGCATTAACACTTTCCTGTGCGGAAAGCAGAGCTGCAAGTGAGACCTAGAAGGTCCTCCCACTACAGGCATCCTGCAGAAAACTACAGGAGGTGGATATAAGACCAATCACCCAGCACAAGCAGGGAGAGCAGCAGTGACCAGACTGTGTAACAGGGAATCACTGCACTCAGGCAAAGCATGGTTGTTTTATGCTGGACTACAACACGGATCTGAAAGAAAGCAAAAAAAAGACACCAAAGTACAAGGAAGAACTACATCTAGTAGATAGTAAGAAAATAATTAAACCGCACTAAAAATATGATTTACACATAAATGAACAGATAACATAATAGACGAATATTAAACAGTCCCATTAAGTGATGTTTACAAGTGCTCATACTTAAATATAATCCGTGCTTCTTAGTGCTCAGACTGGGTGCCCCACATAGATGTGCACTCACCCCTAGGTGTTGACCAGCTATCGCTAGTGTGGTCAAACAAGCATGTGGGAAGACCCCTGTAGATGTCCGTTTCTGGCAACTTCTTGTAGTGGATAAGCCTCATAGATATGAATAGGAGTAAAAAAGAAACCTCATTGCGCAATGCCGTTTAAAAAAGGTTTATTATTAAAAACAACAAGTGGGTTACACTCACATGTAAAGGTGCCTGTATCCTGGCACCCGGTGTTAATAGCAGGTGATTTGTTTAGGGTAAATCGGCCAACACTGGATGGTTAACCGCTGGCCGCGGTTCAGCTCGATTCCTGGGAGTTTGATAGTGGGTGGAAGTGAGTCGCAGTGAGGCGATCAAGCCTCAACACGTGTCAGCCAATCAGTGGGCTATCATCAGGAAGCTCTTATTCAGCAATATTGGGTGAGGGCATTTATACTCTTATGCCCCGTACACACGGTCGGATTTTCCGATGGAAAATGTCTGATTGGAGCATGTTGTCGGAAATTCCGACCGTGTGTGGGCTCCATCGGACATTTTCCATCGGATTTTCTGACACACAAAGTTGGAGAGCAGGAGATAAAATTTTCCGACAACAAAATCCGATCGCGTCAATTCCGAATGTGTGTGGCCTGTTCCGACGCACAAAGTGCCACGCATGCTCAGAAGAAATTCCGACACGGAACAGCTCGGTCTGGTAAACTTAGCGTTCGCAATGGATACACTTTCGTCACGCTGCAATGTTAAAAATGGTTTAATACAGCGCACTCTCTTCTTCTTTATAATGTGACAAGAATTAAAGCGGGGGTCCACCTATCTATCGTTTTTTTTTTTTTGGAGTTCATTCACAAACCTTTCTTCTCGTGATTATCTACTCACATGTTCTGTGTAATAAGTCCGCCTGTGTCCGATTTTGTTGTAAAGAATAACTTATAAAATTCACTGAAGGCGGTTTCCATCTTCATTGTGGGCATTTGAAGCCCACAAGCATGTATTTCCTGGATGCGGTGAATGCTGTGCTCCCAGCATTCACCGATATGTTGTGATGACGCTGTTGCACAATGCATGCTGGGAAGCCTGAGACTAGCTCCCAGGGGACTGTGGGAGGTCTGGGAGAGGCTAGAAACACGCCTAGTCCCATGGGAGGAAAACCAGGAAGTGCTAAGAAGATTAGAAAAAAAAGGTAATTACGGCGATTTAAATTTTTTTACACAGCATGTCAGCATCTAGGCAAGGAAGAGGATGCGTAGAGATAATGTTCAAAATTTGGGTGGAACCCCGCTTTAGGTAGTTTTGCTGCTCATATTCACACACACTTCTCACAAACTTATTTCTTTACTATTTATGGGGATTCCCTCAATATATTTTGATTTGTCACATCTGAAATCATTATTTTGGTGTTATTTTGTTTTTGTTTTTAAGGCCGAATAATTTATTTTTGTTTTGTATTTTTTTCAAGGCGTATTTTTTGTTTTTGGGATTTTTATTTGTACTCCAGAAAGTTTTTGTGTGTGTTTTTTGTGTCAAGTTACCACAACACCATTAATATGTTGTTCTATTTAATCTGTAGGAGATTGTTTGGTGTTGTTGTCCCTTGTTAATTTCACATTTTATGTTAGAAATGTACCTGAATCGTCAACAACAAACTGTCCTTTTTGGATGAAAACACACAGGAGAGTATAATTTCCCCAAAAAATAACTTTTATTAAGGGCTCACAACTAAACAAAGAGGGAGGCAACGCTGGAGAAACTGCAGAAATGGGTGAAGCCTTGGACCCCCAAGGCACACATCAACTATTTTCAAGCAAAATTGGTGGGTGTATATAGTGTAGCGCTGGTTAAGATGATGGTTTTTACAAATAAAATATATCAAACAATTGTTCCTAACACCATGTGTTCCAAATTGAAAAGGAACTCCAATAAGCATCTAATGCATAGAAATATAAAAATAAAATAAAATAAAATAAAATAAAAATAAAATAAAAGTCCCGCACATGTAATGGGGTTATACACCTCTTGGATGCCAAACTAAAAAGAAGTAATATGTGATAAATGGATCCTCCGTATGGAAGCAATGCAGGCTTACCGGAACTGTTGGACTCAGAGAGACATATGTCACCTGAGTCAATAACGCTTGTATTGCCACCATGCAATGAAGTGGGGTTTCCCAATATGTGACCCGAAGTGGGGTCTTCCATATGTGACCCGATCTTCATATTGCCTTCCAATGCTTGTTTATTCCCAGCAAGGGTTACGTGACCCTTGCTGGGAATAAACAAGCATTGGAAGGCATTATGAAGATCGGGTCACATATGGAAGAGGTCTGCTGAGAGTCCTAGAACAACATCAGGATTCCATAACGTTCTATTGGGAAACCCCACTTCATTGCATGGTGGCAATACAAGCGTTATTGACTCAGGTGACATATGTCTCTCTGAGTCCAACAGTTCTGGTAAGCCTGCATTGCTTTCATACGGAGGATCCATTTATCACATATTACTTCTTTTTAGTTTGGCATCCAAGAGGTGTATAACCCCATTACATGTGCGGGACTTTTATTTTATTTTATTTTATTTTATTTTTATATTTCTATGCATTAGATGCTTATTGGAGTTCCTTTTCAATTTGGAACACATGGTGTTAGGAACAATTGTTTGATATATTTTATTTGTAAAAACCATCATCTTAACCAGCGCTACACTATATACACCTGCCTTATTGACAAATTTCCTTGTTTGTTGTGTGAGCTGCTATTGTACAGAGTAAGCGCAGTGTTTTTGGAGATTTTTTACAAGCAAAATTGGTGGCCTGAGGAGTCCTTATCTAAGGGAGTGCAGTCTGGTCCAGAAGTCCCAGAGATACGGAAAGCAGCAGATGACATCTGTGTCCCCAGGCTGTGGTCATACGAGAGACTGCAGCTTTTGTCAGACTAGACTGAACCCAGGGCCATCACTCTCTTGTCTTCCTTCCATGCTTCCTTCCACGCGGTGGCTCTGGTGGTGGAGTTGTGGCAGCAGGAGGAGGAGGAGGAGGATGGTCCAACTCAATCACGTCAGTCTTGGGTGTTAGTTCCCCACTCACCCCCTTACTTAGGACTTTATAAAGCAGGTCCTCACACAGCTTGCGTTGAACCTCCTGCATGCCCTGCAGTTTGGTGGCAGCCATGCAGGCAAAGGCCTCTTCAGGAGTGGGTAAGGCTCGGAGGGACGCAGAAGCCTCCTGAATGAGCATGAGCGCTGAATCCTGCATGGGAGTCGTCTTCCTCGCTCTTTTATATGGAAGGCGGAGGGGTGGAACCTGCGATTCAGTCAGGCTGCGACTGGTCCCAGGCTTCTCTTGGCTGACACTTAGCCCCGCCTCCTCCTGGCTGCCACTAATCCCCGCCTCCTCCTGACTGCCACATTCCACAACCTCCTCCTGGCTGAGGTCTTCCTGTGTATGAAAAAGGGACATATTTTAAGTTTTTTATTCATCAATCACACAATTTTCACCTCCTGACGGTTGCAAATTGAATGTTAACAAATATAACAGACTATCATTCTGAGCCCAGCATTTTTCATTCTTGTCCCAATTTTGGGTGCCCACTACTGTCTATTGATCTGTAAAACACTTTTTTCAATCAGCAATTAGTGATCAATAATAACATCTAGTAAATATCATTTATTTATTGACCAGAAATCTGGAGAAGAATGCTATACCTGGCTCCAGCTGGGCTCCTCCACTTCTTCCTGGCTGGAAGGCCCAGGTTGGACATCGGAAGCCTCAGCTGGGGTGGAAGGAAGAGTGGAAGGAAGAGTAGAGAGGGATTCCCTGACTTCAGTGTGGTCTGACAGAAATCGTAGTCTCTCATAGTACCACAGCCTGGGGACATAAATGTCATCTGCTGCAGCTCCGGACCTCTGGGAATCTGTGACCTTCTTGTGCTCCCTAAGATAAGTGCTCCTCAGGCCACCAATTTTGGTTTTTAAATAGGGGATGGTTGCTGTGGGGACCACCGGCTTCACCAACTCCAGCAGTTTCTCCAGCGCTGCCTGCCTCTTTTGTTTATTATTGTAATGGGGATGTCTCACCTGCCACAGACAGGGCAGCTCCCTGTATTTGTCTATAAACAGGGGGAGGAAATTGTGGTCGTTGAAGCCATCTATTTTCTCTGCAAGACACAACACAAGACAAACCCTAAGGTCAGGCCAAACTCTCCTAATCTTGTTACAATATATGCTTCAATTTCGAAGCAGTATAGGCCCAAGTTTAGATCTCACCTTCGTTATCACGATCGGCGCTTTCGATGCTCCTTCCTCTGCTCACAGATCGTACGTAATACGCACGCGTGTTACGCTTTATACACACTGCGCATGCGTGTAACTCCACCCGCCCCTGACGTTCTTTCTAGTCTATTCCTCGCCCCTTTTTGTTCAGCGCAGTGGGGGAAGAGCACATGGCGGAGACACAGCAGGTGCGTGCTAATTATAGCAACAAGGAGGAGGAAAGCCCGAAGCCTGAAACGTCACGATCCAGAAGGAGACGATTTAAGGCATCAAATATGTCCTTTGGGGAGATGTTGGAGATGGTGGACATCCTGAAGAAGGCCGACTATGAGGGGAAGTATGGACCTTACCCCAACTCCAATGTCAGAAAGGCCAAGATCATGGCGAAAGTGGTCAAGAGTCTGCACGGGCATTTCGGGGTACGACGATCGAAAGATCAGCTCAGGAAGCGGCGGTCGGACCTGAAATTTCAAGAACATGAGCAGTACAGAAAGATCTGGAGAGTGCTGCAAAAAAGTAAGTAGTTGTCCTGTGTTCCTATTCTTTATGTTTATAACGTTTGTGCTGCTCCATGTGCTTTTCTTACAAGTCTACATTTTTACATGGCAAATTTCATGTTCATGGGTACATTATTTGTTCGTATCAAACATTTTTCTTTCGTCCTATAAAACACCATTGTTTAGGCCATATGCATTTGGCCACAACTTTTACGCCGTACTTGTCAGAAACTATTTTGGTTGGGTAGATGGCTTTGTTACTAGAATGAAATGCAAACTAGATTCTTTGTAAGGAGAGGATACTCAGCAGCTGTTTTCACATCTAGACACTGGAGCACTAGTGTGGGACACAAGAACACCATTTTTATTAGGGGGCCACACAGGTGCTCCAGTGTATACTATAGGGGGGGGCTACATCTGTGAAGCTTGTACAAAACAGGTAAAGTCTTGAAGCTTGACAAAGGACACAGAAAATGCCACATTTTGGAACTATGCCAAAATAGACAATTGTACCCCACTTCCAAGCAATGTTTTATATTTATAGTTCTGCCATCAAACCACTGTGTGCTAAGTATAGCATTTTTGTTTGACATAGGGGAGAAAAGACTCAGAGGACACCCCTCATCCGAGGAGAACACAGACCCCCCACCTCTGGAAGAAGGTGAAATCCCACCAACCCAAGAAGTGCAGGAGGAGGAAGAAGATGTGGTGGAAACTGTCACCACAACAGGTGAGTGTCTGCGACCACAGACTCAGGTAATAGATGGATGCCGGCAGATTTTTGATACCTTTTTTTTTGGGTTTCTCTCTTTTTAGGTGATCGTGATGTTGTGGATCCAGATCCTTTCACATCAGAAAGTGCACAGATCCTGATCGGGGAGATCATGGGGTGTAATTTAGAATTGGAAAACCTCAATAAAAACATCAATGATGTTATTAAAAAAAATAAAAACATCATTGATGTTTTGGGGCGAGTTTAAAACCCCTCCCAATCCCTTTGTTTTTTCGTGTGCTCCAATGTTCAAAATGTTAGAAAGATTTGTCGATAAGCCTAATTTGGAGGATGCACACAGTGTGCCAACATGTGCTATCTGCCATCACGGGAGATCAATGGATGCGTTTTGGGGGTGCAACCCCTTCCTCAATAAGAAAGTAGCTGAGAGGAAGGGGTTGCTCCCCCAAAACACGTCCCTTGATCCCCCGTGATGGCAGGTCGCACATGTTGACATTCGTAAATTGGTGTGCATCTTCCAAATTTGGCTTTTCCTGGGGTGATTTCACCCCATCTGAACGTAATATCAAACACAGTTCCTAAATACTCATGTCTGATATTGCCTTCAAGTTCTACCAAATGTGAACTTTGTAAGTTCAAGATTTGTGGCTTTCTTGTTGGTTTTACACATGCCTGTTTTAGCTTAAATGGACATTTATCTGTTTGATAATGCTACCCCAAACATTGTTATACCACAAACATGTTGTTTTGTTTGAAAAAACTTTTCGAAATGCACATGTGATTGTGCAGGTATTAAAGAGATTGTTAAGCAAGAATGTGTGCATTATTGCGTCAACGCTAATAAAACACTTTGTTGGTGATGTAATTGGTGTTTTCTGTGAAAATGGGGGTTATTTCTTAAGGGCAAATCCTCTTTGCATTACAAGTGCAGTTTCAGTGCAGTTGCAAGTGCTTTGTTTAAGGTTACACAATCACGCCATTTTCTGGACTCAACACATTTCTGTCAGGGCCAGCTAAAACAAACACAAGCAGTAAATGTCCACAAAGAATTTCTCTTTTTTGCTTTTTTATTTGATAAAGGCTTCACAAATTTGCTGGCATATTGATGGCCCCCCTACCCGCAAAGAACTCCAGGTATCGTAACCGGACATCATGGGCATTCAGGGAGGGCAAGCCAGGACGGCCACTTTCAAGTGCCGTCAGTGCTGTTTCATGTATCACTCCAGCCTCAGGCCCAACTGAGCCAGCATAGTTGGCCGAATGTTTCCGTAAAAAGTTATGGAGAATACAGCATGCCATGATTATATGATTAAGTTTATACTCCGCCATATGGATGGGTGTCAGAAATAGGGGAACCGGCTGGCCATGATTCCAAATGTGTTCTCCACCACTCTTCTGGCTCTGGCCAGCCGGTAATTAAAAACCCTCTGTTCCGGGGTGAGGGTCCTCATAGGGAATGGCCGCATAAGATGGTCCCCCAGCGCAAACGCTTCATCAGCAACCAACACAAATGGGAGTCCTTCCACATTGTCCTCTGGAGCTGACAAGTCCAAGCTGCCATTCTGGAGACGCCTGTAGAACTCTGTCTGGGTGATGACTCCACCATCGGACATCCGGCCATTCTTCCCCACGTCCACATACAAGAAGTCGTAATTAGCCGACACCACCGCCAACATCACAATACTATTGAACCCCTTATAGTTGAAATAGTACGACCCCGGGTTGGGTGGTAGGACGATGTGGACGTGTTTCCCATCAATTGCCTCTCCGCAGTTAGGAAAGTCCCACCGCTGGGCAAAGTGGGAGGCCACAGTCTGCCATTCCTGTGGCGTGGAAGGAAACTGTTGAGGAAAACAAAAATAAATTAATATTTTTGCACATAAACATGGCAAGCAGATTAGGCACAAACATTCTGGGGCAACCTCCAGATAGCATTTATTAAGGGGAATTTAACAACACCAAAGTATAAGGTACACCTATCATATTCCCCCTCCCCCCCTCTCATGGGCCATTTCTAACATTATGGGGGGTGGGGAACTCTTGGACAGGTAACACTCTTCACTTCATTGAGAGACGAATGTCTAAATACAGGGTATTACTTGGAACAGCCCCTCCTTAATTACACTATTGGCAGCCCACTGGACAGGTAAGAAGTGTCATAATACAAAGATATAAATACACACTGTACACATTTGAGGCCAATTGGACATTCTGCTATTACCTGTCTCAAGATAATAATAGGATCTAAAAAGTTTAAACAGTACCATTTGAAAGTATACAGGCAGGCCCTTGCACTACATGCTTTGGGTTATTCATCCATACATCTGAGCACTAAAGAGATGGCTATAGTGTGTATGGGTTTGGCAAAGTCAGCAGATAGATGATTGAGGATAGATAGAGAATTGGTATCAGCTGACTTAGCAGTTGGGGGGAGGGAGGGTTAATAAAAATGATTTGGGGACACCACAAAAAAAGTCTATGGCACTCTGCCTGAATTTAAAGCACAAATCACATTTCAAAACATTTTAGGGGGTGTTTGGGGTAAAGCACTACTATGGAGCTGATAAAATACATTGTTAAGTGACTACATGAGGTGAATATAGGGCAGGAGAACATGCTGGGGAGGTTATTGAAGGACAATCTGTATGAAGGACTAAAAAATTTATTACATACAAATCCAGCATGCATGAGGACAAAGGGGACATTCGCAGCATATTCCAATCATGGTAATTAGGGAATGAGGAAAGAAATACAATATCTTAGCAAACATTCAATACAATAAAATGTGATATTAAAGGATAAAAATCTTACCTTCATATACTCCTTCTGCAGGACCTGTATGATGGCAGAACAGGTCTCTGGGATTATGATCCCCAGAGCCTGGGGGGAGATGGCTGTCGAGAACTTCAAGTCCTGCAGACTTCTCCCTGTCGCCAAGTACCGCAGGGTAGCGACGAGCCTCTGCTCCGGAGTGATGGCTTGCCTCATGCAGGTATCCTGCCTGCTAATATAAGGGGTCAGCGAAGCCAACAGACCGTGAAACACAGGGTCCGTCATCTTGAGAAAGTTCCTGAAATCATCAGGATTATTCTCACGGATCTCACGGAGCAAAGGCATATGAGAAAACTGGTCACGCTGAAGCAACCAATTCTTGGTCCATAAACTCCTCCCCACCCTGTTCATGGACTGGACTTGTGTCAAGGTCAGGACCCCAACACCAAGCCCCCGCACAGCACGAACTCTACGAGGAGTAGGTATACGCAACATGGCTAGAAAACGGTCGGCTGCTCAGAACGAAGTAACAGAACGCACTGAAGAACAGAAAGGCCTGTGAAGAGCGACCTGAAAAACAGTAACGAACGAACAAGAACACAATGACTACTTAAAGTCACGCAGAACTTGCTTGCACGCACTGAAGAGCAGATACAAACCCACAAGCACAAACTGAACGGCAGAAAACGATCTGAAAGCCACGAGTCTGAAAAAGCGCGAATCGTCTCTCACCAAACTTTTACTAACACGAGATTAGCAAAAGGAGCCCAAAGGGTGCCGCGCTTGGTTCTGAACTGGCCTTTTCTAGTCTCGTCGTACGTGCTTGACGTCACCGCGTTCTTGGCGATCGGAAATTCCGACAACTTTGTGCGACCGTGTGTACGCAAAACAAGTTTGAGCCAACATCCGTCGGAAAAAATCCTAGGATTTTGTTGTCGGAATGTCCGAACAAAGTCCGACCGTGTGTATGGGGCATTAGTCTTAATCCTGTGATTTGTATGGATCAATTGATTTAATAACCTGCTATTAATTTGAGGGTGCTTACAATCTACCAATTTGATCAATGATAAAAGTTTATTAAAGTTAATATTCAATATAGTACATCAAATATATTATTATAAAATAAATTATAAAGAGGAGAAAAAAAAAAAAGATTTTTTAACCAAAATAAATTGTTTGTATTTAAGAGGCCATCTAGTGGACATTAAGGAAATGGCAAATAGGTGAATAATGCCAATTCTACTGTGATATAGTGAAGGTGATTTAAAATATTGAAATTATATTATATTTTTAGGTATGAATATTGGAGTTGATTAGATAATCAACAATAGCGATATTAGTGTACTCAACCAGGGTACCTAGTGCAATGCGACCAAAAATTAAAATGACGAATTAACTAAATAAATTGAAAATAAGTAAAAACATGCCAGAGTAACCACCTTGAGGTGGTTTCTAGTGTTATTTACCTTCCTTACAGTACAAGGTGGGGTGCATGCCCTAAATAGAAATAATAACTATACAGGTATATGTTGTTTTTTTGGGAATATATAAATGATTAATACGTAGTTATGAAGCACTTAAGGTCCAGTTCAACATTTAACCCTAACGGGGTTAGAGTCTGGAGTTCAAATATCCATCTGGATCCATTTTGGGATATTTATTTTATCATATTACCACCTCTCCACTGCTTATTAATGGTAACAATGGCATAAAAGGGTAGTGCAGGTGGATTTTTATTATGCACTAATTTGAAATGGTTTGATACGCTGTGTTTGGGAAATATGCTATGTATATTAGTTATGGGTTCACCAACACGCTTGGACAACATTCTGGAAGTCCTGCCCACATATTGGCAACTGCAGGTACATTACAGAACATAGGTCACATTCTTAGTGCCACATGAAATAAAATGCTTAATTTGATACTGTTTGTGAGTTTTGGTTGGACATAAAAGATGTCCGGGGGGGCGTGGCCTGGTTCTGTTCCAAGATGGACGTATAAGCCTGGAGCTTCCGTTCCACGAGGTCCTGCAACTTGTGCTACCCAGCTCATCAACAAACCTGTCATGGTGAGAACATCCCAGAGTGTATCGGCGACGAGGTCCCAATCCCTGCGGGAGCAAGACACGCAGCTAAGCTGGCATATCCCCGAGATATTCCGGATTCGGTCTAGAGAAAACTTGCACACCTCGCAAGCTGCTTCCTCTCACAAGTCCCGCTCACCAAGCAGAAGCCCACAACGCTCCAGAGCTCAGAGCCCGATCAGAGCAGGGGCAGGGGCAGGGGCACGATCTTCCCCAGCACTGAATTTGGATGACCTTTGCAACGTGGCATCAGACATCAAAAGCACTCTCATGGCGGCCATCTCAGATATGAGGTCAGACATCCAGGTCATTGCTTTGGGAGTAGAGGAGGTTGAAGTCACACAGGCCCGCCATGATGTATTTCTATGCCACGTACAGCAAATAACAGAATCTCACACCAAACACCTGAGAGAGATTAATCACCACATGGAGGACCTAGACAACCGCCGGAGACGTCGCAATCTTAGGGTAAGAGGCATACCGGAATCAGTTGATCCCAGTCATCTCTTACAAACAGTTACTAATGTATTTAACAACCTTCTGAGGAGACCTCCTGATACCCCGATTGTCTTTGAACTAATTTACAGAGCACTGCACCCGAGGGGGAGAGACGCAGACCCCCCCCAGAGACACGGTCTGCTGTCTCACTGATTTCCCTCTGAAAGAGGAAATCCTCTGTAAAGCCAGGAGCCTAAATCAATTATCATTCCAAGGCACTGAAATAAAGATATACCAAGACCTCTCCAACATTACATTATAGCGCAGAAGGGAATTACGGTCTTTGCTGGATATTCTGGGAGCCAGAGCGATAGTATACCGCTGGAAGTTCCCTTTCTGTCTGTCGGCAACGCATTAAGGCCACACAGTGAATCTTAAAGTGCCAGAAGATCTGGAGCACTTCTGCACCACTCTGGATATCCCACTAGTCAACTTTCCAGACTGGTATAGTGACTTCCGATTACCACCACTTAGGAGAGCCACATCCATGGAAGGTATTGACAAATCAGGCAATTTCAGCATCAAACGTCGCCGCTCCCACCCTCCTCTGCCTCACTCTCCTCCGAGAGCCTTAGGAGCACCAAGAAATGGCAGTCCCACTGCTTCTCCAGCACATCACAGAGCTCGCATCACCGAGACAGGTAAAAGTTTCACTCCCTCCTCTATTTACATGACACAGAAACTCTGATTCCATGCTAAGCTTTCAAATACCCGTAAGAAACTACCATTATCACAAGACTTATTGTGTGCATCAACGCACTGGAATGTGAATCACCACGCTGTCATGGTCTCACGATGACAAGTAGCCTCCCCCTGAACTGTAACTTTGATGCCACCACACCAAAACCAGCAAAGTCTATCCCACTTAATCTATCTACCAGAAAGCAACCAACGCAGATAATACAAAGAAGCAACCAGCGCAGATAACACAAACAAAACCTAGCAACCCTAAGCCAACAAAATCTATCTACCAGAAAGCAACCAGCACAGATAACACAAAAAGCAACCAACGCAGATAACACAAACAAAACCTAGCAACCCTAAGCCGCCAAAGATTACAAACGGCAACCTTCTAAACTATCAGCTGCTTCCCCTCTCACAAAAGAACTTTGCTCTGTACACTATGCACGATTGCTTCTTTCTGCACAACCACTTAACAAGAACCAAGGGCTAAACTAACTAGACTATCCAACATGCAGGATGCAACAGAATAAATACCACCTAAACAAAACACACTGGATAGCAGAACAGAGAGCCAAGCGATGCACACAGAGCCATACTTAAACACCCTACCTTACACATCCAAGCTTCTCCATCCAAACAACAAGACCTTACCCCCTACAAAGGTAAATTCTATATGGAAACAGCAGCTCTGTACCAGCATACCCACAAGACCATCCCTTGCATTCGACCAGAACAAGCCACAACTTGTTCCTGTGAAATAGAATCTCACTATCCTTTTCCAGTAAACCTCTTACAGAGCAAATTTGGAAACCTCCTATAGGTTTCACGGCACTGAAAAAACAGAGTAAACAAGAATAAGGGACAGCTCTTCTTCTGCAAGAAACTCATTTTTGTGCCAAGACAATACCTAAACTACCAATTACTTTCCCCCCCCAAAGCTTTCATGCCACCTCCCCAATCCCTAAATCTAAAGGAGTCTCTATACTCTTTTCCAAAAACGTACCCATCCAAATTTCAGACACCTTCATCGATGACCAAGGCAGATACATCTTTCTTAAAGGCACTTTAAGAGACAAACTGATCACACTGGCAAATATATATAGCCCAAATTCATCCCAAGTTCCATTCTACTGTACCATTACAGGACACCTATCCACTTTCCAGGAAGGGATCTTGATCCTAGGGGGAAACTTTAATGCCCCTTTAGACCCCCTTCTAGACACTTCTTCAGGTAAGTCCCACCTACCATATCGGCAATTAGACAAATTAGGAGATGTTTTCTCTGTTCCACACAACAGATACTCTCGCCTTGACTATTTCTTTCTTACACAACAGGATCTCCCAGGCCTGAAACGGCAACCATAGAGCCCATGACATTCTTTGATCCCCAACCCATCTCAAACACACTTACCTTTCCTGAAAATATCACCCAAAAATCCTATTTGGAACTTATCGAAACTCGTACACGCTTACAGGAAGAGTTAGGACGCAAACTTAGAAAAAAATACACTCCATCACAGAAACTCTTTTACGAGTTCGGAAATAAGTGTGGCCACCTGTTAGCCCAAGCACTTCGCACGAAAAAAGCTAAAAATACAGTACACCAAATACACTCTCCCTTGGGTAAGACAATAAATAATAAATAAATAATAAATAGCGACATTGCCCAAGAATTTGAAAGATATTACTCCAACTTATATGACCTCAGTGCATCCGACCCCCTCACCCCCCACCCCCCCCATCAAAAAGGCATAATGAGATTAAATCATTTCTGGACAAATTTGCCCCCGGAACAATCCCAGAGGATACCACCAAAGAACTAGAATCCCTGATCACCCTAAAAGAATAGGAACAAGCAATAAAACAACTAAATCCTGGCAAGAGCCCATGCCTAGATGGCCTACCCGTGGAATATTACAAGACCTTCTACCCACTACATGCCCCTTTTCTGAACGCTTTCAACTCCCTTTCCTCATCAAATCCTCTCACACACAGAATGCTAGAAGCCCACATAATGGTCATCCCCAAAGAAGAGAAAGACCCTACACATACAGGGAACTATAGACCGATCTCACTACTTAATGTGGACATCAAAATTTTCTCCAAAATATTAGCGAACAGACTCCTACCACTTCTCCCCTCAAACATCTCCCGAGACCAAGTGGGCTTCATGCCAGGCCGTGAGGCCAGAGACAATACCATTAAGGCGGAGGGGAGGGGCCAGGACGGAGTGAGCAGCATTGAGCATAGCTATACTACACGCCATTTTTATGAAGCTTGTACTGAATGGTGCACTCACGCACCAGAGAAATGTGAGTACCCCCTTGTGGGGAGTGGGTTTATGTTTGAATAAAGAAATTTTTTGCAGTATTACACTATACAGTCTCTTTCTATTTTATGGTATGGAGCCTATAGAGCTGCATTGATCCAGGTTGGAGACCGCATCTAATTAGCCATATAGAGCCCGGGGGTGGCTCCACAGCGTGTTTTGACACAGCTAATCACTGTGTCACACACTCTAAGGTGAGCGCAATCACTTTGGGGGGTGTCACCGAGGCACACCGGGGCATGGTTTTGCAACACTTGGATCAAGCACGCTGGATGACACTCAATTTGGACATTTAATGCAATTTTTGGACACTAATATATGTACTTTTTTTGGTTATTTTTGGACACTGGTATATGCACTTTTTTGGGCGATTTTTGCACAGATACTTTTATAGGTTTATTTATTTTATATATGGTTGACTGGGCACTTTTGTGTATTTTGTATTTATTATAATTTTTTGTCCTTTATTTATACTATAGTATATGCATGTTGCACTTAAGAATCATTACACGTTTTTTATGAATATATATACATTTATGTATCCATATTTATTTGCACAGTATATTTGTATGTGATTTCATGAATGCAAGTTGGAAAACTCATACTTAATTTATGTGCACATTGCACTTTTGTGCAATTTTGTGTAAGCACTTTTTATAATCCTTTAGTTATATATTTTTTCTAAAAAAATTTTTTTTGGTATTATAGTCACGTTGAGAAGTTCATATGATAATGTGATTTACTCTAGCTCAGCGCAATCTTGTTCTATATTGATTAGCACGGTTATGAAACGTGGTCTGCGTTTGCTGCTGGGTACCTACATCTGCTTTTTTTTTCTTGGGCACTGGATTATTGTGGCTCGTAAGACTCTTTGTTTTAAATACCATTAAGGCAATCACTTTACACCACCTGATGACACAAACAGACCAAAAAGGCTTTTTTTTGTCCCTAGATGCGGAGAAGGCATTTGACAGAGTGGCATGGGATTACATGAAAGCAGTTTTACAAACCACTGGCATAGGCCCATACATGACTGGCCTAATCTTCTCTTTATATGCTAATCCCTCAGCCAGGGTGCGAGTCAACAACACTCTGTCGAATGCCTTCCCCATTCGTAATTGGATGAGACAGGGCTGTTCCTTATCTCCCATCCTTTTTGTACTCACACTGGAACCATTCCTATGTAATCTAAGACACAACCCAGATATCCAAGGAATTCAAGCAGCTAATAGAGAATTTAAATACGCTGCTTTCGCAGATGACATACTATTATTCCTCACAAAACCACTTCCAAC
Source organism: Aquarana catesbeiana (assembly GCF_042186555.1). Lineage (NCBI taxonomy): Eukaryota > Metazoa > Chordata > Amphibia > Anura > Ranidae > Aquarana > Aquarana catesbeiana. The sequence continues at coordinate 448,381,630 of NC_133325.1, read as the reverse complement.
TAACCTCTAACCTCAAAATCAATTTCACCAAATCTTTTGCACTCAACATATCCTTACCAAAATGCCTAGTAGACCAATGTAAGGAAAATTTCCCATTTCACTGGAAGCATGACTCAATCACATACTTGGGCATATAACTCCCCTCCAAACTTTCAGACTTATACATGAAAAACCACATGCCTCTTCTAAATAAGCTAACCTCTAACCTCAAAAACTGGAATAAACCAATAGTCTCATGGTTTGGCAGAGCGGCAATCTTAAAGATGAACGCTCTACCAAGACCACTATACATCCTACAGACGATTCCCATACAAGTCCCACTGGCCTTTTTTAACACATATAAAAATATATGCTCCAGATTTCTCTGGGTTGTGCGTAAACCCAGAATCAGTTTCAAACAGCTTTCCCAACCCAAACGATTAGGGGGGATAGGCCTCCCAGACCTCCTAAACTACTATACAGCTGTACACCTCTCCAGAATTGTAGACTGGAATGTACATTCCTCCTACAAAGACTGGGTCCCCCTGGACCTCCTACAAAAACTGGGTCCCCCTGGAAGCATCTATCATCACCCTTACCTTGAATCTCTACCATGGACAACCCCACTTCACATCCCATCCAAAACATGTCTCCATCCATTAATTGGACTCACATTACACTGCTCTTGCAGGATATGTAGCCAAACCACCTTATCATCTATCCCTGGACTTCTAACCTCGGTAAAAATTAACCCAGACTTCCCCCCAGGAATGCATTGCCACTTTCTTACCAATCGTTGGTCACAAGATCAAATTCGGGCTCATCAGTTTTTTCACCAAGGGAAACTCCTGACTGCCTCCCACCTTTCCACCCAACTGAAAAAGCACCTATCCCCCCTGGACATACTTACTGCATGCACATTATCTAAAATCATTAGACAAAAACTCATTATGCTCAAGACAAATTACTCCCTTCTAAATGCTTTGCACTCAGAAAACACCCCAAAATTATCTTATATCTGCCACACACACCCCCTAATTTTTGCAGATCTACAATTCAATGATAGTACAGCTTGCAAACATTGGGAAGGATCTCTCCCTCTCACTTTCAACAGAGAACTAGGAACAATTTTTTCTAAATATCCATAAAGGATCAACAAATGTCACCACACAGGAAAACTGATATAAAATTCAATCTAGATGGTACCGCACCCCAGTCCTTCTAAACAAGTTCAGCCCTACTACACCAGAAACATGCTGGAGATGCCATAAAGACAGAGGCACTCTATTACATATCTGGTGGTCCTGCTCCTCCCTACAAACTTTTTGGAAGGAGGTATGCTGCATCACCTCCCAGGTAACCTCCTATGATCTAGAATTATCCCCAGCCCAATTACTGCTTCACCACTCGCCCCACCACACAGGATATAAATCCTATCACAAATCTTTAGCAATGCACATGATTAATGCAGCAAAACAGTGCATCCCCCTACACTGGGGCTCTTCTCAGATACCCACACTCAAAGAATGGTTTAATAGGATCCGTAAAGTCGCTGAAGTGGAAGAACTAATCCACATCTCACATGACACCCCAACAAAATTCAGTAAAAAATGGGCATGTTGGTCACATTTTCAGATGACACCCGAATACTTAAAGCGGGGTTCCACCCAAATTTTGAACATTATCTCTATGCATTCTCTTCCTTGCCTAGATGCTGACATGCTGTGTAAAAAAATTTAAATCGCCGCAATTACCTTTTTTTTTCTAATCTTCTTAGCACTTCCTGGTTTTCCTCCCATGGGAGTAGGCGTGTTTCTAGCCTCTCCCAGACCTCCCACAGTCCCCTGGGAGCTAGTCTCAGGCTTCCCAGCATGCATTGTGCAACAGCGTCATCACAACATCTAGGTGAATGCTGGGAGCACAGCATTCACAGCATCCAGGAAATACATGCTAGTGGGCTTCAAATGCCCACAATGAAGATGGAAACCTCCTTCAGTGAATTTTATAAGTTATTCTTTACAACAAAATCGGACACAGGCGGACTTATTACACAGAACATGTGAGTAGATAATCATGAGAAGAAAAGTTTGTGAATGAACTCCAAAAAAAAAAAAACGATAGATAGGTGGACCCCCCGCTTTAAACATACACAACTCACTCACATAAGGACACAAGGCTATTCTTACTACACACCCTGTTTTCCGAAACCTGTAATCCATGTCCTCCAGTACCCCAACTCCTGTTTGGCATTCCTCGCCCTCTAAGGGCCATCCCCCTCCAACGCGCACACGACTTCCAGTCGGAATTCCCACATTTAATTATCCACTGAGGAGGGAAGTCAGAGATGGCCTCCCCCCCCTGTAGTTTTTTTTCTTCTTTCTCCCTCTCTGTCTCTTTTCTTCTTCGCTCATCCCACTATCACTTTCCCTTCTATCCCCCCTCCCCATCTCACTCATGTATTCAGTTAATACTGTATACCCACATAATCTCCCACTAAATCCACTTCGCATACACCACATCTGACCCTCTTAGGAAGCCTTGCACGCACCTAACACATGGCAAATCTTTCCTAACTACTAATTTTACTCCCCCCAATGGGATTATACCATAACCACGCATTTTACATAAAACATCAATCCTTCCTAATCCTTTACCAAGGAACTATGGAGCTATCCAGAAATATTTTGGATACCTACCTTAGGAAACATTCACCAAAAAAATGCAGTATATCTTGAATCAAATGGTGGGCCCAGACCCACCTCGCTAAGGTTTATGCAGAAGTGACCGAATCTTGAATTTAACTATATTTTGTTGTTCTAAAAACTTTCATTGTACAACTGTTGACCAAGACTTCTGTATGTGCTTCTTATACCTAAATAAAAAAAAAATCTGGAAAAATAAAAAAAAGATGTCCATTTTCTGGGTGCTGATTTTGTGTTTCTGCAGGGACCACACCTACCACATCTGTAGAAACCCTCTAGATTGAACATGGTGATTTGTTGTTTTTTTTGGGGGGTCAGGTATATTTTTAATTAATTTTGTTCTTAAACCTGGAGCTCTACGGTAGATAAACTTGGGCCTGTTTGGTAATATTTTATTCAGAATGGGGTCCTTTTGTAGGACTGGCCAGTATTTTTTAATGCTATTTTCCAGATGTTTATATTGTTTATTGAAGCCTGTGATAAAAGTGACATCATAGGCTTTGTCATCCTTTACTTTTGTTTCCAGTAGTGTTTGTCTACTCATTCTTTATCCAAAATTTTTTGTACCAAAACATCTGTTTGTTCCACATAATCCTTAAATAGTGTACAGTTTCTTCTTATGGGCATAAATTGACCTTTTGGAATGGCCATCTTCCACTTCAGATGGTGACAGCTTCTGGAATGTAACCATTCCTGTCAGTGCTTTTGAAGTGAGTTTTAGTACTAAGCATGTCACCATATTTGAAGATGTTATTAAATCAATTGACCCTTACAAATCACAGGATTAAGAGTAAGGGTATAAATGCCCTCACCCAATGTGGCGGAATCAGATTTTAATATTTGTCTATTATGTTATCTGTTAATTTATGTGTAAACCATATTTCTAGCGCGGTTTAATTTTTTTCTTAAAAAAATTCTCATGCTTGCTGTCTGGCAAGTTTTTTCACTGCAGCTGGTTTATATTGTATTTTTAACATTATTCATTGACATTTAGTATTTTTTGTTATACAGTAGATAATATTTGCTTAGCCAGGATTTCGGTTTTAACACCTTCTTTTTATGGCAAACATTTTGTAAGTTCTGAAATAGCAGCATTGATTCAGTGGTAAAGTTCTTCATTGCATCTTAAAGCAATGCTTTTTCATAAAGGCTGGGTTCATACCTATGCGAATTGGATGCGGGTTTCCCTGCATCCAATTCACATAGCAGGAGAATGTGACTGGCTCTCTATGGAGCTGGTTCACGTATCTCCGCAGCAGGTCCGGTGCGTTTTGCAAGAAAAACATGTGCCTTTTTTGATCCGTTTTAGGTCCAAATTCAGCCAAAAATTTGGGCTGAAATTGGACCTGAAACAGTGAACCAGGACGCCTCGGACCCCTGCTGTGCGACGGAGTCAGTATAGGTGTGAACCCAGCCTAAAGGAATACTTAAAATGTATCTAAATCCAAGAAAAAAATGTAATATATTGCAAGTGGACAGGGATCCCAAGGCCATCAATGACCATATATAACAAGTAAAATCAGCCAGTATACCCAGGTGGTTTGTTGACTTTCAGCAACCAGCTAAAAAGTGGTCATTGATGGTAGGAGTATCAGCAGGGGAGGATTGTCAGGGCATGGGTCTCCGTGTCCGAGGGTCATTGGAGCATCGCTCATCATTAATAAATGATGGATCTATTAACAAATTATGGATCTACATTGCTGGATAAGTGACTGATGTATTTACTTTTTTTTAAATAAAGGCCTCTGTCCCCATCAACTTGGCAGGAGTTCTCTGGAAAGGCACCCTCCCAATGTTGAGGGCAAGTGCTCTGGTATGTTCAGGAGTGGTGTGTGTACACTCACTGACTCTTCCTTTCCTGGCCAGCCAGGCTACATGTTCTAGTATGGAATTTGGGGAACCCACACCATTTTTTTTGTTATTTGATACGCCTAAAAATTAGTATCAGACCAAGAGGAAACACCATGCCATTTTTTGTGTGTGGGGTCTCCCATAAAATCCATACCAAACCATAAAAGTATTACTAACTCTTTCACATGAATAGGGAGGTTGGATATCTGGGGGCTCCCTTACTTAAATGATGAGTTCCCTTCCCACAGACCCTCAGATCCACCAGGTCAGGGTTGTGGGGATGACGACATCAATATGGGGACAAGGACCCTTGCATAAGGGGGAGCTTTGGCTCCCCTCTTCCCGGCAAGGTATCCTCCCAATAAACAGCATGGGGTCCCCATAAAAATCCATACTAGATCCTCAACAATGTCTAAGAGTCTGGTATGGATTTTGACCCCATTTTGAAATGTCACCTTTGCTGAAGTACATAATACAGGTGCGCCACTTCACGTGCAGGTTTAGAGCATTCCTCCATGCATGTTAGTTAAAGGATTTTTATATTTTTTACTGTGCCCTTTAAGCTGCATTAAATGATCTACTCCCCACTTAATGGTGTTTTTTTTTCCAAAATCTATTTTGTAATGGAACATGTCCCCCATGGCAATGTCCATCTACCCATGCCCAAACTGGCCTTAAAAAGACAGAATATAAATTATAAGATTCAGCTCCCTAGACTTTAAAAGGCTTCAGGAGCTGTGTTTGGGGTTTACAGATTTCAAACTAGATTCAGACATCCAGCAAACCAAACTTTGCATGGTTCACTCATCCTTATTTGTAAGTAATATGACAATTTTGTGTTTCATTTGGTTCTCAAACCGTTATAGGCACAATGCTGTGTATGGTGATTGCAGCAGAGAAGGGTAAGATCTCCTCTCCTGCTTTCATCAGTTTTCCTTTTACTTAACATTCTCCTCCTCACTCTGACCTCAAGACTGGAATGCTCATTTCTTTGTCACAATGCTCACTTCTCACAGTGCAACACACCTGACCAACCCCTTCTATTGCTTCTCCCACCCCTTTTTTGAGCTTTAGAGTTTTGCTGTACAGAATGTACAGGTGAATGAAAAACTGGTACCAAGTTAAATCCAGGTACTTACAGGTGCTTGCATTTAAACAATCAATTAAATTATATATTAACAAATGCATTAAATTTGAGCTATTTAAATCTGCCTGATGTTCAAGAATCAATAGACCCTTGCTCATCAATTCTGGCTTAGACTGCAGGTTTCTACCTTTTTTTAAAAGAGACCAAAAGAATAACAGTATCTTTAATCAGGTTGGAGTCAGCTGCACCCCACCTATCCAATATACACAGTCCACTCACCTCACATCAGTCCATGACCTTCTTTAGTGGCCCTGTAGTCCACTTCATGGACTTTTAGGAGCTTTTAGGCAACAGCATACTGTGCATGTACAGCTTTTCTCCACAAATCCCAATGAAGAAGCCATCTATTTACAAGCCTAAATGTTAGAAATGTTTAATTATCTTGGGTCAATTTGATTACACAACAGTAGCTGTCTCTTCTCAGTCTCTCGTTGAAACCTTGGATTTGCCTTTCAGAAGCAAGGGGAGGAGGTGTATGAGTCACTGCTCTTATAAAAAGAATGTTAACAGCAGGTAAATATAAATTAGAAATAATGAAAAAATAAGCATAAAGTTCCACCTGGTGTGTGTGTGTGTGTGTGTGTGTAGCTCTATTGTTACACCTTCTGCAGCTACTGGTGTGTCATGGCACCACCTGTGTGATAATAAGAAGAGCCTTTAATATATCAATGGGAACAGTATGGAATCTCTAAGCACCAGTGCCTCCACTAAATCGGGTCTTGTGGATAACAAGTGTAGCCCCAACTGAGAAAGCCAGTGTGTCAATTACAACAGGTAATAATCTACACAGTATTATATTTGAAAGTTCTTATATTGAATAATAGAAGCAAATAACATCCAGTGAACCATAAAACTTCATATATTCTCAGAACAGGAACAATAATACATTGTACAGTCCTCATAGCATGTCTCAGTGAGGGAAAGTTACATTAAGTAAAGCCCCATACACACGATCGGAAATGCCGCCAGCAAAACTCCGATGAGAGATTTTGGTCGGAAAATGCAACCGTGTGTATGCTCCATTGGACTTTTGCTGGCGGAATTCCAGCCAGCAAAAGATTGAGAGCAGGTTCTCAATTTTTCAGTTCCTAGCTGAAAATGTGATCGTCTGTATGCAATTCCGACGTGCCAAAAATCACGCATGCTCAGAATCAAGTACGAGACTGAAGCGCTCAGTCTGGTAAAACTAGCGTTCATAAGGGAGCTAGCACATTCGTCACGCTGTAAATTTTTGGATCTTTTAATGCAGCGCATTCTTTTGTTCTTTATAATGCTAGAAATATGAAGTTGTTTTGCTGCTGATATTCACACAGAGTTCTCACATACTTATTTCTTTATTATTTCTCGTGATCTCCTGAATAATATTTTTTGTTTTTAAAGCCAGATCTCCATAATAATGTTTATAATATAATAAAGAGGAAGGCAACGCTGGAGAAACTGCTTGAATTTGCGAAGCCTTTGTACCCCAGGGCACACATCAACTCTTTGTAAATTAAAATTGTTAGCCTGAGAAGTCCATATAATAGGGAGCACAATCTGGTCCTGGACTCCCCAAGATCATGAACAGCAGCAGATGACATATATGTCCCCAGGCTGTGGTACTACCACAGCCTGCTTCTTCTGTCAGACCAAACTGAACCCAGGCCATCACTTTCTTGTCTTCCTTGCAGCCTTCCCTCCACACTTCCCTGCAGCGTTCCTTGGAGGCTGTGGCTCTGGAGGTCGACTTGTGGAGGAGGAGGAGGAGGAGGAGGATTGGCGAGCGCAACTAAGTGCATGTTATCACTAATTTGGCCACTCAACCCCTTACGAATGGCCTCAAAAATAATTTTCTCACACCTGATGTGTTGGCCCTCCTCCATTTGCTGCAATTTGGCAGCTACATAGCAGCCATAGGCCTCTTTAGCGTCGGGGGGCTTTTCAGGGTCGCATTAGCCTCCTTAATGAGGCCCAGTGCTGCCTCCTCCATGTTACTCTCCTTCCTGGCCCTTTTTGTTGGAAGGCAGAGGGTAGGCACCTGGGACTGGGTGAGGCTCCTACTGGGCCCGGCCACCTCCTGGCTGACACTTACCCCCGCCACCTCCTGGCTGACACTTACCCCCCGCCTCCTCCTGTGTGCCACATTGCAGAGCCTCGTCCTGGCTGAGGTCTTCCTGTGTATGAAAAAGGGACATTGTTTTAGTTTTTGGTTCATTAATTACACACAATTTTCAGCTCACGACTGTTGCAAATTGAATGTTAATACATAGAAAAGAATATCATTCTGAGCCCAGCATTTTTCATTCTTGTCACAATCATTTTTAGCCCCTACTGTCTATTGATATGTAAAACACTTTTTGTTAAATCATTCATTTGTTATCAATAATAACATCTAGTTAACAACAATAATTTTCGGACAATAAATATGTTAAAGAATACTATACCTGGCTCCAGCTGGGCTCCTCCACTTCTTTCAGGAAGGAAGGCCCAGGTTGGTCCTCGTAAGCCTCAGTTTGGGTTGAAGGAAGGGTTGAGGGAAGGCTGGATGGAAGTGTAGAAAGTGATTCCCTGACTTCCATCTGGTCTTCCAGAAACCACATCCTGTTGTGGTACCACAGACTGGGTACACACCCATCCTCTGCTGCTGCTCCTGATCCCATGGAAGCCTGGACCTTATTAATATCCTTCTTATACATGCTTCTCAAGCTACCAATTTTCCTCTCCACAAACTTGATGTCTGCATCGGGGACCCGCATCTTCACAAATTGCAGCAGTTTCTCCAGCGATGCCTTCCTAGCTGGTTTATTGCGATATAACAGGTTTTTAACCTTCCACAAATTACGCATATCCCTGTATGTGTCAATGAAATGGCCCATGAAATCAGGGTCTTTGAATTGTTTCATATTTGCTGCAAGACTAAATACAAGACAAAAACACTAATATCAGGCTAAACTCTCCTAATCTTATCCCAATATAGACCTCAGTCTCGAATCAGTATAGGCCACTGATGTCCCAAGTTAAAATGTTACCTTCGTTAGAATGTTCGGCGCTTCTGGTCCTCCTTCCTACGCACACAGAACGTAGGTACAACACATGCGTTTTAGCTTTATTTACACTGCGCATGCGTGAAACTCTGCCCGCATTGCCCGCCCCTGACGTTCTTTCTAGAATATTCCCTGCCCCTTCTCTTTTTCGTCGCAGTGGGAGAGGAATATGGCAGAGACACAGCAGGTGCGTAATAGCAGTAACGAGGAGGAAAGCCTGGAGCCAGAAACGTCCCGATCCCGGAGGAGAAGATTTAAGGCCTCAAATATGGCCTTTGTAGAGATGGTGGAGATGGTGGACATCTTGACGAGGGCCAACTATGATGGGAAGTATGGACCGTACCTAAACCCAAATGTGAGAAAGGCCAAGATCATGACTAAAGTTGTGAAGAGTCTGCACAGGAATTTTGGGGTACGACGATCCAAGGAGCAATTGAGGAAACGCTGGTCAGACCTTAAATTGAGGGAGCAGGATCAGTACAGAAGGATCAAGAAAGTGCTTCTAAAAAATAAGTAGTTGTCATGTGTTCCGATTAGTATTATTACTTGCATGCTGGGCCATGTGCTTTTCTTTACTGTTGTAGAGTTTAAAATGGCAACTTTCGGGCTCGTGGGCACAGTAATCATTCGTAGTAAACATTGTTTGTTCACCAACTAAATACGATGTTTTAGGCAGATACAGGATTAACTACATTTGGTCATGCTAATTTGTATTAAAAGAAGTTTAGGACATTGTTGTCTAGATGTGTTTGTAACTAGAATGAATAGCAAACTTGATTCACTGTAATGTAAGGAGAGGACACTCAGCAGCTGTTTACACATCTGGACTCAGGAGCACTAGTGTAGGACACAAGAACAAACTTTTTAGGGTGTCCCACACGGGTACTCCAGTGGATACTTGAGGTGTCTCCATGTGTGAAACTTGTCCAAAAAAGGTAAGTTCTGCAGCTTTGTTAAGGGAATAAATGTCTTCAACTTGGAACTCTGCCCAGACAATTGTACCCCACTTCCAAACAATGTTTCACATTCATATTTCGGCCACAAATACCTCTTGTTTCATTCTCATAGGGGAGAAAAGACTCAGGACGTCGGAGGACAACAGAACCCCCCCACCTCCTGAAGAAGGGGAACAGAGGACACAACCTCAGGATGTGGAGGAAGGAGATGTGATGGAAATTGTCACCACAACAGGTGAGTATCTGATACCACAGATTCAGGTAATAGATGTATGCCTGCATATTTATAATACATACATACATACATTTTTTCTTTTAGGTGATGTGCATGCTGTGGAAGAACAATCTCCTCATTTCACGACTGACAGTGCACAAAGGCTAATCCAGGAGATAATGTTTTGTAGTCGGGATTTAGACCTCATCAAGGAAAAAACCAAGGAGATTGAACAAAGAATGAAGAACATGACTGATGTACTAGGAAGAATCTAAATTAAAAAAATGACAACTTTTTAAATTTTTTCTATGAAAATTTAAATAACCTTTTTATACATTTTAAAAGCCAAATTTGGAAGATGCACACAGTGTGTCAACATGTGCTACCTGCTATCAGGGGATTTCAATGTACGCGTTTTCTGGGTGCAACCCTTTCCTCGCAACTCTAGTAGGTGAGAGGAAGGGGTTGCACGCCCAAAACACGTCCATTGATCCCCCATGATGGGAGATAGCACATGTTGACATTAGGCATGGGATCAGGAGGAAAATCCCTATTTTTCCTCCCAATTTGTGTTCATCGTCTAAATTTGGCTTTTACAGGGGTGACATCACCCCATCTGATGAAGGCAATATCAAGACATTTTTGACACTATAATGCCTGATATTGCCTTCAGTTTTTCAATGATGAACTTTGTAAGTTCCTGAGTTGTGTATGTTATGTTTTGAAACATGCCTGTTTAAGTACCAAAATAATATTTTCAAGGTAAAAATTTATAAAACAAAGATGTTATTTTTTAACAAAAAAGGTTTTACAACGCACATGTGAATGTGCACGGAGTAAAAGGTTTTATACTCAACAATGTGTGGCTTCTTCTTTCAATGCTCAATACCAGTTTTTGTATTAAGTTGGTGTTTACAGTGACAATGGGTGTTATTTAATAATGGAAAAACCACTTGGCACTACAAGTGCACTAGGAGAACCTAGGAGACAGATAAAGGAAACCCAAGAAGTAAATCAAATTCAAGATTTTATCATATAATTTTTTTTTATCTTGCAAATATTTAAAAATGTGCTGGCATAGCAGTGGCCCCCTACCTGTAAAATATTCCACATATGGGGTGATGGGACGATGTGGACATGTTTCTGATCAATTGCCCCTCCACAGTTGGGAAAGTTCCAACGGTTGGCAAAGTGGGATGCCACAGTCTGCCATTCCTGTGGTGTTAAAGGAAACTGTGGAGCCAAAACATAAACAAAAAAATTAGTACTTTTGCACATAAACATTGCAAGCAGATTCTTGGCCAACATCAGTATAACATTTAGTTCAAGGAGTATTTAAAGACAAAAATATAAGGGCCGCTTATCAGATTCCCCCCTCTGATGGCACATTGGAAAAATTTTAGGGGAGGGGGTTATAAACGAGTTTAAGGACAACAATAACATTTGGACACATTTTAGGGGGTGTTTAGGGTAAAGCAATACTATGGAGCTGACAAAATACATTGTTAAGGGACTAGGCTAGGTGTATATGGGCCCAGGATAGCATGCTGGGGAGGTTAGTGAAGGCAAATATGCATGAAGGACAAAAAAGGAGCACTAAAAACTTCCAGCATGCATGAGGATAAAGAGGACATTCACAGCATATTACAATCATGGTAATTAGGGAATGATGAAAGAAATATGATATATTAGCATACATTAAATACCTAGAATGTGATGTCAAAGGAGAAAACTTACCCTAATATAGTTCTTCTGCAGGACCTGAATGATAGCAGAACAGGTCTCTGGAATAATGATCCCCAGAGCCTGGGGGGAGATGACTGTCGCAAACTTGAGGTCCTGCAGACTTCTCCCTGTCGCCAATACTGTAACATGGAGACTAGCTTCTGTTCCGAAGTGATGGCTAAATCCTTAGTTAGTGACAAAGGGAATTGTCAGCTATATATACAAGCAATTATAATCCCATATAATAAGCAGACACAAACCATATATTATCAACACTATAGACCATGTGTTGGCAGTAACTTATATAGGTCCACTGATTAAGAAATACAAAGTGACAAGTGCCAAATTGTGCTATATAGATACCGTGGTTGTCAAACCACTGTGCAATAATGTGCAAAAAAACACTAAAGATTATAAATAATCGTTTATATAAAAAATCCTCAACTAACTGTATATCAAAAAAAAAAGTCCCATATACTGTTTAGTGTAAAATGTTCATAACAATAATAAAATGTGCAGTGCAAAAAATTCCCATAAAAATCATTTAGCGTGTCTCCCAGGAGATTTTTCTTTGATAGTAGAAAGTCGTGCAGTAGTTATTGGCAATCTCCCCCCGATGTGATTGCACTCACAGGAGCGCTCTGCCCCTGCAGGGGTATGAGCGTGTGATGTTAATCCTCAACTGTTAATCTCTCCGATTCCACAGGTGCCGGTATCCTTTCACGTAGCCCAATCCAGATAGACCACTCGCAGAGAGGGAGGAGGGAGGACTCATTGTCCCTTGTTGTAATACAAATCCCAGCCGGACATCCACTGCGTCAGTTTTTAAATTAATCCTTGTTCGCTTGTGGATCCCCTTGGCTCTTAGAAAAAATCTATTCATTTCAAAGTGCCGTGACTTCTCTCCATGGAACTTTTTAAGTTCTCTAAGGGGTGATGGCGATAGAGAAATACATTAGTTGTTTCCTGAATGTCTTCTCACAGAAAGGTCACACCTGTTGACCTCATTACAAAGTGCAGAGGGCATAATAGTAGGCATAATTGAAAATGTCAAAAAACATGCTGCATCACATGTCAGTAGATACACTAAGTAAATAAATAGTGTAATGAGTAATCATCACATCCCCTTGGTAGAAATCCTTCTGACCTGGACAATAAAATGACGACATCACCTCTCCAGAAGCAATCCATTACAGAGATCAGCTGTAAAGAAAATATAGTTAGAAATATATCACCAGACTTGCTTACAAGTCTAGATTAAGCTGCAGTCATGTCAGCCAAAGCATAGCACAGCTCTATACAGCATAGCAGGGTCTTCCCAAGGTGTCATAAGAAATACAGTCATCAAACAGTCTCCTTTCCTCATCTCTCCGGGAATTAATTTAGAGATTTGTGAGATAGAGTCAGTGGCATAGCTCCAATCATGACTGAAACTGTAAGCATAAAGTATTGAGCTCTTGCATCAAAAGCAGGAAACAGCCAACAGGTGTCTGTGAGGTAAAGTGGAATGGCTCATAAATATGAGCAAGTGTGAATTGTCTGACAACTGAGATACTGTTTTCCTGAACCCCTGAAGCCTTTGTGGCACCCAGAAGCGGGAACTTTAAACCCTAGTGTGGTGTTAGTAAACTGATGGTGAGCCATCGTGTTGTTTTTCCATTATACCAGAATCTGGATCATTTTGTTTTACTTTAGATCAATTAAAAAATATATATATACACTGATCAACCATAGCTTTATGATCACTGACAGGTTAACCACTTCAATACCGGGTACCTTTACCCCTTCCTGCCCAGGCCAACTTTCAGCTTTCAATGCTGTTGCACTTTGAATGACAATCACGTAGTCATGCAACACTGTACCCATATCGATTTTTATTGTAATTTTTTGGAGACAGGTAGAGCTTTTGTTTGGTGGTATTTAATCACAACTGGGTTTTTTATTTTTTGAGAAACAAAAGAAAAAAGACTGAACATTTTGAAAATAAAGTCTTAGTTTCTGTTATAAAATTTTGCAAATAAGTAATTTTTATTCTTTATATATAAAAATGAGTGATAAAGTCACGTGACATGTGACGCAACGCGTCGGGAGGAGCCAAGTGACATCATTCGAAGTGCCTGATTGATACTCGCAGCACGGTGCAAGGAAGAGATCGCGGTGGGCGACTGACACGTACCTCGTATGTGAGCCTGACGTGCAGAGGGAGACCTCTCGTACAGCCCTGGTTCCCAGATCACTGGAGTTGAGGACAGTGACCGTAAGAGCACAGCGGGGTATGAGTGCCTGGTGGATTCTCTGGAACTGGAGATGATGTCCACTGGGAGACACTGGAACTGGCTGGAGTGCCGGGTGCAGGTAAGCTGGATACAAGTCAGCAGGTTAGCTGGATGCAGGTCAGCAGGATGCAGGTGAGCTGGATGCAGGTCAGCAGGCTGCAGGTAAGCTGGATGCAGGTCAGCAAGATGCAGGTACGCTGGATGCAGGTCAGCAGGATGCAGGTAAGCTGGATGCAGGTCAGCAGGGTGCACACAGCAGGCAGAAGCAAGGTCAGACAAGCCGGGTCATACACAGTGGATCAGTTCAACAGAATCGGCAGGCAAGGAATAGTCAAATTCGTGCTGGTTTCTGGTAACAGGAGATCAGACAGGCAGGTAAACAGAATCAGAGTCAGAGAAAGCCAGGGTTCAGGATTGGAGACAGCAGCGTGGTCAGAGAGCCAGGTTAGGTGATCGGATGCTGATTACAGGAACAGGTCACAGGTGAAGCTGCAGATCAAACAGCAAGAGCTGAATGGTGGAAGCCCCTCTTAAAGGCCACTGGGTGCCAAAGCCGAATCATTGTGCGTGCGATCTCTGCGATCGGCACATGCGCATTGGCGCACGCCTGTTCGTTACTGGGAACCTGTTGGTGGGGATGCGCCTAAGCCCTGTTGCAGGTCTGGAAGTAGTATGTCCATGACATTGCCCCCCCCTTAAGGGCAACCTCCGGGTGCCCAAAAGAGCTCTTTTCTGAGGATGTCTGCGGAAGAAGGCCTGGATCAGTTCTTGAGCATGCACATTTTGCTTAGGTTCCCATGAGTTCTCCTCTGGTCCATAACCCTTCCATTTGATTAAAAATTGAATTTGGTTACCTCTCCTCCTGCAGTCTACGACAGCCTCCACCTCATACTCCTCGTCCTTATTAATAATAACGGGTCCGGGTGGCCCCGTTCCTCTGTCCGGGAAAGGGTCGGGTACTGTGGGTTTAAGCAGAGACACGTGAAACACCGGGTGCACTTTGAGCGACTCAGGCAGGGTAAGTTCATAGGAGACCTCATTCAATTTCCTTTTAACTGGGAAAGGGCCAATGAATCTGGGTGCCAGCTTCTTTGAAGGGCAAGCCATCTTGAGGTTGGTGGTAGATAACCACACCTGATCACCTGGTTGGAGATGTAATTCACCTCTTCTCTTCCTGTCATAAAGCCTCTTGTTGGTTGCCTGTAGGGATGAGCCGAACACCCCCCGGTTCGGTTCGCACCAGAACCCGCGAACGGACCGAAAGTTCGCACGAACGTTAGAACCCCATTGACGTCTATGGGACTCGAACGTTCGAAATCAAAAGTGCTCATTTTAAAGGCTAATTTGCATGGTATTGTCCTAAAAAGGGTTTGGGGACCCGGGTCCTACCCCAGGGGACATGTATCAATGCAAAAAAAACTTTTAAAAACGGCCGTTTTTTCGGGAGCAGTGATTTTAATGATGCTTAAAGTAAAAAAAAAAAAAGTGAAATATTCCTTTAAATATCGTACCTGGGGGGTGTCTATAGTATGCCTGTAAAGTGACGCGTGTTTCCCATGTTTAGAACAGTCCCTGCACCAAATGTCATTTTTAAAGGAAAAAATCTCATTTAAAACTGCTTGCGGGTTTAATGTCATGTCGGGTCATGGCAATATGGATGAAAATCAGTGAGACAAACGGCATGGGTACCCCCCAGTCCATTACCAGGCCCTTTGGGTCTTGTATGGATATTAAGGGGAACCCCGCACCCAAATTAAAATAAGGAAAGGTGTGGGGCCACCAGGCCCTATATACTCTGAACAGCAGTATACAGGCGGTGCAAACAAGACAGGGACTGTAGGTTTGTTGTTAAGTAGAATCTGTTTGTAATTTTGAACATTTTTAACGTGTTTAGCTCCAGCCAAAAAATCTTTTCTAAGCTTTTTGGAAAACATAGGGAAGGGTTATCACCCCTGTGACATTTGTTTTGCTGTCTTTCCTCCTCTTCAGAAGATTTCACCTCACTTTTTTGTCCCAATGAAAAATGTTTTTTGAAAATTTGGGTTTTTTTGTGGAACAAGGATTGGAAAGCATCAGTGGAAAGGAGAAATTGTTTTCCCATATTAACTCTTACAGGAGAGAATTTCCCTTCCTAGGGGTAGATTTCATCTCACTTCCTGTTGTCTCCTTCCGTTTGCAAATAGGAGTCGTTTGTAAGTTAGATGTTTGAAAGTAGGGTCCTGCCCTATATACTCAGCAGAAATTTGGGCCTTAGGTGTTGCTGTGGCCACAACACTGTAAGCCCTCACAGGGCCCTGCTGTGAAATATTAGATCAAGAATTGTAATTACATGCCCCTGTTGAACAGGAGCTGAAAAATTAGGCCTTAGGCACTGGTGCTGGTGCCACAACACTGCAACCCCTCACAGACACTCTAGTTGGAACGCAGGAACGAGCCCTGCTGCAAAGTATTGCATCAAAAATTGTAATTACACGCCCCTGTTAGACAGGGGCAGAAAAATTGGGCCTTAGGCACTGGTGCTGGTGCCACAACACTGCAACCCCTCACAGACACTCTAGTTGGAACGCAGGAACGAGCCCTGCTGCAAAGTATTGCATCAAAAATTGTAATTACACGCCCCTGTTAGACAGGGGCAGAAAAATTGGGCCTTAGGCACTGGTGCTGGTGCCACAACACTGCAACCCCTCACAGACACTCTAGTTGGAATGCAGGAACGAGCCCTGCTGCAAAGTATTACATCAAAAATTGTAATTACACGCCCCTGTTAAACAGGGGCTGAAAAATTGTGCCTTAGGCACTGGTGGTGGCGCCCAGAACCAAAAATGTTCTTACAAGCTATCAGCGTGATGATTGAGGAGGAAGAGGATAATTACTCAGGGATAGTCACTCAGCATCAGCATAGGCAGTCTTTGAAGGTATCTGAGATTTCAAAAAAAATTATTTGGTTACATCAGCATCAGGTGCTTGGTAGCTGGTGGTGATCCAAGACTCATTCATTTTTATGAAGGTCAGCCGATCGACCGAGTCGGTGGACAGACGCACCCTGTGATCGGTTACCACGCCTCCAGCAGCACTGAATGTGCGTTCCGAAAGAACGCTGGATGCAGGACAGGCCAGTAGCTCAATTGCATACTGTGCAAGCTCTGGCCAGTGATCCATCCTCAAGACCCAGTAACCCAGAGGATTTTCGGTGGGAAAGGTGTCCAAGTCTGATCTTGCCCCTAGGTATTCCTGCACCATGTAAAACAGACGCTGGCGATGGTTGCTGGAACCGATCATACCTTGGGGCTGCGGACCAAAAAATTGTCTGAACGCATCGGTCAGACGGCCACCTTCTCCACCACTCCTTCTTTGACTGACCGAAGCCTCAGCAACACGTTGTCCAGAAACAGGAGTTTGTAACCTCCCAGTCTCTGGGAACGCGTTGCACAGACCTTTCTGCAAGGCCTCCCGAAGATGTTTCATCCTCTGCTCCCTCTGCGATGGCAAGATAAGGTCCGCAACCTTACCCTTGTAACGTGGATCAAGGAGGGTTGCCAGCCAGTATTGGTCCTTCTCCTTGATACCACGAATACGAGGATCCTTACGCAGGCTTTGCAGGATCAGGGAGGCCATGCAGCGTAGGTTTGCTGAGGCATTCGGTCCGGAGTCCTCTGGGTCACTAAGAACGACATGGTCCGCAGCCACCTCCTCCCAGCCACGTACAAGTCCATGTGTTTCTTGGGACTGATCCCTTAAAGACTGCTGCTGATGCTGAGTGCCAGGCTCCACCTCCATACTGACACAATCTTCCTCCTCCTCCTCTTCCTCCTCGTCCTCTTCCTGTGTGATCGGCGGGCACGCAGGAACACTGTCTGGATAAAGGGGGCCTTGAGAGCTAAGGAAGTCCTCCTCTTCCTGCCTCTGTTCTGCCTCAAGTGCCCTGTCCATTATTCCACGCAGCGTGTGCTCCAACAAGTGGACAAGGGGGACAGTGTCACTGATGCATGCACTGTCACTGCTCACCATCCTCGTGGCCTCCTCGAATGGTGACAGGACAGTGCATGCATCCCTGATCATGGCCCACTGGCGTGGGGAAAAAAAACAAAGCTCCCCTGACCCTGTCCTGGTGCCATAGTCGCACAGGTACTCATTGATGGCCCTCTGCTGCGTGTGCAGCCGCTGCAGCATGGCCAACGTTGAGTTCCACCTGGTGGGCATGTCACAGATTAGGCGGTTCTTGGGCAGGTTAAACTCCTTTTGGAGGTCCGTCAGCCGAGCACTGGCATTATATGACCGGCGGAAATGCACACAGACTTTCCTGGCCTGCCTCAGGACATCCTGTAAGCCCGGGTACCTGCCCAAGAACCACCATTCCTGCCTTAAGTTGGCGTGGTGTCAACCACCTCTGAACCTGCCCCTGCAGAGCTGACAGAACCTCTGCCCCAGTGTGGCTCCTGTCCCCCAAGCACACCAGCTCAAGCACCGCATGGCATCTTTTGGCCTGCGTACTTGCGTAGCCCCTTGAACGCCTACGGAGCACCGCTGGTTCCGAGGAAGAGGCCATGGAGGAAGAAGAAGAGGAGGGGGTGGAGGAGAGAGGTGTGTCACAATCAGCATTTTGGAGGCGTGGTGGCGGAACAACCTCCAACACTACTGCACCTTGTCCTGCATCCTTCCCAGCTGCCAGCAGAGTCACCCAATGCGCCGTGAAACTTAGGTAACGTCCCTGTCCATGCCTGCTGGACCATGAGTCAGCGGTAATATGCACCTTACCGCTGACCGCCCTGTCCAGCGAGGCATGGACATTGCCTTCCACATGCCGGTAGAGAGCCGGAATCGCCTTCCGTGAGAAAAAGTGGCGTTTGGGTACCTGCCACTGAGGAACCGCACATTCCACAAACTCACGGAAGGGGGCAGAGTCTACCAACTGAAAAGGCAGCAGTTGAAGTGCTAGCAATTTTGCCAAGCTAGCATTCAACCGCTGGGCATGTGGATGGCTGGGAGCAAACTTCTTTCGGCGGTGCAGCAGCTGGGGCAGGGAAATTTGCCTGGTACAATCTGACGTCGGTGTACCAAAAGCAGATTGCCCACAAGTACTTGGCTGTGACACACCTAATTCTACACCTTCATTCCTCTCACTGCAGGTCTCAGAGAGGACTGAAGGTCTAGTGGGGTTGGAAATCTCAGCTGATGAGGAGCAAGGAGAGATCCTCTTTGTTCTTTGGTGTGGGTCTTTTAGATACGCTTGCCAACGAACTGCATGGCAGGTCAACATATGTCTGGTCAAGCATGTGGTACCCAAGCGGGAGATGTTTTGGCCACGCGAGATACGCTTGAGACATATTGTCACGAAGATCCTGCCAGTAACCGGCGTCCCAGGCGCACGGGAACCCGGCCACGGGTCCCATTGCGCATGCGCGTGCGTTCACGGGGGCGGTCACGCACAGGCACGCGCGCGCACACTCCCGCTAGTGTCCGGCGGGCTATTTAAACCTGCCTGTCACACTCCATCCCTGCTGTCTGCTCTACAGCGTTCTGTGAGTGTTACCTGATCTGATCTGTGTTTCCTGTTATCCGACCCGGCTTCCTGTTTGACGATCCTGCTATCTGCCTGCACCAGACTCTCTTGGCTTGCCTGACCATCCCTCTGTATTACCCCTGGTACCTCTGCTGTCCGCACGTTACTGACCACCGGCTTGTTGACCCTCCGCTGTGTTCATCAGCTTCAAGTCTGCTACCTGCTGTTGTTCCTGGTTCCAGTCCAGCTTCCAGTTGCTATTACCTGCTGTTGTTCCTGGTTCCAGTCCAGCGTTCCAGGCTACCTTCTGCTGTGTTCCAGCCCAGCGTTCCAGGCTATCTCTGCTGTGTCCAGTCCAGCGTTCCAGTCTACTACCTGCTGTTGTTCCTGGTTCCAGTCCAGCGTTCCAGGCTATCTTCTGCTGTGTTCCAGTCCAGCGTTCCAGTCTACTACCTGCTG
Source organism: Aquarana catesbeiana (assembly GCF_042186555.1). Lineage (NCBI taxonomy): Eukaryota > Metazoa > Chordata > Amphibia > Anura > Ranidae > Aquarana > Aquarana catesbeiana. The sequence goes on along the minus strand of NC_133325.1, from coordinate 448,361,798 downwards.
TTGTTCCTGGTTCCAGTCCAGCGTTCCAGTCTACTACCTGCTGTTGTTCCTGGTTCCAGTCCAGCGTTCCAGGCTATCTTCTGCTGTGTTCCAGTCCAGCGTTCCAGTCTACTACCTGCTGTTGTTCCTGGTTCCAGTCCAGCGTTCCAGTCTACTACCTGCTGTTGTTCCTGGTTCCAGTCCGGCGTTCCAGGCTACCTTCTGCTGCGTTCCAGTCCAGCGTTCCAGGCTATCTCTGCTGTGTTCCAGTCCAGCTCCCAGTCTGCTATCACCTGCTGTTGTTCCTGGTTCCAGTCCTGCATTCCAGTCTCCGTCCTCAGTCTACTCCTCAGAGGGTGCCACCACTACTGGACTTTCAGCAACTGTTGATCCTGCCAGGCACCCATACCACTCTTCACTCCTGGCCCTCTGTCTCCATTCCAGGGGAACGGGAGTGGGAGCTGTAAGGGAGGTCTTTTCCTGCACTTCAGGCTCACAACCTACCAGGTACGTGACACATATGTTGCAAATAGCAGCGGTGCGATCTGATGCACTCGTCTCAAAAAAGGCCCACACCAAAGAACTTTTTGAATAACGCGCAGAGACTGCAGCGCCCTGCACATGTGGAGCTTTGGGGTGTGATGCAGTCAATGTGCTGCCCTTAGGCTGGCCCCTGGAGGGCATCCTGCCTCGTTGGTGATGTGCCGCCGCCTCCTCCTCCTCCTCCTCCTCCTCCTCTCTCCTATCAGGCACCCACGTTGAGTCAGTGACCTCATCATCCCCTCCCTCCTCATCACTGGAGCAAACCTGCCAGTATGCTGCAGCAGGGGGAGCATGACTGCCAGATTGCTGTCCTTCTTGGGCACCCCCTCTGTCCGTGCTCATGTTACTGCCTTCATCGAGCTCAGTATCGTCATCAGAGCCTTCCAAACGCTGGGCATCCTCCTGGAGCATGTACCCAACACTGTGGTCAAACAGTTCGAGGGAATCCTCATGAGGACATGGTGGAGCTAGGGAAGGAGTCACTGATGACATTGAGCTGAGGGAAGAGGCCGCTGCTTTGCCAGACAAAGCACCCTGGGCATGGGTGAGAGAGGATGAGGAGGATGAGGACGGCTTGGTCATCCACTCGACCAAGTCTTCCGCATGTTGCGGCTCAACACGGCCAGCTGCCGAAAAAAAGGCCAAGCGTGTCCCATGGCCACGTGCTGATGAGGATGCACCGTCTCCACGACCAGCACTAGACACAGAGCCTGCTTGCCCTCTCTTATTGGCTTGTGACTGTCTGCCTCTCCTTCTTGGCCTTCCAGACATACTAATGGCCTGTAGCTGCACTAAGCTGGGATAGAACACCTGTAATTTTCTTCAAGTAGCTTTATATACTGTAACCAGACAAGCCTGCCTGTCAGTAGGAAGATAACAGGAACGGATCTAGCTGAACACTGTGAGCAGGACGCACTGTACTAAATGTAAATAGTTTAGCTGCCTGACCGTGGTACTAATAGGATCAAATAGAACACCTGTAATTTTCTTCAGGTAGCTTTATATACTGTAACCAGACAAGCCTGCCTGTCAGTAGGAAGATAACAGGAACGGATCTAGCTGTACACTGTGAGCAGGACGCACTGTACTAAATGTAAATAGTCTAGCTGCCTGACCGTGGTACTAATAGGATCAAATAGAACACCTGTAATTTTCTTCAGGTAGCTTTATATACTGTAACCAGACAAGCCTGCCTGTCAGTAGGAAGATAACAGGAACGGATCTAGCTGAACACTGTGAGCAGGACGCACTGTACTAAATGTAAATAGTCTAGCTGCCTGACCGTGGTACTAATAGGATCAAATAGAACACCTGTAATTTTCTTCAGGTAGCTTTATATACTGTAACCAGACAAGCCTGCCTGTCAGTAGGAATTTAACAGGAACGGATCTAGCTGAACACTGTGAGCAGGACGCACTGCACTAAATGTAAATAGTCTAGAAGATAACAGGAACGGATCTAGCTGAACACTGTGAGCAGGACGCACTGCACTAAATGTAAATAGTCTAGAAGATAACAGGAACGGATCTAGCTGAACACTGTGAGCAGGACGCACTGCACTAAATGTAAATAGTCTAGAAGATAACAGGAACGGATCTAGCTGAACACTGTGAGCAGGACGCACTGCACTAAATGTAAATAGTCTAGAAGATAACAGGAACGGATCTAGCTGAACACTGTGAGCAGGATGCACTGCACTAAATGTAAATAGCAGGAACGGATCTAGCTGAACACTGTGAGCAGGACGCACTGCACTAAATGTAAATAGTCTAGAAGATAACAGGAACGGATCTAGCTGAACACTGTGAGCAGGACGCACTGCACTAAATGTAAATAGCAGGAACGGCTCTAGCTGAACACTGTGAGCAGGACGCACTGCACTAAATGTAAATAGCAGGAACGGATCTAGCTGAACACTGTGAGCAGGACGCACTGCACTAAATGTAAATAGTCTAGAAGATAACAGGAACGGATCTAGCTGAACACTGTGAGCAGGACGCACTGCACTAAATGTAAATAGCAGGAACGGATCTAGCTGAACACTGTGAGCAGGACGCACTGCACTAAATGTAAATAGCAGGAACGGATCTAGCTGAACACTGTGAGCAGGACGCACTGCACTAAATGTAAATAGCAGGAACGGATCTAGCTGAACACTGTGAGCAGGACGCACTGCACTAAATGTAAATAACAGGAACGGATCTAGCTGAACACTGTGAGCAGGACGCACTGCACTAAATGTAAATAGCAGGAACGGATCTAGCTGAACACTGTGAGCAGGACGCACTGCACTAAATGTAAATAGCAGGAACGGATCTAGCTGAACACTGTGAGCAGGACGCACTGCACTAAATGTAAATAGTCTAGAAGATAACAGGAACGGATCTAGCTGAACACTGTGAGCAGGACGCACTGCACTAAATGTAAATAGCAGGAACGGATCTAGCTGAACACTGTGAGCAGGACGCACTGCATTAAATGTAAATAGTCTAGATAGAAGATAACAGGAACGGATCTAGCTAAACTGAATACAGTGTATATATATATATGCAACACCTGGGATGCATATATATACACAATACACTGTAAGTGCAGCTAACTGACTGACTGTTCTGCCTAATCTATCTAACTCAAATCAAATGACACTGTCTCTCTCTCTCTCTCTATCTCTCAGCACACCGGAACACACACTACACAGGGCCGCCGTGCAGGCGGCCTTATATAGTGTGGGGTGTGTACTAAATCCCCTGAGCCATAATTGGCCAAAGCCACCCTGGCTTTGGCCAATTACAGCTCTCTCTACTGACGGCGCTGTGATTGGCCAAGCATGCGGGTCATAGTGCATGCTTGGCCAATCATCAGCCAGCAATGCACTGCGATGCCGCAGTGAATTATGGGCCGTGACGCGCCACACGAATTTAGCGCGAACGGCCCATAACGTTCGCAATTCGGCGAACGATCGAACAGCCGATGTTCGAGTCGAACATGGGTTCGACTCGAACACGAAGCTCATCCCTAGCTGCCTGCGCCTTGGCCATAGCTTCTTGCAACAACTTGTTGTTGCGACCCAGGAATTCGACAGTGCTTTGTACTGCTGGAACAGGAGATTCTGGAATAATGTTAGGCAGGAAGACAGGATGGAACCCATAGTTCGCAAAGAACGGTGACTGACCTGTGGCTGAATGGCTGGCATTGTTGAAAGCAAATTCCGCTAGAGGCAACAGTGCTACCCAATCATCTTGGACAAATGAGGTAAAGCAACGGATGTACTGTTCCAGGGTTTGGTTCGTCCTTTCAGTTTGTCCGTTAGTCTGGGGGTGGAAAGCAGATGACATGGAAAGTTCAATTTTCAGAATTTGGCATAGTGACCTCCAGAAGCGGGAGGTGAACTGGACTCCCCTGTCAGATACAATGTTGGTTGGTACCCCGTGCAGCCTTACGATCTCCCTGATGAACACCCGGGCGGTTTCCAAAGCAAACGGCGTACTCTTTAGGGGTATGAAGTGGGCCATCTTAGACAGACGTCAACCACTACAAAGATAGCTGTATGTCCTTCAGAAGGGGGTAGTTCCACTACAAAGTCCATGGCAATCATGCTCCAGGGTCTGTCAGGAATTGGTAGTGGTCTGAGGAGGCCCCAGGACTTGGTCCTGGCAGACTTGCTTTGGGTACAGATGACACATGACTTAACATAGTCCTTGCAATCTTCCTCAAGCTTTGGCCACCAAAACATGCGCTGGATTAGTTCACGAGTCTTGTGAACCCCAAAATGTCCGGCCAGCGGGTGGTCATGACACAGGCTCAACACTTCTGTCCGGCAACTTTCTGGCACAAAAATTTCTGTCCTTCCAAAGCATCCCATCCCTGGGTATCAAGATTGATCCTGGAGGACCGGACACCCCCTCTGAGGCTTGTTTTAGACCGGACATCAGGTCTGTCTGGAAAAGCAGAAAGTTGCCCTCAGATAAGATGGTGTCCGGAACTGAAGTTTCTTTGGGGTCATCGTACATCCGAGAGAGAGCGTCAGGCTTGATGTCCTTTGATCCTGGCCGGTAGGTGATGTGAAATGAAAATCTGGAAAAGAATAACGCCCATCGTGCCTGGCGCGGCTTCAAACGTTTGGCAGTTCGTAAATATTCCAGATTTTTATGATCCGTGTAGATAAGTATGGGATGTGCCATTCCCTCTAGCAGGTATCGCCATTCTTCGAGAGCGGCTTTAATGGCCAAAAGTTCACTGTCCCCCACATCGTAATTCTTCTCTGCAGGCGAAAGCTTCCGAGAGAAGAAAGCTATGGGGTGCATGAGATCCTTGAGTCCTTGGCGCTGAGAAATAACTGCCCCCACAGCTGTTTCTGAGGCATCAACCTCGAGTAGGTAAGGAAGAGAGGGATCCGGATGGCTCAAGATGGGGGCAGAGGTAAAGAGTCCCTTTAGGGTAGAAAAGGCAGCTTGAGCCTGGGGATTCCACTGGAATCGGACGTTTTGTCTTGTTAGCTGGGTGATCGGAGAGATAATTGCAGAAAATCCTTTGATGAACCTTCTGTAAAAATTGGCGAAGCCAACAAAACGTTGCACCCCCTTTTTATCTGAGGGTGCAGGCCAGTCCAGAACAGCTGTGACTTTTTGTGGGTCCATCTTGAACCCTTCTGTGGAAATTACCAGGCCCAGAAATTGGATACTCTGCCGCTCGAATTCGCATTTTTCTGGTTTGGCGTATAAGCCATGCTGACGGAGTCGGCAGAGTACCATCTTGACGTGTTTCCAGTGCTGATCCAAGGATGAGGAAAAGATCAGGATATCGTCTAAGTAGGCTATGATGAAAATGTCCAGATAGTCTCTGAAGATATCTTTTATCAGGTGCTGGAAGGTAGCAAGGGCATTACACAGGCCGAAGGGCATCACCAGATATTCGTAATGGCCAAACCTGGTACGGAAGGCCATTTTCCACTCGTCCCCTGCACGAATGCGAACCAAATTGTAGGCCCCACGAAGATCGAGTTTGGTGAACACAACAGTAGTTCTTAATCTTTGAAAAAGCTCAGGTACCAGGGGTAAGGGATACCGGTTCTTGACCGTTACCTTGTTCAGCTCCCGGTAGTCCACACAAGGACGCAATGAGTGGTCCTTCTTCTCCACAAAAAAGATCCCTGCCCCAGCTGGAGAGGTGGATGGCCGGATGAACCCCCTCTTAAGGTTTTCGTCAACATATTCCTTTAAAACCTCCAACTCCCGCTCAGACAGAGGGAAAATTTGCCCAAAGGGGATTTCAGCTCCGGGCAGTAACTCAATCGGGCAATCGTAGGAACGATGAGGAGGAAGTGTCTCTGCCCCTCGTTTACTAAAAACGTCTCTCGTGATACGAACTCGTGATACTGTTCAGGTACTGCTGAGCGTAATTTTGAGCGTAATTTTGAGTCAGCTTCCAGGCACAGCAAAGGACCAGATATCTTGGAAGGTAAGGGCAGACAATGTTCTTGACAGTAGAGGGACTGAAACCTGATTTCTCCGGAGCCCCAGTCAATTTGCGGGTTGTGGGCCTGAAGCCACGGTAGACCCAAGATGATCGGGAACAGAGGGGAAGCAATAGCATCAAACTTAAGCAGTTCCTTGTGGTTCGAGACAGTAATTACAGGCAGTGGGGGAGTCTCTTGAGTCACCTGTCCAGATTTAATACGGGATCCATCTGCCAAGAAAACAGAAAGTCCTTGAGCCCTGTGCTGGAGTGGAATGCGTTGTTTGTTGGCAAAGTTCAAATCAATAAACTGCATGCACCAGAGTCTATTATTGCAGTAACAGACACAGTCTTTCCAGAAAACTGAAGGGTGATGGGAATTGCCAGGTGAGTAGAGAGAGCTGGGTGACTGTGTGGTGGGATGGATGAAGATCTACGGTACTTGGCAGGACACGAATGTACATAATGGCCCGGTCCCCCGCAGTACAAACACAGGTTGAGCTGTTGCCGACGTAGACGTTCCTCGGCAGACAATGCGGGTCTCATTAGTCCGACCTGCCCAGATTTCTGAAAGTCCAGTATTAGTTTGGTTGGTGCAGGATTAACTGGGACCGGTCTAAGGGGAACAGGACGAGAGGTCGTAGGCACTTGGGGTAACATCCAAGTTGGTTGAGTCTGCTGGGTCACCCTCTCCATCCTGCGTTCCCAAAGATGACGGTCTATCTGAATAGTTAGGGTCATCAAGGATTCCAGGGAATTTGGTACACCGACCCGAGCCAGTTCATCCTTTAGTCCTTCTGACAAGCCTAGGCGAAACTGGTGCCGTAAAGCTGCATGGTTCCACTGGGTATCCACGCTCCAGCGTCTAAAGTCCATTATATAATCTTCGACCACTCTGCGGCCCTGCTGGAGCGTGCTAAGAGCAGCTTCGGCAGTGGAAGTTCGTTGGGGGTCATCATATAAGAGTGACATTGTGTCGAAGAAGGATGACAGAGTCCAGAGAAACATGGTGTTCTTCCAGCAGGTGATGAGCCCAGGCTTGTGGTTCTCCCAGCAGAAGTGAGACAACAAACCCCAACTTGGTGTTTTCCCGCGAAAAGGTTAAGGGTAGTAAGGAAAAGTACAGCTCACATGCATTACCGAAAGTCCGAAACTTGCTTCGATCCCCAGAAAACTTCTCCGGAATTGGGACCCTGGGTTCTGGAGATAACATCATTACAGGGAGTGCGGGGGAAGCCTCTAATGACAACCCACTGGAAGAAAGGTTTGTAATACTCGTCCGGGACTGCACTTGTCTCACCAGGTGTTCATAGCTGTCCTGAAGGGATTTCACCTCTTGAGTGAGGACGGAGAGTAATTGGCAGATTTCATCAGTAGCAGAGGTCCCTCTTGCAGGCTCAGGCATGGCTGTTTGATACTCGCAGCACGGTGCAAGGAAGAGATCGCGGTGGGCGACTGACACGTACCTCGTATGTGAGCCTGACGTGCAGAGGGAGACCTCTCGTACAGCCCTGGTTCCCAGATCACTGGAGTTAAGGACAGTGACCTTAGGAGCACAGCGGGGTATGAGTGCCTGGTGGATTCTCTGGAACTGGAGATGATGTCCACTGGGAGACACTGGAACTGGCTGGAGTGCCGGGTGCAGGTAAGCTGGATACAAGTCAGCAGGTAAGCTGGATGCAGGTCAGCAGGATGCAGGTGAGCTGGATGCAGGTCAGCAGGCTGCAGGTAAGCTGGATGCAGGTCAGCAGGATGCAGGTAAGCTGGATGCAGGTCAGCAGGGTGCACACAGCAGGCAGAAGCAAGGTCAGACAAGCCGGGTCATACACAGTGGATCAGTTCAACAGAATCGGCAGGCAAGGAATAGTCAAGTTCGGGCTGGTTTCTGGTAACAGGAGATCAGACAGGCAGGTAAACAGAATCAGAGTCAGGGAAAGCCAAGGTTCAGGATTGGAGACAGCATCGTGGTCAGAGAGCCAGGTCAGGTGATCGGATGCTGATTACAGGAACAGGTCACAGGTGAAGCTGCAGATCAAACAGCAAGAGCTGAATGGTGGAAGCCCCTCTTAAAGGCCACTGAGCGCCAAAGCCGAATCACTGTGCCTGCGATCTCTGCAATCAGCACATGCGCATTGGCGCACGCCTGTGCGGTACTGGGAACCTGTTGGTGGGGATGCGCCTGAGCCCTGTTGCAGGTCTGGAAGTAGTATGTCTATGCCAGCGACTGACTGCTCTATGCGCTGATGTGTGATGCTTACACAAGAATGGAATTGAATACTGGAGAAGTATACCAGCGGATCACAAGGAAACAAGTGAGCTAATTTAGTGTGAAATCGCAACATTTGTTGAACTCAACCTAATAAGGAAGATAATCACCTTGCCAGAGATTTCTTTGTTTTTTGTTTTTTTTTGTGTTTTTGTTTTTTCCACACCAGTTTTTCATGTCTGTAGTGCAGTATGTGGACTTTATATCTATACCCATTTAGAACTACTACTTGAATGTTTATTGTAGATCTCGAATATGTGGATCAATATCTGCCTTAAACAAGTTTAAGTAATTTATTTTAAGTATTATGAATATTTCCAGCACATAAATAGCAGCGTATTTAGCGCACTCTCATTTTTATATATAATTTTTTTTGAGTGGCATCAGAACACTGAATACAGAGGTGCGGCTTTATACCAATTTATACCAATTTATATTATTTATATTATTGATGTAGAAGTATACTTTAGTTTTTTGGGATATCACATTTAATAGCAATTCACAAAATTATATAAATATTTGAATCACTATATCACTTAATATTGTGATATTAGAATTATCATAGTATCCAATTAGCGCTTTAGTTCATTATTATTAATTATCACAATTTGTATTCTTTACTGATGTGCTCTGATGAGACTGCACTGATGTGCTCTGATGAGACTGCACTGATGGGCACTGATGAGCGCTGATGAGGCGGCACTGATAAGCTGCTCTGATGGCATTGATTGCCACTCATGAGCACTGATAGGTGGCACTGGTGAGGCTGCACTGATGTGCACTAATGAGGCTGCACTAATGAGGTGGCACTGATGAGTACTGATGGGCACTGAGGAGGCTACACTGATGAGGCGACACTGATGGGCACTGATTGGCATTGATAGGTGCTGCACTGATAATAGTCAATTATTAGTGTAAATGTGCCCTGTCAGCCTTTCCTTTCCTCACACAGTGACAGCACCTGAGCAAAGGACTAACCGGCAAGTTTGTTTACATGTGATCAGCTGTGATTAGACACAGATGATCACGTGGTAAAGGGCTGCTGTGATTTGCCCTTTACTTCAATCTGGGATTAGCTGTATCCAAAGGACACAGTGATCACAAAGCATGCCTGATGCGCGCCCCAGCAGGCGCGCGGGAGGTGTATTTTAGGAGGACGTCCATTGATGCCCTCCCAGAAAAAGAGACCTGCGATGTAGCCCTCTTTCAGCTATGGCGTAGTATTGAGGTGGTTAAGGAAATAACATTGATTATCTCCTTGCAATGGCATCTAAAATTGGGTTGGATATATTAGGCAGCAACTGATCATGTTGTCCCTGAAGTTGATCTTTTGAAAGCAAAAGAAATGGGCAAACATAAGGATTTAAAAGACTCTGACAACAATTAAAATGTAATGGCTAGATGACTGAGTCAAAGCATCTCCAGAACTGCAGCTCTTGTGGGGTGTTCCCAGTCTGTAGTGGTCAGAACCTACCAAAATTGGTCCAGGGAAGGAAAATTGCAGACAGGGTCATAGGCAGCCAAGGTTTATTGATGCATGTGGGAAGTGAAGGCTGGTCCATGTAGTCTGATCCAATAGAAGAATTACTGTAGCTCAAATTGCTGAAAAATTGAATGCTGGTTCTGCTAGAAAGGGGTCAGAACACACCGTGCCGGGGAGGGTGCCCGTGCTGACCTGTGTCCACAGTCAAAAGTTTGAGGTGTTGACTTGGCCTGCAAATTCTCCCTATCTCAATCCAACAAGTTTGCTATAGAAAGTACAGGTGATCATCAAAGTTGTTTTTTTTGTTTTTTTTTTTTTTTTTTTTTTTTTTAAGCCAATGGCTTGAGCAGATACTGTATATTGGCCTTGACCAGAACAAGAGTTTAATTGGAAACCATAGTGGTCTAAGATGCTAAGAAATATTATTTCAGCTAGCATAAAAGTCAAAGGCTGACATTTTTTACCCTTTCAAACAAAAGCCTTTAGCATAGTTAGACCTGTTCTGCTTTGTGCTCCTAGGGTCACAAAGGAAAGATCAGTGCCTTGAAACAAATTATAAGATACAAAATAAATAATGATTTTCAATCCATAATTTATAAGCGGTTTTTCAGTACACAACTTAAAAATAATATGTTTACTTTGGTAGGTTGTGGTTTTTTATTTTATTCTAAAAAAATATTTAGTGTTTGGGATAAACACTTGAAATAAATGGCCTTTATTCAATAAAATCAATGGTCCTTGATTAACTTGTTGCCAAATGATTCTACTGTCTACATAAAATTAATTACAGTGTAGATATGAACAGATTATGCCCAAGCAAACATGACTGAATATGTAGGGTGCATACACTGCTGACAAAAAAGAATTGTACATTACTTTTAGTCATTAATTCTGTGCATATACCACCTTAATTGCTTTGGATAGGCTAATTTAACTTTGTTCTAGTATGAAAAAAAGGTTGCAGATTTTTAATAAAGCTGAAACTGCCATACAATACATAAATCCCCTCACAACTATATATATATATATATATATATATATATATATATATATATATATATACATATATATATATATATATATAAATTTTTTTTTTTTTTTTTTGCTACATGGCCTTAATATTTAGTGTTAGAACTTTCCACACAACAGCTGCTAAAGATCATGACCATGTTTAAACATCTTGTGTGGTATAATACAGGGGGATTAAAGGGCACACTTTGCAAATGGAATTGATTGAAGAAAGGTTTATCGCTGTCATAGATTCCTTTGACCATTATTAAGTTATGTGAGATTAAAACATTATAGCCAATTTTAAAGGAGATGATGTGGTTGCTGATTGACAGTGATAGCTCATTATGTATGGGTAATGGTTAAACTGATATTGCTACAAATTTCTGCTATGCTGCTCCTAGCAAACTTATATTTTGTTTTTAGATACCAGTTGTTGAGGCTCAGCATGTATCTTTTAACCTCATATTTTTGAACAGTTAGCCTTTGAGAAAGCTGATAGAATTTCTTGTAGCATTGGATTCTGTATGACCTCAGGCATATGAATAGACTCATAGACAATGTAAGTATTTTACTTATTGTTGAAACATTCCTTTCATGTGAGCTGCAATTGAATGCATTATGTAATTTCCATGCTGAACGAATAAATAACTGAATCTGCCAACCATACTAAATATTCAAGCTACAAATTCCTGCTGAAGAACAGACACTACAAAATATATACCTTTTTTGGTGCAGAAAATCGTCCTCTCTCTGCTTCTGCAAAACTAGTTTCACTTTGTTTATATGTGCCTGAAATCTGCCAATTGTCATGAATACTAAAGTGAGATTATTTTCAGCAGGACACACAGAGGAGAACCTTCTTGCTAAGGTACCTCATTCAGGTGCCCACCAGGTACCAACAGGTTCACTTTAACCACTTCCATACCGAGCACTTTCACCCCCTTCCTGACCAGGCCAATATTCAGCTTTCAAAGGCTGAGGCTCTTTTCTTTCTTTCTTGAAACGCGTTAGTCTTTGCGCTTTAGGGACAAGTCCCGTGAGATGTGGACTGTGGAGGATCAGTAAGACATGTTTTTAATCAAGTCTTTTTTGTGAGTATATTACTTATCTTTGTATATCAATAAAGCCTTTGTTTGGTGATAATGCATTAGGCCCACATGCCTTCTGTTTCTTTCATGTTCTAGTGCTTCGGATTCCTCAATCTGTGGAAGACAGCGAGGAGTGCATTATCCGTTTCAAAACGTTGGAGTAAAGAGTTCACAATTATGTAGAGGCCCACTGCACAGCGCAGGAGATTGAACTGTATGTGATTTTAATATTCAGCTTTCAATGTTGTCACACTTTGAATGCCAATTACTCATGTCATGCAACACTGTACCCAAATACATTTTTATAGACAGATGGAGCTTTCTTTTCGTGGTCTTTAATTACTACAGTTTTTTATTTATTTATTTTTCATTTTTTTAGTATATAAATGAACAAAATCTTGAACTTTTATTTTTAGTTTCTTAGTGCCTATAATTTATGGTATATTTAAAAATTGATCAATCCTGAATTACTGATGGCCCTATTTCATTTCTTGAGGCCCTAAAATGCCAGGACAGTACAAATACCTCCAAAGTAACCCCTTTTTTGAAACTAGACACCCAAAGAATTTTGTATAAAATTTTTTGGCAAATTAACAAATTAAATTTTGTTTCCACATTTTTTTTTTTTTTTTACATACCATCACCAGAGCAGTACAGCGTCACCATATGACTGGTATGGCTGTGGTCAGGGACACCACCTGGTGGCAGTAAAACAAATAAATGTAAATAAATAAATTTAAAAAAAAAAAAAAAAAACTTTACAATTTTTTTTATAACTATAGTGAGACTGTACTGTTCTGGGGAGGTGATCAAACATTTTTTTACACTACAGTTGCTTATTACAGTGATGTTCACTGAATAAGCAATCATTTTTACTTTGTAAATGGCATCCATTCATGTGCCATTGTGTACTATTGTAATAGACACAGCTATCACGCGGTACTGGTCCGTTATGATTGGTCCTGTACTATGTGATCACTGTGATCAATCACAGAGATAATCACAACAGTACCCAATAACTATGAAGTTTACAACTGACATGATCACTGTGATTGGTCACAGCAATCACATGGTACCAGGGCCATGCACAGCAACCCTGTACAATGATCTATGTTCCCATGTGTCCAATTAGACACAGTGGGTCACAGATCACGCTGCTGCACAGCCTCTAGGGCGTCTACGAGAGTGCAACTGGGAAGACATCACATGACGTCCATGCGAGATAGCTCCAACTCAGCAGTGTTATTATAAAAGGTGGTTAAAACAGTGTAGATATAATCACCTAGCAGCATGCAATATAAAAAAACACATAATTTACCCAGTAGAAACAGCTGAACTTCCATTGTGAGTCTATAACCAAATAACATCTGTTTTAAAGCTGATCTCTGGGAAATTCTAAATGTATCCTTAAAGTTTCTTCCCCATGAGCACAGCATGCAATGGATGGGATTTTTAAAGTAAATTTACTTTCAGGCACCATATGCCTATATTTATTCCTTGTGACATCATCACAGGTTCCAAAAAGGATCAACCAGCAGCGATGGCCAGGCAGAATCATCTGCAGTTCAGTGCAAACTGAAAAATAAATTATAGATGGGACACAATGCAATAGATGCATAGCTCCCAACTGTCTCTGATTTGAAAGGACTGTCCCTATTTTGGAACAAAGTCCATCTTTCCAACTCATTGATCCCTCATTTTCGTCTGAGACATATAGTTGTATAAAAAAATCCTCTACTTTGGCATCAAAAAAGTGTTTTGCAGTGCTAAGCCTTTCATTCAATTTCTAAATGGTTGAATTTGTAAATTTCAAAAGCCAATATAAATGCATAGTGGTGGTAAAAAAGCACAAAAAAGGGTTTAATTTTTTTTTTTTTCGTAATTTATTTTTCAGTGTAATTAGATGAGTCCTTTCCCTACATACTTTTTGCTAGTAGGTGTCACTCTTTCACATCTCTGAAAGTTGGGGTGTATAGTACATGATCTACTATGCATAATAGTAGTCATGACTGCATTGTTGTTTGGCATCCATCACATACACATACACTGTCTATTGCATTTAGATTCTTCCAGGCAATCCATTCAACAAAGAAAACAGAATGGTGCTTTACTAAGTCTAGAACTAGCATAGGAAGCCCCTTCTGATACTACTACTGCTACTACTTCAATACTGCCGAATACTTTATTCTACTGTATTGGAACAAATCATCAAATTCTTGGTATCACTACCAAAGGGTTGAAAACAACTATAATGCCGCGTACACACGGTCGGACTTTTCGTCTACAAAAGTCCGACAGCCTGTCCGACAGACTTCCGGCGGACTTCCGGCGGACTTTCGGCGGACTTGCAGCAGACTTTCTAACGAACGGACTTGCCTACACACGACCACACAAAAGTCCGACGGATTCGTACGTGATGACGTACACCGGACTAAAATAAGGAAGTTCATAGCCAGTAGCCAATAGCTGCCCTAGCATGGGTTTTTGTCCGTCGGACTAGCACACAGACGAGCGGATTTCGGGGTCCGTTGTAGTTACGACGTAAAGATTTGAAGCATGTTTCAAATCTAAAGTCCGTCGGATTTGAGGCTGAAAAAGTCTGCTGAAAGTCCGGAGAAGCCCACACACGATCGGATTACCAGCCAGCTTTAGTCCGTCGGCGTCCGTTGGACTTTTGTAGATGAAAAGTCCGACCGTGTGTACGCGGCATAAAGGGTTCGCTCAGACGCATGCTGACACCTAACCTTCATGCAGGCTCTCTTTGATAATGCACTTGCATGAGCCCTGGGCTGCACGCAGGCAGCCTGTAGAGGTGAATGCAGCTGCATGTCAAAATTTGGCATGTGGGCAGGAGCAGGTGCACAGATACGAATGCACTCTGCTTTCTGATAAATGCACCCGCTCCTACCCGCATGTCAAATTTTGACATGGGGCTGTGTCTGTGCAGCCGCTGCATCTACATTCACCTCTATAGGCTGCCTGCGTGCAGGCCCAGGCGGATACAAGCGCAATAAGAAAGAGGGGAATGGGAGTCAGCGCCTACCTGTCTGAATGAAGCCTTACTCGAAAATGTGGCTATCTTAACAAAAATAATTTGGAATGTAGTTATTCCAATTAACTTACATTTTGTTGATTGTAATGTGCCACTACCCTTTGCAGATGCATGTTGCCACTTGTTCTATTCATAGAATAAGCCTGAAAGTGCTTTAACCCTGATCTGATCTTTTGCAAAAATATCAAATCCCAGGGAAGGGGAGCACAATTTATTCTCAATTAAATAAATTAGTGGAAAATGTGTATATACTTTCACATTACCAATGCCTAATGCTTAAAGCAGAACTACAGTCCACAAACACTCACCGCTTGCTCTCTCAACACAGACATATTCTTCTTGGCTCCTCTGAGTGCCATCCTGATTAGCCAGCAGGAAATGACATAATACACAAGTACAAAAATGTTCAAAGTGAAGTTCAAGTTTAAGAGAAAATGTATACCTCTCTAGGTGGATACAGATTTGAGCCGATGCTGCATCTGTCCCTCACCGCTTCTAAGACGGAGAACTGAGCGATCAAAGACCGCTAATCATTCAGTTTTTGGTCTTCACTAAGCAGAGAGGGGTAACTGTCAGTCACAGGCTTTCTGCTCTCCCCCCAAAAGCTCACTGGAGCACTAGGCTGTGCAGGGGGGCAGTCTCCAAGTGGCTCACACCAGAAGGAAAAAAAATGTCTTATCTAAAGAACTTACCTGTTTGTCCCAATCACAAATTGGACAAATTTGGGGTCATAAAAGACCTGCACCTCTACACACATAAGCTTCTACTTTGAAGCATGTATGACATAAACGAGAGACATGTAGTGACTCACTGATGGGGCCTCTGACATGTCCTCACCATGCCCTGGGGAGACATATCTTTCTAATCTATCTATATCCCTGTACACTTAGATCCAATATTTCTGGTCTATGCTCTTCCCTCTTTCTGGGAGCCTCTCTCAATACCTCTTGGATATATCTATACCCTTGGGGCTTCTAGCTCTAATGTATTTAAATTGGATTTCTGAACACATTCCATTGATTTCATGTGATATGTAGTTAGTCATCACCTTTCATTTTTATTATCTTCATTTTTGTATTCAAAAGGTTTTTGCTGTGCCTTGTACATATTACAGTGTCATATGTGATGTTATGTTTTTTATTTTGGTTGCTCTCCTCCAAATGTGCCCCCTTGCATCTTTTAATTGTCCACTTCACTGCTGCTGCTCTGGCCGGCGCTCCCCGTCATGCGTAGGCCCCTTGGTGCTCCTTCTTGGACATCCTGGGGCATCCTTTGGGCTCAGTCAATTGCCTTGTGTGGACCGTCAATATCGCTGGTCCGCGCATGTGCACCATGGTCTTGATGTCATCTGACCCTGACGAACCACCCACCTAGTGTGTCAGCGGCCTTGCAACGTCTGCCGTCAGTGCGCACTGATGCCGGTCGACATTTGTGCTGGGGAGCATATATAAAGCAGTCTGTGTCAGACTGCAGACAGACAACCTGGAACTTGTGAATGTCTCCCATGATGACAGGACATACATTTTAATGCTGTGCTGCAAGTAAGTGTCACTGCATTTGGTTACTACCATTACCATCTTTTAACATCTTTGGCTAGCCATCTTTTTTTCTCTGCCTTCTCTGTTATACTTTATGTAACTGTTCACTGATGCTAAGAACTCCAGAATTATGGCAGCTTTACTTTATTCATGTAATTATTGCATGCATATAATCCATGTTACCATCATGTTTTGCTGCTGCTTGCTTGCCTGCCAGTAAATTATCCAGAGAGTTATTTCAAGCTTCTGTTTGTCTTTTTGCCAAACAATAACAATTTTTATAATCATGTATATTTTTTTTTATGCCAGGGCCGTCCTCAGACAAATGATCCTTGTGAGCGCCTGCACAGCTACGGCAGTGTTATTCATATTTTCTATTTTTTTAATTCGCCTGTCTTCACTTCTTGTGGAGTCTTTTGGACTTAAACTCTGCAACTCTACCTCTAGGGGTATTTTTCCCTTCTGCTGGCAGAGCTCAGATGCAGTGGGACAATTTAGAGAGCTTTAACCTCATGATCCATGATGTGTTTTTTTATCTGTCATGGTAGCCACCATGTGAGTATTTTTCAGAAAAAAATGTTATTTCCCAGTGATGTTATGTTTGCTATTTGTCATCCCTGTTTTTACTATTTATATACCATATTTTTTCTAAAACTTTGTTATTGTATTACCAGATGTCACAGCTTTTTCTGATCCCTGAAGAAGGAATTAAATGTATATTCCGAAACATGTTGGGATTTTTCTTTGTGGTTATGGCCTCTTACTGTGAGATTAACCGTGTGTCATAGAATTCAGCTGTATATTATCCATATATGATTACCATTCATGTATAGTAAATGTGATATTCTTGTCCATTGTCAGACGGTTTTTATTAATAAAAAAAAAATTGTACTTTTTATTATACTTCTCTCTGCATCTTTCTGGTTTCCAACCTATGCCTATAAAGTCCCAGGGGACATCTCCTTTGTTTTTATATTATAATAGGCACAGGCACTATAAGAAAAGTTTGAAAAAGAATCTTGGAAACAAATTGCATTGAAGATCTTTTCAGAGTTGGTGGACATACTATATCCAATTCACCAAAAAAAAAAAAATTGCAGTCAGTGAGGTTAAAAGTAAGTGTAAAGTAAAATAAAATTATGCATTTGAATTTACTGAATTGCCTACCGCAGTGCTCCCCTTACAACTGCACCTTCAGAGAAGGCTTAACTATGCAGATACAGTATCTCACAAAAGTGGGTACATCCCTCACATTTTTGTAGATTTTTTTATTGTATCTTTTCATGTGACAACACTGAAGAAATGACACTTTGCTACAATATAAAGTAGTGAGTGTACAGCTTGTGTAAATTTGCTGTCCCCTCAAAATAACTCAACACACAGCCATTAATGTCTAAACCGCTGGCAACAAAAGTGAGTATACCCCTAAGTAAAAATTCCAAATTGGGCCCAATTAGCCATTTTTCCTCCCCAGTTGATGACGCCCCGTGGGAGGGCGAAACATTGACGCTATTTCCAGTATCACTGACGTCACTTCCGGTCCCGTGGAATGCACACCAGGAATGGCATTTTTACACCCACAGCTACATGTTTGAGGCTTGTTTTATCTTACTTTTTGTAAGTACCCACTCCCTTTTACAATAAAACCTTTTTTAACGTTACTTCACTATCAGTTCCCTTCTTTTTTATTTCTGAGTACCTATTTTTTTCTGGCTGAGAAAATTCATAGAGGAATTCTGGACCTGATGACCTATCACCATATCCGCCATCCCAGGATATCTTTACCAAGCTTTAAATAACCCACCAGACTGAAAAGCTGGTGGTCATTCTGATCTGGTGAGTGGGGATACATGAGGAGGTGTTGCACACCTGATTTTTTCTGAAGCACTTTATATTTCCTGCACTTTGGATTGGAGCACCTTTATTCACTTTATTTGGACTTTATTTCTTTTTTATTCAACATATTTACACTTATTGTGTTTGCGAGCGCTATATTTACATCTATATAAAGATGGCCTAGGCTATAAGAAGATTGCCAAGACCTTGAAACTGAGCTGCAGCATGGTGGCCAAGACCATACAGCGGTTTAACAGGACAGGTTCCACTCAGAACAGGCCATGCCATGGTTGACCAGAGAAGTTGAGCGCATGTGCTCAGCGTCATATCCAGAGGTTGTCTTTGGGAAATAGATGTATGAGTGCTGCCAGCATTGCTGAAGAGGTTGAAGGGGTAGGGGGTCAGCCTGTCAGTGCTCAGACCATACGCCACAGACTGCATCAAACTGGTCTGCGTGGCTCTCGTGCCAGAAGGAAGCCTCTTCTAAAGATGATGCACAAGAAAGCCAGCTAACTGTTTAAATGTATGGTTATTCTTGTGCTATCATGTGTGTTTATAATGAGGCTAGTGGAAAAGCTGCCTGCACGGAATAGGGTACACCCTGCCCCTACTAGTCAGTGAAAACAAAAAATGAAGCGTGGTACTGCGCTAATCCAGCCACAAAATTAATATTACAAAATAAAACAATAAAAATACAGTGTAAAGTGACGGTGCTAATGGTGTATACACTAGTCAAAGAGCATAGAATAATAAAAATAAACCATAAACATAAAGTGACAGTGCTAATAGTATCACACTACCAAATAAATAACAACTAGTGGCTATAGCAAAAGGGTAAATCAACACACATGTGATCAGAACATGTGAAAAGTAAATACGGTGTGTATAAACAGCAACTTGCAGCCAGAATCAGTGATAGTCGCACCAAGGGATGAACTTAATCTAAGATATATCTATTAGATACAAACAGTGCAGACATCTACAAAAAATAGCTTAAATAAAGTGCAACATGTACAATGTGAATAATATCATATTGTGCATACCATGCACACAGCAAGCAAACATAGAACAAAGTGACTTGTGCAAAAAACGATCCTTGTGACTAAAAGTTCATAATGTCCAAATAAAGTGATTAGTGAACATATGACAATCCTCCTTTGGAGGGTGAGGTGACTGGAACAGATCTATATTGGTGTTTCCTCTTCGTGCAACAAACCACACACTTATAAGTAATGGCCCCTTACCTTCAGGTAATGGGGTAATAGCATGAGACCAGTATTGGAAGTAACAGCCCTTTTATCCTATTGCAGGAACTTTATTCCTTCCAGGTATCGGGGTAACAGCGTAAGACCAGTGTCTGGGAGTAGCAACCTTTTATCCTGTAATCGACATCTTTATGCAGGAACTCAGTCCTTCGGAGACTGGGCCACAGGGCAGCATTCCAGCATAATAACGAGCCCAAACACACCTCCATGATGACCACTGCCTTGCTAAAGAAGCTGATGGAAAAGTTGATACACTGGCCAAGCATGTCTCCAGATCTAAATACTATTAAGCATCTGTGGGGTATCCTCAAACAGAAGGTGGAGGAGTGCAAGGTCTCCAACATCCACCAGCAAAGTGATGTCATCATGGGGGAGTGAAAGAGGATTCCAGTGGCAACCTGTGAAGCTCTGTTGATCTCCATGCCCAAGAGGCTTAAGGCAGTGCTGGAAAATAATGGTGGCCACACAAAGTATGGACACTTTGGGCCGAATTTGGACATTTTCACTTAGGGGTATACTCACTTTTGTTGCCAGAGGTTTAGACATTAATGGCTGTGTATTGAGTTACTTTGAGGGGACAGCAAATTTACACTGTTATACAAGCTGTACACTCACTACACTGTAGCAAAGTGTAATTTCTTCAGTGTTGTCACATGAAAATATATAATAAAATATTTACAAAAATGTGAGATACTGTATCTCTACCTGTTGCAAATCAGCTTCTCCTTAGGGAAGAGAAGGTTGCTCCCTTTCTGACTGTAATGGCTGTACAGTATATGTTCTAGTTCAGGCTTATTTAACAAATGCGAGCAGTATAGCTATCTCTGTGCGCAGTCACATATTAATCAGAAAGCAGGTGTTTGTGCAGAGCAGAAAATAAAACACAGCCTATCACAGCACTGTGATTCCAACAGCAGGAGTAATTCTACAAACAGTTCTTGTACTTCCACAGGTTTAATACACAGAAATTTCTAAAGCATGCATAGTTTTCTGAAAAAAAAAAATGCTTCTGATGACTCAATTAAATCATCAACCTTGATAATGCGACTCTCTAGAAAGCTTTTACTCTCATAACCACTAATCTTCACTGTTATCACAACTCATTACCATACCCTCCTCATTGCCTTTACCCCCTTCCCCCCTAGAACAGTCTCCCGGATTGCATAGCATAATAGACCTTCGGTCTTATTATATTTGGCCTATACACTCTTTGGTTACTGTTCATTAACCTTGTCTTGTGTTGATATGACAAAGCTTTACAAAACTGCTTGTATAACTTTACATATTTCTTTTCAATAAAAGAAAAAAAATGCTTCTCATAAATAATAACAGACACATGAGGTTAATACAAGAGATATGATCCTTAGCTGCATCTAAGCAGATCTCAGCATCTGTAATGCAGCATGTGCTCTCACGGAGTGCAAACAAGGGCATGTGCTACTGAGGCAAAGAGGAAACTTCACAATAGATGCAGCAGAGAGTTTAAAGGTGTAAAAGATGTAAAAAAAATTGCATATAATAATGTCTCCTACCAAAACCAACTGTCCTTGATGTGTTTTACCACTGCTGGCTGCTCACAAGGATAGGCGTCTTCCCCTATTCTCATCAAGGAAGGTTAGTTTCGGGTGGAGACATTATTGTATGCAGTCTTTTTTTGACAATTATTAAACACAGAAAGAAGAGCAAAGTTTTGGAGTGTGGCTTACATTTTTCATTTGTACGGAGAGTGGAGACAAGCTTGTCTGTGTGGGGTTGGGGTTGAGAGAGTAAAAAGGCTCTCAAAATCTACATTCTTATGCTTCTGTTTCAAATTCCTTAACAAACTAGCATATCCCCAGAGGCCCAGTCTGTCCAGACAGAATGGTCGCCTGGTGACTTGGTAGGCAGCTTAACTCTTCACTAAGTCAGAAGTTGAATCCAATGCAATTTTACTGCAGAAAATTGCAGTACAGAGGATGTGTTCTAGTCTTTTAAATGGTAAGAAGACAACCATTCTCCTAAGCCCTGTCTCTGCAAAGAACAAACATTGAGGTAACATGGAATAAACAGGGAGGGTATAGCTATTAGTCATAGCTAAGGAACTAGCACTAAACAGGAGGAGAGGAGAGAGGAAGACATCAAACCTAAAAAAAAAAAAATCAAGCTGTAGTGTCTCTAAACCATCACTAGATGTCAGTGTACATCAGATTGATACAATCGGGTTATATTAAAAAAAAAAGGGTCATGGGGTCCCCCCTAGAAATCAATACAAGATGCTCAATGCCATGTTGGGTGGAATGTGACCTGGTATGGTTCAAAAGGGAGGGGGGGTCTCACGTTCACTGCCCCTTCCTTTTCCTGCTCAGCCAGACTGCATCCCCAGATAAGGGTCCGGTATAGATTTTAGGCATGACCCCACATTTTTTTGTTTGTTGCTTAGGGTAACCCATTAAAAAAATCCATTGTTTAATGTTATTTGTTGTTATGGTGCACTATAACAGTCAATGACTATGCAGCTGCCAGTGTCCTAGCAACCAATGACATCATCAGTTGCTAGTATGCAGGCAGCTGGCCCACACAGCATGCTTGGTTGCTTGGATGCAGGAAGCTGCCATTTGGGGGGTGCTAACTAACTTTTAAAACAAAAAAGAAAAATAGCAAAAAGTTGAAATTTTCAAATATGGTTCAACCACCGGAGGTGGCAATGGAAGCCTTGGCACAACAGTGGAAGGATTAAAAAGACCCTGATTCCAGACCATTAATTTCAACAAAAATTTTCCCAACGTGTTTTTTTTTTTTTTTTTTTTTACAGATGAAAAATGTTTATTGAAAATTAGTATAGACAAATACAAACAGTGCAGCATGTTCTTCACATGGTAGTCAACAGGGAGGACATGAGTACAGACCACAATAAACATATGTAAAATCACAGGTAAAAGGCCAGTGTACAAAATGACTGAAAAATTATTCCAATTGAGATTTTAGGATAGTCTAATAAAAATCATATTGTTTAACCCATAGTAAACAAATATGTAAATGATACGATCCACGGGAAGACTATGAAATAACATTGGGACATTCACCAAACTGCGGAAAGTTGGGAAAGTAAGGGTGAATGAGCAGTAAGATGAGTAAAGGGAAGAATGCCCAAGGTAAAGGGAAGGAGACATGTAGGGGGGAAGGGGAAGTAAGAGAACCGCTTAAAAGGAATGACATGATTTCCACGAGGTACAAAGCTGGTGAACAGCATAGTTCCACTACTTTAGTTGAATGGGTTAACTAGAACCCCATTGGGCTATCCAGGTGGACCATATCTTATCAAACTTTTTGGGACAACTACTTCTTGCATAGGTCAGCTTGTGCATCCGTTATCAATAGTGGCACGCCATGACGAGTGGGAGAGTGAGGTGACTTCCACTTTAAGAGAGTCTCTCTGCGGGTGTAGAATGCAGCAAAGAAATAAAACAATTTAACATAATGGATTAAAAACGTTTGGGACTTTATATGAGGTAAGACATAATAGTTCATAACCTCCATCCCTAAATTGCAAGGCTAGTTCAAAAAAAGAAAGAAAAAAACATTTTGGACTTTATATGAAGCATGCAATAGCATGGATAGCAAGTATGCCTGATAAGTAGCTTATAATAGTATAACCGCTATATATCAAGGTAAACAAAGCATGATTAGCATATAAAACAAATTAATTTATTCCATACATGTAATACATAAAAGCATCATAGCATACTAAATAGTAATACATGATAATAACAGACTCCTTTGATCCATGTGAGTAAAAAATAAAGCCATACATCATATTATCAGCATAATACAATATGAGTTTGTAAGATGTTCATGAGGTGTAAACACGTAATTAGCATCCGATTTCTCAACGCGTTTCATGGAATAGCTCCACTCATCAGGAGCAGATGCATTGTAAAAATCTAGAGAGGGTAATAAATAATGGTAGTTATCAATGGGTCTCAGCATGAGGGGGTAAAAAGAAAAGAAAGCCGTGGAAAGAAACCCACCCTGCTATGGATCAAGTCAGAGTCTGGGTAAGTGGTGATGAGGGATGAAGGCCAGCCAGGGTGCTCATCAGTCTAGGGAGCTGAGGTGGTATATTCCAAAGCATATGATGACAGACCACAAGGGAACAATTAATCAGGAAAAATGGTGTCCCATGAAAAAGGGGTGGTATAACATCACCCTAAACCTATGTAGATAAATGAATTAATATATATAATAAATAACTGGATAAAGCACAGTGTAATCTACCAAGTAGGTATGTGAGTATGGACCAATAATGGCTCCAATCAATGGTGAAGAGCAACAGAGTGTGCAAGATAAGCCTACATGTAAATAAAAAATAAAGAATTGCAAGAAGTAATACAATAGATCCATAAAAATAAAGAAGGGAAAATAAACCAGAAGCAGACCCACAGTGTGAAGAGAGAGGAAGAGACAAGAAAAGTCAAATTGTTTCCATAAAGTCTAGATTACTCTACTAGACTAAAATTGCAGAGTGTCCACACAACCAGCCACAAGGAGTGATTGAACACACTGAGGGGAGTATAAATACTCAAGGACAGCCAATGGGTAACCACCAACCTCACGCAGGTGCATGGGGGGGAAGAAAAGGCACTTGGCGCTATGGGTTAGGTTTATTAGATTGTAGTCTGTGTTACTATATTGAGTCCAACCTCTTTTTTGCATATGGTCTTGCTATGGTTGTCTGGCAGTGATGTGGGTGGTTGGTTCAGCTGTTTATCCACAGTCTCGGGAGCTGCAACGCACACTGGACGCTTTCCCCTTCCCCCTGCATCTTTCTTGGACGCGGGGGTTCAGGCCGCTGTTCCATTGTGCATCAATGCCATGCCTCCAGCGTCCTGCGCATGACGTCAGCTCCGCTGACGTCAATGTGCCAGCGCTGAGTACTCCCATCGGCGTCATCCATGAGGATTATTGGCGCCAAGTGCCTGGCGGATGTTCCCGCTCGGGTGTGGGCATCTTTTCTCCCCCCATGCGCCTGCATGACGTTGGTGGCTACCCATTAGCTGTCCTTGAGTATTTATACTCCCCTCAGCATGTTCAATCACTCCTTGTGGCTGGCTGTGTGGACACTGCAATTTTAGTCTAGTAGCATAATCTAGACTTTATGGTAACAATTTGACTTTTCTTGTCCCTTCCTCTGTCTATTCACACTGTGGGTCTGCTTCTGGTTTATTTTCCCTTCTTTATTTTTATGGATCAGTTGTATCACTTCTTGCAATTCTTTGTTTTTTATGTACATGTAGGCTTATCTTGCACACTCTGTTGCTCTTCACCATTGATTGGAACCATTATTGGTTCATACTCACATACGTACTTGGTAGATTACACTTTGCTTTATCCAATTATTTATTATATATATTAATTAATTTATCTACATAGGTTTAGGGTAATGTTATATCACCCCTCTTTCATGGGACACCATTTTTACTGATTAAATGTTCCCTGATGGTCTGTCATCCTATGCCTTGGAATATACCACCTCAGCTCCCTAGACTGATGAGCACCCTGGCTGGCCTTCGGCCCTCATCACCACTTACCCAGACTCCGACTTGATCCATAGCAGGGTGGGTTTCTTTCCACGGCTTTCTTTTCTTTTTTACCCCCTCTCCCATGCTGAGACCCATTGATAACTACCATTATTTATTACCCTCTCTAGATTTTTACAATGCATCTGCTCCTGATGAGTGGAGCTATTCCACGAAACATGTCGAATAATCAAATGCTAATTCCAAGTTTACACTGCATGAACATCTTACAAACTCATATTGTATTATGCTGATAATATGATGTATGGCTTTACTTTTTACTCACATGGATCAAATGAGTCTGTTATTATCATGTATTACTATTTATTATTAAAGTGGACGTGTCCTTCGCGCTACTATTGAGTAAATACAGTAAGTGTCCACAAAGTTAAAAATGTGTTATGATATCTATAAAGATAGCAGCAAAATATAAAAGTGTTCACACCACACCAATATAAAATAATAAATAAAAGTGATCTTGCGCAGTCAAATCTATTCACGCATAATGAAGTGACTTAAACGTATATAAAGTGCATAGCAATACATGACATCACAATAAAACGAATATAATAAGGGATAAATAAATAAATGTAAAGGTGCTCTCTATCTGTACAATATGGGTGAAAAATCGGTGATAAATAGGTAAAGGGCCCAATTCAAGCAGTAAAAACTGCATAAAGTGACTTAGTGAATTTCACCCAGGAGAGGCTGAACCTGGCTGGGGCGGCAAGCTGTAAGGGATACCTCGCGACTCCAGTCTTGATCAGGCAAGTGAGCTGTATTGGGAGCAGAGAGGAAATTGTCAAAGCCACAGTGAATGTACGAGGACTACCTGTGCTTCACTTTGACGCTGTACACAGATCTACAGTCTGATGCCAATAAGCAATGCTTGTTTTAACACACATCAAGGTGAGAGTTCTGAGAGACTAATGCTAACAGGAGATCATCTATAAGGACATTTATGATCTTTGGCCAGCCCATTATATTATTCACTAAGTCACTTTATGCAGTTTTTACTGCTTGAATTGGGCCCTTTACCTATTTTTCACCCATATTGCACAGATAGAGAGCACCTTTACATTTATTTATTTATCCCTTATTATATTCGTTTTATTGTGATGTCATGTATTGCTATGCACTTTATATACGTTTAAGTCACTTCATTATGTGTGAATAGATTTGACTGCGCAAGATCACTTTTATTTATTATTTTACTATTTATTATGCTATGATGCTTTCATGTATTACATGTATGGAATAAATTAATTTGTTTTATACACTAATCATGCTTTGTTTACCTTGATATATAGTGGTTATACTATTATAAACTACTTGTCAGGCATACTTGCTATCCATGTTATCTTCATATAAAGTCCCACATTTTCTTTTTTTGAGCTAACTTAACATAATGACCTAAGTCCACCCCAACTAAGATACCTGGCTGGTACAGGTCTTCCATTCTTTCTCATCCAAATCTGACAAGTCAGCAGTCCATTTCTGGTAGGTGCCCCAACATGTTTTTAAATATACATGGATAATCTGGGAAGTTTGTTTGGTGACCTGTCAATAAAAGGGTTAAACTATTTTATTTAACAACACATGCTGCAATTATTTAACACTGAGCAATTTGAAGAAACAAATTTCCATAAGGGATTACAGCCTATTGGAGTCTTCCTCTAACAATATGTAGTAATGGACAATTTTGAGATGAGTTTTATATCTAATGCCTTAGACAGAGCTTTTCTCTGTCACCCTTCAGTAGTCTTAGCTATGCCCAAGAGAAAATATGTAAATAGAAAAAACTATGTGGCAAACACACTGAAAATAAACTCAACTTTATTTGTTTTCATTTTTTTTATATATATACTGTATTGTGTATATATATATATATATATATATATATATATATATATATATACACATGTATATTCTTTAATAAAAGAATTCCGTTTTTAAAATAAGATACATGTGTGATATTGAGATTCACAGTATCAGAAAACAGACATCTCCAGTTAAAGTGTTACTAAACCCAGGACCCTGCATTCACTATATCTGGTCTCCCACAGTACACGGAACATTGAAATGCAATTATTTTAGTAAATATAAACTGCTGAATATCTTTTCTCATCAGCAGTATATAACAGTCTTGTGGCTTCTATCAGTTTCCAGTTAAAGCTTGTAGGAGGAGTTTTCATACTCCTCTGATTGTCCTACGTGGTTGCAGGACCCCTGACCGTCTGTCTGGGAAGTGCTGATTGGCCCTGTGCTGATCACATGCACCCTCCCAAGAAAAAAAAAAGCTCTCTAGCAATGCACATAAAACTGAGCATTTGCAGATTGCCTCCAAAGGCTCTGTACTAACAGGAGATGGATTGGGGATAGTGGAAGAAGGATTGGAACAGAGAAGGCAGGATCAAATAGCCTTTTTAAACAATGCAGAGGATTAACCCCTTAGGTTCCACAGTGAGTATAACAAGCATGGTTTACTACATATATACACTGATTTTACTGTTGTGGGCTTAGCAATACTTTAATGAACTTTAAGATTAAATATGTCAAAAGGAGAACAGTAATCCAAATAGAATATCACAAAAAAGTAAAGAACATATAAATCAGCAACAAATCAGGGAGAAAAAGAAAACCGTGTGGTACATGGTGGTGAGGTTCTCTGGGCTAAAACTAAAGTATGGGTTGGATGTAATCGTAATAAAAAAAAAGGGGAAAGTAACAATAAAAAAAGCGATTTTTTTAATATTTGTTTTGTTTTATGCCGACATTTAGATCTAAATTTACTTCACTAAATGTGACTTGTGCAATGAACAGCTATTGTGAGCCCTGATGTTGAACAGGTCAGATGGATGAATTACAAAGTGGTGACTTTGCTGCTGAACAAGCCATTGTTCAATCACTTGCTGTCTTTCAGCATGTCACAGTCATTGGGTCAGTTAGCTATCCAGTGGGAGAGACCCATTAACCCATTAAACCAATTTACCGCTTGAAACCATTTTCAGTAAAGCAAGTGTAAGTTTCAGACAGGTGATATTAATCAGGTCTACATGATGATAAATGAAACCTTCTGAACCATAGGAAATGTCCAGAATATCTGTTTGTGTTAACCTTGGAGTTCCATAGAACAATCTTTCACTCTCTCCATACCACTAGTGTCCATTGCCACCTGCAATAGATTGTAGGAACCACAATTATATCAGGATATAAGGCTTCAAGTAAAAAATATTGCATTATAATATTGCTTTTGATTGATGAATAAAAGGATGAGGTGGTCAGACACAGAATATATTTGGTACTGTATATGGAACTGAATTTTTTACAATTACCTTTGTGATCCATTATTTTAGACACTTCTGTTACAAATACATAAAATGCCAGGGAAAAATACATAAACATTATACCTATGTAACAGACTACATGGTTAGGTTAGCTTTTTCTATACATTTGTCTTTGATATTGTGAGTCTAGCACAACGTATTACTATCCTGGGGCTTCTGGTACTGAAGACAAATTAAATATCCACAGCTCCAATAGAATTAGAAAGATTGCCTTACACTAAAACACCCTAGAAACTGACAGTCCGAGCCCAGTGTAGTATAGCTGTATGCATGCGTGCATTTACATGCGTACTGGTGATTGTATGCGTATAGTCTTGTACAGCCATCGATCTCTATGGGTGACTGTACACTTCCTGTGAAATATGGCAGAATTTACTGTATACGATCAGATATGGCCATTTAAATGAGTCCTTAAAAAAGAAGTATGGACAGAAGAATAAAAAGCTTCTTAAATGCCCCAGGGATGCCAATAAAAATAGGGGTCCCTATTAGCATCTGAAAATAAGACAAGAAAAACTGGATTTTGTGTTTCTCAGAGTTCATTGACGGACACAGCTCCTTGACTGAAGGGTTTCACCTACAAGAGTAGGACACTAGGCAAAAAAGAACACAGCACCGCCTAGGGGCAGTCTTAGTTAATATAAACCCCCTCTCTTCTATATGCAAGCCAGTTAATCACAAAGTAGTAAAATAAATGTAAAAGAACCAAATAGAGGGGTGGGTGCTATGTCCATCAATGAACTCTGAGAAAGAGATTTTACGGTGAGTAACACAAAATCCAGTTTTCTCTTACATTAATTTACGGACACAGATCTCATTCTTGACCATAGAGTAGCCAGGTGCTGGACTACAGCAATATGGAGACATTGCCTTTTAATCTTCTCTCCCTCTACTGAGATACTGATGTTATGCTACACCAGACTCCTCCAGCCAACAGGGGAGAGCTAAAGCCAAGCAAGCCCATAGACTTCTATGTAGAATGCTGAGACTCCTGGAAGTTGTAGTTTAAGACAGCAGCCATATAATGGGATGAATAGATTTCTTACACTACAGATCCCAATAGGCACCGTGGAGTAGGAGGAGTGGAGAGATGATTTTATTAAACTGCCCAGGAAAGTTCTTCTTGGCACAGAGTGGGTTAGGAAGAGAGCACCTCTTTCGTATGACAGTGGTAGACCATACCAGCAGAGATCCAAGAATGAGACTGGTAGTGAGGACACCTGAGGGCATCGCAACACCACCCACATCACAGAACTTGCACCACTGCCGCAGGGAAACTGGAGCATCTATGCACCCTCTGCTTCTCACCACTGATTACTGGAGGCTTTCGGGGAGAGACCAAGGGAGTCCCCCTTCCACAGCAAGAGGCCACTGCTTCATCCCAGGAACTGGTGAGAGGGCTATTCGCCCATTGCTGATACTGCTAGCAGGGACTGAGCCACTTAGAGCAGGACAGCAAATGTACCCAATCCATACCACATCCATACTGCACTCTATAGTGCACTTATTCCAAACCTAGACTGTACCTATACCAGCTCTATACCACATTATACCAAACCTTTACCACATCTCCCTTGCACCTGTGCCGAGACTATATCATACCTATACTGT
This sequence comes from Aquarana catesbeiana, assembly GCF_042186555.1. NCBI lineage: Eukaryota > Metazoa > Chordata > Amphibia > Anura > Ranidae > Aquarana > Aquarana catesbeiana. The sequence goes on along the minus strand of NC_133325.1, from coordinate 448,331,770 downwards.
ACTTTTACTGCATGCTGGTTAACTGACACTGTCGGTAACTGCACCAATGCTTTTAATGGGCCCCAACGATAGCTGGCAGAAGAAAATCTCAAAGGACTGCCCCTCACATAAAAAATGTTTTGCAAGTCCCATTTGTTCCCCTGCCCCCTCCACTACCATCCTTTTTTTCTTCTGTACAGTGCATATCCAGTGAGTCTAGGCCTAGCATTGCCTCCTTAAATGTACTCTGGCAGTATAATTCCAGCACTTGGTAGATCAAACTTTACTACTGCTCACTGCTGCACTTGAGGTGACCTTGCTACTGTATATGCTGATCTGGATGCTAAATGTGATCTTACGTCTAGTCCCTATTGTTAGTCACTTTGTATACTAAATTGTGTTATTACCATTGTTAATACATTTTATGCTTGTCTAGTTACCAACCATATTGGGTGACAATATATTAACCGGTTCCCAACCGACTCACGTAGATATACTGCGGCAAAATGGCTCTCTTGGGCAAAATCCCATATGGGTACGTCCTTCCCCTTTTTGGCCACCAGAGGGCGCACACACACCCGCTGCACGGAGGGGGACCCGATGCACGTGGCCGGCGGTTGCGATGGCCGCTGGCCGCTCGCGATCGCGTGCACAAGTGCCAGCGTGGGGATTGGTGTGTGTAAACACACCAATCCCTGTGCTGTCAGAGGAGAGGAGACATGTCATTTGTGCCTAGTAAGTAGGAACAGCGATATGTCTCCTCTCCTACTCAGTCCTATCCCCATAACGTTAGAACATGCTGAGGGAACACACATTTAACCCCTTGATCGCCCCCCCTAGTGTTAACCCCTTCCCTGCCAGTGACATTTACACAGTAATCAGTGCATTTTATAGCATTGATCGCTGTATAATTGTCAATGGTCCCAAAAATGTGTCAAAAGTATCCGATCTGTTCCTTCCCAACACAGCTAAAAATTGCAGATCACCGCCATTACTAGTAAAAAAAAAAATAATAATAAAAATGCCATAAATCTTTCCCATACTTTGTAGACGCTAAAACTTTTGCGCAAACCAATTAATATACGCTTATTGTGATTTTTTTTACCAAAAATATGTAGAAGAATATAATATATAGAAATTAGTTTTTTTTTTTTTTAAATGGGGGATATTTATTATAGCAAAATGTAAATAATATTGTTTTTTTTTTTTTTCAAAAATAGTTGCTCTTTTTTTGTTTATAGCGCAAAAAATAAAAAATGCAGAGGTGCATCAAATACCACCAAAAGAAAGCTCTATTTATGAGGAAAAAAAAAGGACGTCAATTTCATTTGGATACAGCATTGCATGACCACGCAATTGTCAGTTAAAGCAACGCAGTGCCAAATTGTAAAAAGTGCTCAGGTCAGGAAGAGAGTAAAATCTTCCGGGGCTGACGTGGTTAAGTTTGCCTTTACTACCTAGTCTGGTGCCTGTTTTCTTTGATCTTGCACTACTATTGGGTACTAAGTATTACTGTCAGTGCTTTCCTGTGATATTGTATGTCAGAGGGGCCAATGGTCTTGAGAAGGTCGAGGCAAAGAACAAAGGACCAGTCCTCTCCAGAGGTTCCTATTGGGGTAGCACTATAATGGGGACATCCCAAAGCAATGCCTCAATGAGGGGCAGGCAAACATGCCAACCACCCAAACAAACCCCTTAGGGAAAACAAGGTACCTTAAAAAAGCAGCCTGCAAAATATTGAGACCAAAACACACATCCAAAGGTGTGAACACATCAACTTTGTAAAATTTTGTAAAAAGTGTGCACAGACAACCAGGTAGCCCCCTTGCAAATCTGAGACACAGATGCCTGATGTCGAAATGCCCATTAGGCACTAATTGCCCTGGTACAGTGTGCCATGACGAGGAAGGGGGAGCCCCACCCTTAACCACTTAAATAAACAGAAGGATTTGTCCCCTTAATGACCAGGCCAATTATTGCGATACGGCATTGCATCGCTTTAACTGACAATTACGCGGTCGACATTGTACCCAAACAAAATTGACGTCCTTTTTTCCCCACAAATAGAGATTTCTTTTGGTGGTATTTGATCACCTCTGGGTTTTTGGGTTTTTCTTTGCGCTATAAACAGAAAAAGACCGACAATTTTGAAAAAAAAAACAATGTGTTTTACTTTTTTCTATAATAAAAATACAAAAAAAAATTGAAAAAAAAAATTTCTTCATCAGTTCGGCCAATATGTATTCTTCTACATATTTTTGGTAAAAAAAAAAAAAAAATCGCAATAAGCATATATTGATTGGTTTGCGCAAAAGTTATAGCGTCTACAAAAAAGGGGATATATTTATGGCGTTTTTATTATATTTTTTTTTTTACTAGTAATGGTGGTGATAAGCAATTTTTAGAGGGACTGCGACATTGCAGCAGGCAGATCAGACACTTTTGACACTTTTTGGCACCACTGACATTTCTACAGCGATCAGAGCTAAAAATAGCCAGTGATTACTGTATAAATGTCACTGGCAGGGAAGGGGTTTACACTGGGGGGCGATCAAGGGGTTAAGTGTTCCCTGGGGAGCTGTCTCTAACTGAGGTGGCAGTGTACTGATAGGGAGTAGAGAGCGATCGCTGTTCCTGATCACTAGGAACAGCAGATCTCTCTCTACTTCCCTGGCAGAACGGGGATCTGTCTGTTTACATTGACAGATCCCTGTTCTGTCTCTCTCTAAAATGAACACGGGTCGCCAGGTGGACATCGCGGCCGCCGGCCATGCACATCAGCTTTGGCGTCGCACCACTTTTAGAGCTCTAGGGGACTGACGTACAGCTAAGGTGATTCACGCAGCCGTGCCAACCTGCCGCAGTATAGCTGCGTGGGTGGTCGGCAAGCAGTTAATGGCATACGCCTGAACAATCATCTGCCGAATCCATCAAGAAAAAGTGGCAGAGGAGGTTGCCAGGCCTTTCCATGGGCCATCTGTGACCACAACAAGAGAATCTGACCTCTAGAAGAAAACCGTAGCAGAGAGGTATACACGAATCGCCTGGAACACATCCAAGGAATGCAGTGCAACCTCCTTAGGGTGCAAAAGCCATGGACATCGGGAATTCAGGACAATATCCTTTTACATGGAATCTGACACCATCTTCAGAAGGGAGGAAGGACATGAACAGAGAACCACCTTATCCCTGTGTAAAACCAAATAAGGATGAGGCCAATAGTTCCAACACTGGGCATGTGGAAGTGATGGCGATCAAAAAGGCAATTTTCTGAGAGAGCGTAAGTAGGGGAATATCCCAATATGCTCTTGAAGGGAGGCTCCTGGAGGACCATCAGAAGAAAATTTGGGTCCCATGGCAGCTACACACAAGAGGCGCCACATGGCAAGCCCCTTGGATGAAGGTGAGAATCAAGGAGAGCGTGGGCAAGGGTCATTGAAAGAAGATCACCAGGGCAGAAACCTGGCTCTTAATAGTACTCAAGGCAAACTTTTGTTTGATGCCCTGTTAAATGAAAGGCCAAAACCCAAGCCACCGAGAAAGAGCGTGGATGAATTCCTGAAGCCTCACACCAGGCAATAAGCCTTCCAGGTACAATAATAAATCTTCTTAGAAGTTGACTTGCACACATTCAACATTGTAGGGACCACCTAACTAGACATCCCATCGTCTTTCAGAACCTGACTTTCAATAGCCATGCCGTCAAAGCCAGAGATAGTAAAGCAGGGTGGAAAATTGGTCCTTGGGACAGAAGATTTTTCCAAAAGGGGCAGGGAGCATCCGCAACCAGCCTCACCACACTGGCGTTCCAGGATCATCAAGGCCAGAACAACCAGAATCCCTTCAGCCTCTATTCTGCACAACAGATGATGAAGAAACTTGAGCGAAGGAAATGCATAAATGATACGATACTGACCAGACGGCTCCACCAGCACATTTGTTTTATTTGCCAGGGGGTCCCTCGCTCTCGACACAAACCTCCGCACCTTCATGTTGAGGCAGGATGCCAGGAGATCCACGTCCAGGGTGTCCCAGCATAGATCTGATGGAACACATCAGGGTGTAGGAACCACTCTCCTGGATCCAGCATCTGATGACGTAGTCTTCCAGTTAGCTCTCCTTGTGCCTGCCTGGTTGTTGACATGCATCTGGCATTTTTGGGCCTCAAGAAATTAAATAGACTGTCAGTGGTCTATCAACGGTGGCATTGATAGACTGGATCCTGACTAGGCGCTGGAGAAAATCTGTTCACCAATCCAGAGCTGTGCCCATCAATGTACATAAGAGAAATAAATATTTCATTGTTTCATTACCCCCTATCCCGCCTGAAAATCAAAAAATATAGGCATTCTGATGGAGGGGAGTTACAGCCAGCACTTAACCCCATTCCTTCCACATTCTGCAATGCCATGTCTCCTCTTCTCTCCTGTTTAGTGCATTCTTCTTCATTCACAACCCACTCCAACAGTTTTCACGTTCTCTGTGCCCTAAATAGCTAGTGATGGTCAGCAGGTCTGGACTTAATGTAAACTAAACAGAAGAGTGATGTTCCTGCAGCAGAGGAGAGAGCGGGGTCGTGAGGGCTTAAGCCTCGTACACACGATCGAATTGTTGGCCAACAAAACCGTGGACTTTTGTCCGAAGGGCGTTGGCCCAAACTTGTCTTGCATACAAACGGCAAGGAATTGTCGGCCAACAAATACGAATGTAGTGATGTACTACGTTGTTTTTCAGCTCTTTAGTGCCACCATTTGGGCTCCTTCTGCTAATTTCATGTTGGTAGAAGTTTGCTGAGTGTTGATTCGCGCTTTTCATTTTACACTTTTCATTTCATGCTTTTCAGTTCATTTCTGAACGGCTGTTCGTCAACCAGCCATGTTGCGGAATCGGAGGAGATAACGTGTTATTTATTATTGGCCTTGGAGTTATTGCTTTGACCCAATTCCAGTCCAGGAACAGGAGGAGGAGTTCTTGGACCAAAAATTGGTTGCTTTATTAATCTTGACCAATTATGTCATATGCCTTTGCTGCGGGAGCTCCAGGAGAATAATCCAAATGTTTTTCGGAATTATCTCCGGATGACAGACCCCTGCTTTCACCAACTCTTGGCATTGATGACCCCCTATATTAAGAAGCAGGACACATGCATGAGGTTTTTATTTAATTTTTTGGTTGAATAATGATTTGATTTGTATATTTTCTATATTTTTGGATGCATAGAATGCACTTTTTGGTTAAGTTCTATTGGCAGATAGCATGTCTAATTGTATTTGTTTTCTTTTTTAATGCACAATAAAAAAAATTGTGGAGAATAATACTTGGCTATGTGTTTTACTTCAAATGACAGTTTGGGAGTAGGCAATTACATTTAATAAAATACAATGTAAAATTGACAAAGGACAGGGCCGCATGCGCGGCGCGATGCGGGAAGGACGTGAGTAACCTCAGCTCCGTCGGTCCCGGACATCACAGGCTCAATCACCAGGGCTATATCGCTCACATCCCGGCGAAAGTGGCCTCATCGCCTAAAGAACTACCCGGTCCATGCCTGGAAGGGATTCCGGTCACTTTAAACGCTCTCAGCACCATTTAACAAACTTTTTGCTGGACGCTGCAGACAGAAGGAGTATAAGGATGTCCCAAGATGGCGCCGGCGCCAGCACACAGGCGGCCTCAAGAAAATCTGCATCCTTTCCATCCGACCTCACATCTAACGCTGGGATCAGTGAGTACCCCCCTCCCCTCTCTAAAGCAGACTTAGACAATAGCCTAACCTCCATTTTTGAGAAATTAGTGGACAAAATTGAAAGTGAAGTTCATAAGTCCACCACAGCCCTATCACAAGAGATAGCCAGCATTGGCACTCGCACAGACATATTGGAAACTAAACATGATGAACTTTCACTAGCCCATAATGACTTAAGGAAAGATTATGAAACACTTGCTGACAGCTTTGCTTTTATGCAAGCCCAGGTTGAAGACCTTGACAACCGAAACAGACGCCATAACATCTTATTGCGTGGTGTCCCAGAGTCAGTTACAGACCTCATGCCCACAGTTTCCAAGATTTTTCATAATCTCTTGCCAGATAAGCCACCATCTGCATTCACCTGTGACAGAATCCACAGGGCCCTACGCCCCAAACCTACCCCTGATAAACCACCCAGAGATATTATCATGTGCATGAAGGATTTTCTGGTTAAAGAAGACATCATGCGCGCAGCAAGGAACTCCCCCAATATCTCCCTGGAAGGCAAAAAGCTGCAGATCTATCCAGACATCTCCCCTGCTACACTAGATAGAAGACGCAGGATGAAAGAAGTTACCAACATCTTACAAGCAGCGAGAATAAAATATAGATGGGGCTTTCCATTTAAACTCACTATCCCTTACAATGGATCCACATATACCGTTTACAATATAATTGAAGGCAAAGAACTGCTTGTGAAACTGGGCCTGCTTGAACCGGAACCACCCAACCGCTTTCCCTCAACCCCCAGATCTTCCCCAATCTGGTCCACCCCATCCTCCAGGCGAAACACAAACAACCAAAGAAGATGGCGTCAACCATTCCAAGATAACGCCTCATGACCACATACAGTAATCCTTTTTTTTTTTTTTTTCCTAACCTGTTGTGAAATCAGAGCATGTTTTCCTTTGAAAGAAGGACAGGGTGAAAGAATTTTGTTGTTCCTCCCCTTTTTCCTTTTTTAATTTTTTTTTTTGCTTGTTACTGATCTTTATTTTTATCTTGGATGTCTGAGTACTTGATCCTCACAGCAAGATCCTTTGGACTGGCTCTTTAAGTCCATTTAACACCTGCAATCGTCCTTCTCCCAAGATAGAAGTTCAGGACATTGTTTCTTAACTCAGTGTTGAAGGGGAAGAAGAAGGAAGAAGAAAGGAGATTTTGTCCTTCTTACCAACTGAAGCTGCAGAGTATCCTACATCTTGGATCCTCATAATGCACTTTATCATGGGGGGTTTTTTTTTGTTTGTTTTTTGAGGCTCTCTTTTTCTAGGTTTTTTTTTTTTTTTTGTCTATAATAGACTCCCTCCATTAGAGTTACAACTCAATAGTTGTTCTTTTGTCATATTAATGTAACGGGAAGTAGCAACATTCCCTTTCCATCCTATACCCTACTAACTTGCTCCATCCTCCCCTTCCCTCCCTAACCCCCCCCCCCCTTCCAACCCTCCCCCCCTTTCCCACAAACCTCTCAATTCTCCCCCCTGGTTACTTTATATGGGTTTTTTTTTTTTAAAACCTTAAGATATCCTTAACTAAGGCCTGTGACATCCGCCGCCGCTGGATTGTCCCCCATCCTGTTGATGCCGTTGACTGCGACACTCCCATCTCTGGGGTTGTCGCACCCGACCGCGCTTGCAGGACTAGGACCGTTTTGTCCTCTTGAATTTAATTTACTTGTTAGTGACAAGATGTTTCTTGTCCCTTTGGTACTACTTTATATCACTGTTTTACACATGTTTGTCGCCCTTAGGGCAATTGTTATAACATATTTTAAAAATGGAAGTTTTCATGACATCTCTCAACCACAATGGTTTAGATTTTGTTTTAATTGCTATCATTATGGTATGTTACTCTCATGGTACATTACACAACTCACAATGCTCCTTATATATTTTTCATATAACTCCTTCCTCATTTTTGAAAATGTTACTACTAATTATACTAACCACACACAACAAATAACCTTACCTATAGCTTACCCCACATACATGATGGATTCTATTCACAAACTTATTACCTTACCCATATCTAATGGTCTTTAGAGTTATATCACATAATGTTCAGGGTTTCAACTCACCTCATAAACGGAAAAAAGCTTTTCAACATTATAAAAGGCTGGGAGCAGATGTTATTCTCATGCAGGAGACCCATTTTGCTTCTTCTAACCATCCCAATTATTTTGATAAGTCATATAACCAATTTTATTATACTACTTTTCATAACAAAACCCGCGGTGTCGCCATTTTTATACGCAACACCATTATTCTAGCTATACAAAATATTTATAAAGATGTAGATAGCAGATATATTATCATCAAGGGACTTATTAACAATAAAGCAATAACAATAGCTTAAATTTATGCCCCAAACGAATCTCAATCTATCTTTTTCACGAATTTCTTTGATAAGCTTGACCAATACAGCTCTCCTCATATTATTTTAGGGGGAGACTTTAACTTAACCGCACACGCATCCCTTGATAGAAGTAAAACTTCCCCCTCTTCAAAAGCATTCTCTAAATCCATGAACCGTTATTTAAACAACTTTCAACTTATAGACTCATGGAGATCTCACAACATAGGAATTAGAGCCTATACACATTATTCGTATCCCCATGATGTCTACGCCAGACTAGACTATATATTTTGCACCCCCATTTTGCTGGCTAACTCCTCCGATGCTCATATCCATCCTTGTCCTTGGTCTGATCACGACATTACCTACTTTGAAACATCTCACATAGGACTCTCTCCTTCCCCTTACAATTGGCGACTAAATGATTCACTTCTAACTGACCCCTCAGTTAATCAAACCATCTCATCACACATTGAAAACTATTTCACTGAAAATGCTATTGATGATGTCTCCCCCACTATTCTTTGGACAGCACATAAAGCAGTCATACGCGGACATCTAATTAGCATAGCTGCTAAAAGAAACAGAGAAAAACTTACAAACATTAAAAATCTTACTAAAGATTTAAATCTACTATACAATAAGCTACAACATAACCCCACCCAAGAGATTACTAAACAAATTCAAGACAAACGTAAAGCCCTAGATCTTATATTATCAGCGAATACCGAAAAATCCTTGAGATTTTCAAAAGCTAAATTTTTACTACACAGCAACTCCCCCTCAGCTATGTTCGCCAAAAAACTTAACCATGATCATAAACCCCCTCATACATATAAACTTAGAGATCAAGCTGGGAATATGATCACTCATCCTCAAGGTGTTCTTAAGATTTTCTCTTCCTTTTATAAGGACCTACTTTGTAGTCCTCAAATCCCTCCTGACCAACCCTCCAGATCATGGTTAGACGATATTCAACTACCCACTCTGAATGCCACCCAAATAGAATCCCTCAATGCTCCATGTACAAACGCAGAAATAATCAAAATTATTAAATCTCTCAAAACATCTACAGCTCCTGGCCCAGATGGCTTCTCTTCATCATACTATACAGAATATGCTTCTCTCTTAACCCCTTACCTAACCAAACTTTTCAATCACATTCTTAATGGTAATCATTTCCCAGGTGAAATGCTTCTAGCTAACCTTTCCCTTATCCCCAAACCACTAAAAGATCACTCCCTCCCTCAAAACTATCGACCCATATCAGTCCTTAACAACGACCTAAAAATTTTTGGTAGGTTACTATCAGATAGACTAGCTTCAGTAATCACAAATTTAATACATATAGACCAAACTGGTTTTATTCCAGGCCGACAGATAGTCGATAATGTTAGACTAGTCACTAATATCATTCAAGATGCCAGCATAACCTCCCACCAATTATGCCTACTTAGTTTGGACATTCATAAAGCGTTTGACGGCGTTGGCTGGTCATATCTAAACCATCTACTTTCCAAATATGGAATCTCAGATAAATTTCTACAGGGCTTCAACGCTCTTTACCATAACCCTCAAACTAGAATTAAAATCCCTGGACACAACTCTAACTTTTTTTCTCTTACCAGAGGCACTAGACAGGGCTGCCCGCTATCACCATTACTATTTGCTCTAGCAATTGAACCCTTAGCCCAAAAGATTAGGAATAGTATTGACATAAAAGGATACACAAAAGGGGACAAAGAATTTAAACTCAGCCTATATGCAGATGATGCTCTTCTATTCCTCACAAACCCCCTCACCTCTATCCCATCCCTTTTAAGAACACTAAAGTCTTTCCAAAATATTTCAGGCCTCAAAATTAACACCAATAAATGTTCCGCCATTCCAATTAACTACTCCCAGAATACCCAAACCTTACTATCCCAAAATTTCCCATTTGTATAGTGTCCTAAATCATTCAAATACTTAGGCGTCACAATAACCTCCACTCACAACCTTCTATATAAATCTAACTATATCCCATTATTCTCACATATCACATCTCTTTTAAAGTCATGGTCCTCTTTTCATATCTCCTTCTTAGGTAGAATATGTGCTGTCAAAATGACAATTCTCCCCAAACTCCTATACTTTTTCCGCGCCTTACCTAACAATGTTCCTAAATCCAAACTGACCTCTCTTCAAAGAGAAATAAACAAATTTATATGGGCGGAGAAAAAACCGAGATGCAGTTATGCCCTTATGCATAGACCACAAAATACAGGTGGCCTAGGCCTCCCAAATATATGGCTTTATTATCTGGCATCAAGATTCACACAACTTACCCAATGGTTCACTCCCTCAATTAATACCCCATGGAAAGTATTTGAATCCATCTCAATTCTCCCGCTTCATTTACAGGGAATTCTTTGGTCCAACACTACCACTTATAGCAAACTTATGAAACATAATATCATTATAGCTCAATTTTATCAATTATGGTCTAAATATAAAGATATATACAAACTCTCATCAGACACACCACCTCTAGCCTCCTTTATAGGAGATCATAGATTTACCTATGCTTATAATGACAGACAAGATTTTTCCATTTGGATTGACAAAAATTTAATTACACTGAGATCTCTTCAACAAAAGTGGGAATTTATCTCATTCTCGGCTCTACAAGCCACACACAATTTACATACAAATGAACTCCAACGTTATCAACAAATTAAAGCCTTCTACGCGAAATATTTTGCACTCAACACTCATCCGACATACACAACATTTGAACATATATGTATTTTATCCTCTAGAGATAGAGGCCTCATATCCAGGATGTATAGTTATATTAATAATGTTGGTGTTCTGGATAAATCTACACAAATGCTTCAATGGGAAGCGGATCTGGATGTCTTGATCAGTGTTGAAGAGTGGTGTTCCATGTCAGAAAACCTCCGTAAAAGAAACAGAGCTATCACCTTCAGAGAGACCCCAATTAAGATATTCTCTAGGTGGTACCTCACCCCATCGAAGCTCCATACTTACTACCCATCCATCTCTCCTGATTGCTTTAGAGGATGTCCAGAACCTGGTACCCTCTTACACATTTTTTGGAGCTGCAAACATATTAATCATATATGGCACAAAGCAATCAGTTTAATAGAACTAACCTCTAAACAAAAAATTACCCCCTCCCCTCAGATTTGCTTGCTGTACGCTAATATACCGGGCATTCCTCCCCCAAGTATGAGACTATTTCACTCCATGTGTAGTTCAATACACTGGATGACAGCATATAACTGGAAATCTACTAACCTATCATGGCAACAAGTAATAAATAGAATGGAGCTCCTCAAGCTTTCTGAGTGGATTTATCACACCCTTAACGACACTATCCATGTTCACCAAAGGAAATGGGCCTTTTGGAACCCAACCTAAATAAATTAATATACCATTATCATATCTACCTATCACCTAATGTTGATATAGTGATCTGCCTTATATTATGTGTGTATAAACCTACTCTTATCATCATTATCACCTTTGTAACATAAGGTTATATAACTTTTGTTTTGTTTTCCCTATATCTTTTTTTTTTGTACCGATGTATTACATTAATGTTAACTATACCGAATGTCTATTACCTAAACTTCCAAATAAATGCTTTTGTAAACAAAAAAATTGACAAAGGACACCAACATAGTTGTATCTTTGATCTTAAAAACTATGGGATAATGGTGTTGTGGTAACTTGCCCAAATATAATTCCTAGATTGTAAGCTCTAACGAGCAGGGCCCCCTGATTCCTTCTGTATTGAATTGTATTGTACTTGTACTATCTGCCCTAATGTTGTAAAGTGCTGCGTAAACTGTCGGCCCTATATAAATCCTGTATAATAATAATAAATTTTAAAAAAAGCATAATAATATTATTCTTGATATCACTAGAAAAAAAAGCCTTTGAAAATTCATTTGCAATAACTACATCAGTATCACCAGCAAAGCAGCTTCATTATGATCCCATTAAAGAAGAAGAGAATGTGCGCTGCATTTCGAGATTTCATAATTTGTCATGTCAATGTTAATTCTCCATTACGAACGCTAGTTTACAAGACTGACCGCTTCTGGCTCGTCCTTGCTTCCAAGCATGTTTGTTTGTACTTTGGACTTTTGTCTGAGGGACTTGTGTACACACGCTCGGAAAATCCGACAACAGACATTTGTCCGCAGGAAAATTTTAAAACCTGCTATCCAACATTCGTCCATGGAAAATCCGACAACAATTGCCCGATGGAGCATACAAATGGTCGGATTTTCCGCCAACAGCCTGTCATCACACATTTCCCTTCAGAAAATCCAATCGTGTGTAAGAGGCTTAAGTGTGCACTGTCTGTCATGCACCATCTCCATCCTGAGCTGTCAGTCAGAACTCCATCCCCATTGGTTAGTGTTGCTGGATAGACAGTGGGTGAGTGGAGCTAGCTCTAAGACACCACTGCTCAGCAACCATTGCATGGATTAATATGGTGACAAGAGATATGTGTACATGATTCCCTAGGAGGTTTAATGTGCTTTTTTTTTGTCTGGGGACACTTCTTTAAGGACATTTTTAAAATGTTTCACATCTCTATCATCTCCACTAAAGACTTCCTTTCTATTGCAGAAAACCATATACAGTATCTCACAAAAGTGAGTACACCCCTCACATTTTTGTAAATATTTTATTCTATCTTTTCATGTGACAACACTGAAGAAATTACAGTTTGCTACAATGTAAAGAGTGAGTGTACAGCTTGTATAACAGTGTAAATTTGCTGTCCCTTTTAAATAACTCAACACACACCCATTAATGTCTAAACCACTGGCAACAAAAGTAAGTATACCCCTAAGTGAAAATGTCCAAATTGGGTACAATTAGCCATTTTCCCTCCCCGGTGTCATGTGACCCGTTCATGTTACAATGTCTCAGGTGTGAATAGGGAGCAGGTTTGTTAAATTTGGTGTTATCGCTCTCACTCTTTCATACTGGTCACTGGAAGTTCAACATTGCGCCTCATGGCAGATAACTCTCTGAGGATCTGAACAAAAAGAATTGTTGCTCTACATAAAGATGGCCTAGGCTATAAGAATATTGCCAAGACCCTGAAACTGAGCTGCAGCACTGTGGCCCAGACCATACAGTGGTTTAACAGGACAGGTTCCACTCAGAACAGGCCTCGCCATGGTCGACCAAAGAAGTTGAGTGCATGTGCTCAGCGTCATATCCAGAGGTTGTTTTTGGGAAATAGATGTATGAGTGCTGCCAGCATTGCTGCAGAGATTGAAGGGGTGGGAGGTCAGCCTGTCAGTGCTCAGACCATACGCCGCACGTTGCATCAAATTGGTCTGCATGGCTGTTGTCCCAGAAGGAAGCCTCTTCCAAAGATGATGCACAAGAAAGCCTGCAAACAGTTTGCTGAAGACAAGCAGACTAAGGACATGGATTACTGCAACCATGTCCTGTGGTCTGATGAGACCAAGATAATTTTATTTGGCTTAGATGGTGCCAAGGGTATGTGGCGGCAACCAGGTGAGGAGTACAAAGACAACTGTGTCTTGCCTACAGTCAAGCATGGTGGTGGAAGTGTCATGGTCTGGGACTGCACAAGTGCTGCCAGCATGGGGGAGCTACAGTTCACTGAGGGAACCATGAATGCCAACATGTACTGTGACATATTGAAGCAGAGCATGAGCCTCTCCTTTCTGAAACTGGGCCGCAGGGCAATTCCAACATGATAATGACCCCAAACACACCTCCAAGACAACCACTGCCTTGCTAAAGAAGCTGAAGGTAAAGCTGATGGACCGGCCAAGCATGTTTTCAGACCTAAACACTATTGAGCACCTGTGGGGCATCCTCAAACAGGAGGTGGAGGAGCGCAAGGTCTCCAACATCCACCAGCTCCGTGATGTCCTCATGGAGGAGTGGAAGAGGACTCTAGTGGCAACCTGTGAAGCTCTGGGGAACTCCATGCCCAAGAGGTATAAGGAAGTGCTGGAAAATAATGATGGCCACTTAGGGGTGTACTCACTTTTGTTGCCAGCGGTTTAGACATTAATGGCTGTGTTGAGTTATTTTGAGGGGACAGAAAATTTACACTGTTATACACTACTTTACATTGTAGCAAAGTGTAATTTCTTCAGTGTTGTCACATGAAAAGATATAATAAAACAGTTACAAAAATGTGAGGGGTGTACTCACGTTTGTGAGATACTATGTACAGCAATAGTGGATAAATTGAACAAACACAACCATTTATTGGCAACGATGTAAGGGAAACCAGTCAATGGGGGTTATTTACTGAAGGCAACTCCACTTTGCTCTACAAGTGCACTTGGAAGTGCAGTCGCTGTAGATCTAAGGGGGACATGCAAGGAAAATAAAAAACAGTATTTTTTCTTGCACATGATTGGATGATAAAATCAGCAGAACTTCCCCTCATTTCAGATCTTCCCCCCAGATCTACAGCGACTGCACTTCCAAGTGTACTTTCAGTACACTTGGAAGTGCCTGTGGATTTGCCTTTAGTAAATCAACCCCAGTGTCCCTGATCACCACCACACCAGTTATACAATGACATTGCACTGGTGACAGTATGTAAAAAAATAAGAAAAATTGTGGAAAATAAAATATTTATTTTAATTTCTTAATTTTCCAAAAAATTAAAACTTCAAAAAACTCGCCATGCCTCTTACTAAATACCTTGAAAATGTAAAAACACTGTATATACCTGGTTGCTATGGAGCGGGCTGGGAAGCTGGCTACTGTACCTTAACAACAGATGAGTCTTCAGCTGTCAGCGGGATTCCCCGCTGACAGCTAAATGTAAAAAAAAGAATTGACGGCTAAAATAAAAATGGCGCGGGGTCTGGTATGGATTGGAGGGGACCCCCATGTCAAAAAATAAATAAGAATGGTGTGGGAATAAGATAATTGTGGGGTATTCCTGCGCTATCGTGAACGGGGTTGTGGAAAGAGGAGGAGGAACACCCAATCTCAATACAAACAAGGAAAAGCAGCATACACCGAATGGGGTACAGCCTGTCCCCAGTTAAAACAAAATGGAATAAAGTGTGGTGCTGCGCTAATCCCAATGAGATAGGCGCATATTGGCTCTGTGCTCGTGAGCGTCTTATAGTGCACCAAAATAGGCTTTGCAAATGTAACAATAAAAAGATAACCTCATATGACAAATGTGTCCTTATGTGCTGATAGTGTGTATGATCAAGAAAATCGTAATAAATACACAATAAATAATAATAAATATAACGTGCAAAGTGATTAGTGCTTAGGCAACACAGTAGCAAACATAAATGTATGGGTGAATATAGCTCAGATAAAAATAGCAGCTGGCTAAGACTATCACCAATCGCCAACTAGCTAAAAACAAAATAAATCAACACATTCATAATTGCATATATAGCCAAAGTGCATCCAGTGCAAGTTAAATGTGGCTACGTGCTTAAAAGTTCATAAACATGCATGCAAAACTGCGTGCAAAATATTATCAGGTGCAGTGCTCCTTGCGGCGAAAAACAGTCAATCAAAAGTCCATAAAACGTGTATTGCCTTCCGTGCTAAACATGGGTGACAGTAGTGGTCAGTCTTCATGCAACAGTGTGCACATTAGTGGGCAGTGGCCCCTTACCTGAAGGTAATGGGGTAATCGCGTTTAGCCAATCAGAGGCATGGCAGCCTTTGTAGAGACAATGGGTATGCTCTGTAATGGAGGATGGTGGAAATATGGTCCTATCCTGATCGCTTCTATTGTAGGGGCGTCTGGTCCTTCCAAGTAGTGTCCCGGGGTCACCCAGATAGATTAAGAAAGGAAGCCCACAATAGTGTAGTATTGCATGGAAGCGTATCACTTTTATTACAACATAAAATACAGTACTCACATAGAACATTAAAAACCGGGTAGAGATCCGACGAGCGGCGAGCTCGTAATGCAAATAACAGTCAGAGAGTACCTGTCCCGTCCCTACGCGGGACGTCACGGTCACGTAACTTCTTCAAAGATCAAAGACTTGAAAGTCAAGAAAAGAGAAGATCCCAAACACATTAAGAATGGGATACGGAAACTGTTGAAGAGGAAGGATATTGTGATCCGGCCAGCGGACAAAGGGGGAGGCATCGTCATCCTATCCAAAGAGCAATACCACAGATCAATGATGGATATGCTTAATGACGCAAATACCTACACAAAACTACTAAGCAATCCGATGTTTAGATGTAGGAAAGCGCTCGAAAAAATTGTTCATTTTGGAGCTAAAAAGAACATCCTAAGTAAAAAAGAAACAAGGTTCCTCGTACCCGACTCATGTCGCACCCCTATCATATACTCATTACCCAAAGTCCATAAGGACGGGACTAATCCACCTCCAAGCCCATAGTAAATGGGATCGATTCTCTGACATCCAGGATAGGGGAATACATCGACTTCTTTCTGCAACCAGTGGTTCAGAGCACAAAGGCATACCTACGAGATACTAAACATATCCTGCAAATTTTAAATGAGATCCCCCAGAACCAGAAGAAACGCATCATGGCCACGGCAGACGTCGCATCCCTATATACGGTTATACCCCACCATCTGGCATGTGAGGCCGCAAAATGGGGCCTGAGAAGATATTCCGAGCTACCATGTCTACAAAGAAGGTTCCTGGTGAAATGTTTAGATTTTAGCTTAAAAAACAATTACTTCTGGTACAACAATACATATTATCACCAGCAAATTGCCATGGGAGCAAAATTTGCTCCCAGCATAGCTGGGCTTTTTATGGCGAAGTGGGAAGAAGAAGCTGTTTTTAATAATAGACCAGAAGAACTTTTAATATATAAACGATACATAGACGATATTTTTATAGTATGGGAAGGCGATGCACACCAGTTACACAATTTTCTGGATAAACTTAATTCGAATGATGTAAACATTCGGTTAACATGGGATATAAGCAAGGAAAAGGTTACGTTCTTGGATCTGGATGTCTTACAGGAAGATTCAAGTTTCCACACACAAACGCACTTTAAAAATGTTGACCGTAACAGCTACCTCCCATTAGAAAGCTGCCACCATAGGAATTGGCTTTACAATATCCCAAAGGGCCAGTTGATGCGGCTGAGAAGAAACTGCACGAAACTTCAAGTCTTCTATGAACAGGCAGAGAAGATCGAAGCAAGGTTCACTGCTAAAAGATATGACCAAAGACTTCTAAAGAAGAAAACCGCAGATGTCGCAGTAATGGATCGCAACACATTGATCAAAGATAAAACCCCACAGAAACGTTCGATGGAGGGACCAGCACTTATCCTCAACTACAATGCACAATACAGGAAAATAGAAAGAATAATTAGACGTCACTGGCACATTCTAATAACAGATCCACAGCTGAAAGAAAGACTGCCAAAAAACCCGAGATTTATCTACAAGAGGGCACCATCAATTCGTGATAAACTGGTGAAAACTGTGACAGAGCCTCCAAGGAAACCTTTTACGTTTTTTTCTGGAAAAGGTTTCTTTCCATGTAAAAGATGTTACGCATGCCTGAGAACAAGATGTCCCAATGAGAAAGTGTTCCACTTTTCATCTACATCGACGGGGGACACCTATGAAGTTCGCAACTTTGTTTGTTGTAACACAGAAGGGGCCGTATATGCCTTACAATGTAGCTGCGGTCTGCAATACATAGGCCGCACTAAGAGACCGCTCAAAGTCCGCATCAAGGAGCATGTAAAAAAAAAAAAAAAAAATATTATCAACGGATACGATAAGCATAGCGTATCAAAACACTTCCTAATTCACCACAACAAAGATCCTTCCCAGCTTAAATTTTGGGGCATTGAACCCTATGTGAGGCACTGGCGGGGGGGACACAAGGTTAGGACTCTGAGCCAAATGGAATCCAGGTGGATTTTCACCATGGACACCTTCTCGCCAAGAGGCCTCAATATAGAATTTGATTTAAATTGTTTCCTGAGTAATTTCTAATTTTTAATTTTTAACCTTTAATTATTTTTAATTTGTCCACGTTGAAGAGTCTTTTATACACTTTTTATATTCTATCCACACACGCCACCAGCATCCCCATATAGTGTTGACATGTAGGCATATGATGGAGTTCACACAATGTAGGGAATCCCACCACTATTAAATAGAGAAGCGTGTGCCATACATACCCACCTTTCTATCTAGACCCGTGGGTATACTTATGTATGGATTACCTCTCTTTGCTACCTACGTCCACATAACATCAATGGTCGTATATAATTTTACCGGGTATTAGCACTTATGTATGATCTGACTCTGTATAGGTTAGTTTGGATTTATTTTATCTTACTTTATTTCATATTGTTCTAGTGTGTCGAGATGCCTGTCCCAGACCGTGCAGCTTTATATATATATTTTTATACATTTCTACAAATTCCCCTTTCCATCGTTGAATTTTGCTTATTTTAATATTTTTTAATTAAATATACGCTTTTTATATATTAATTATTATTATTCTTTATGGAGAGATTACACAGCCATTTAATGTATTATACAGCGATTTAATATATTTTTATTTTTACCTGCTTCTAACATGTCTTAACTGTGTAACAAGTTTGAAGCTCCATGTCCCCTGCCTGAATGTCGACCTGTGTGGGCTGATAAGATATTCACCGCCATACACAGACGATCACTTGGCTGGCCGGTATGTTATGCCGATTTCCCCCTCTGCTGACAGTCACTAAGGATGAGGATGTGGGCTGGCTAGATGAGGCGGGGCCGCTACTGTGAGGTGCCCGCCCCTGTTACTGTGACTGGCCGATTACCATCATGGTTGCGCCCACTAGTCTCAGGCAAAATGGCCGCCGGAATACTTCCTGGCGGCTCCGGGAAAATGGCCGCTCATTATAGTCTATGGGGCGCTATTTAAAGACATCTACAGTGCCTCCCTGTATCCCCTGAAGAAGTCACGTGACCGTGACGTCCCGCGTAGGGACGGGACAGGCACTCTCTGACTGTTATTTGCATTACGAGCTCGCCGCTCGTCGGATCTCCACCCGGTTTTTAATGTTCTATGTGAGTACTGTATTTTATGTTGTAATAAAAGTGATACGCTTCCTTGCAATACTACACTATTGTGGGCTTCCTTTCTTAATCTATCTGGGTGACCCCGGGACACTACTTGGAAGGACCAGACGCCCCTACAATAGAAGCGATCAGGATAGGACCATATTTCCACCATCCTCCATTACAGAGTATACCCATTGTCTCTACAAAGGCTGCCATGCCTCTGATTGGCTAAACGCGATTACCCCATTACCTTCAGGTAAGGGGCCATTGCCCGCTAATGTGCACACTGTTGCATGAAGACTGACCACTACTGTCACCCATGTTTAGCACGGAAGGCAATACACGTTTTATGGACTTTTGATTGACTGTTTTTCGCCGCAAGGAGCACTGCACCTGATAATATTTCGCACGCAGTTTTGCATGCATGTTTATGAACTTTTAAGCACGTAGCCACATTTAACTTGCACTGGATGCACTTTGGCTATATATGCACTTATGAATGTGTTGATTTATTTTGTTTTTAGCTAGTTGGCGATTGGTGATAGTCTTAGCCAGCTGTTATTTTTATCTGAGCTATATTCACCCATACATTTATGTTTGCTACTGTGTTGCCTAAGCACTAATCACTTTGCACGTTATATTTATTATTATTTATTGTGTATTTATTACGATTTTCTTGATCATACACACTATCAGCACATAAGGACACATTTGTCATATGAGGTTATCTTTTTATTGTTACATTTGCAAAGCCTATTTTGGTGCACTATAAGACGCTCACGAGCACAGAGCCAATATGCGCCTATCTCATTGGGAATAGCGCAGCACCACACTTTATTCCAAGAATGGTGTGGGGTCCCCCCAAATCCATACCAGACCCTTATCCGAGCGTACAGCCTGGCAGGTCAGGCAGAACCCCCCTTCCCCAAAGCACCAACCATATTGAGGGCATGCGGCCTGATAATGGTTTGGGGGGGTGCCCGCTTGTTCTCTCTCTTTCCTGACCTGCCAGGCTGCATGCTCGGATAGGGGTCTGGTATGGATTTGGGAGGGACCCCACGCCATTTTTTTTATCTTGGCATGGTGGTCCCCCCTAAATCCATACCAGGCCCGAACATTTTGTTCTCTAATTTTTTTAGCCGGCAATTTTTTTTTTTTTACATTCAGCTGTCAAGCGGGAAATCCCACTGACAGCTGATGACTTCCTGGCCCACTCCTTAGCAACCAACTATATACAGTGTTTTTAAAGAAAAAAAAACACAAAACACATAATGTGTGAAAAATGCATGCAAAAACACAATAAAAACACAGATTTAAAAAACGCACCACAAAATATGCCTGAAAAATGCATCAACCGCAACTGCATAGATAGAACTTGTTCAATCCTAAGGAACTCTTCACATCAGTGCGCTGCCTCAAGGACACCTCCTCCCTCCTCCTCCCCCCTTCTGCTGCCAGGATCACACGGCTCTCCACTCCAAAGGATCTCTACAGTTTGCAGCTGTGTCTACACACTTCTCCTGAGACAGGTTAGCTACAGTGGACTTTGTACCTTCCTTATCCTGTTAAACCCAGCAGTGTCCATAAGTGCTTGCTTACTTTCCCTGCTCAACTTATGTTTCACTACAGGCACATCTGACAGCCTAACAGCACCGCAAAAAGAAAATACAATCTATTTACATTCTAATTTCATCCATAGGTAGGTGTGTTCTGTCATCAGCCCACCTGTCTGCCACCTCCAATTTTTGGTCACCAACACCAGATTATCCCCCCAACGTATCCACTCCCGCCACTCTCCGCTATTGCGTTGCACAAACTACACATTCCCACCCTACCGCCATGACACTGGTTCTACATAGGCACAATACATGCTGTGTAGGCGTGGTCTCCACATGTGTGTGTGTATGCATGTGGACATGTATGTGTGTGTATGTATATATATATGTGTGTGTGTATATGTGTATATATATATATATATATATATATGTGTACAGATTTATGTGAATATATACATATATTTATTTTGTGCTTATTGTTTCTTTATATATATGCATATGCGTTTTTAGATTTTTATGTACATTTGATATATGCATTTTTGTATATATTTGTGTGGATTTCTATTTGAATGAACACATTTCTGTTTTTGCACAAACCACATGGCCATCTTTGTGCCTCCATTTGTGCTTTCCGTGAACAGGGGCATACCTCCACATATCTGTTCCAGCACAGCGTTTCACATGCTGGCAGAATTTTTACACGCTTGCGCATGTCCTTTGGACAGAAGCACAACCGGTTTTACCATGCGGAGAGACAATATCTCTCAATGTGTCTCAGTGCACTTTTTACTTCATTTACCATCACCCCCCCCCCCCCCTTTCATATGCATATGTTTTTTTTTTTTTTTTATGCATTCACATGCGTGTGTATTATGCACGTGTATGTGTATGCATGTATATGCATGTATGTGTACACGAGTATGTGTGTGTACACTTACGTATGCGTAGATTTTTTCATTTGTATGTATTTAGACTAGAATCATGTTCTGTGCTTCAAAATCCCACTACCTATCATTAATTCTTTGTACTGATATGGTAATTTTTATTTCTAATATATTTATATTATATACTTTTTATCATTTTATGAATGCCTTTTTCAATGTAAACTTATCTTACATCTCCAGTCTGTAGTGTACAGTATATATTGTTCTTATTTATACCCCATCTAGAACACCTGGGAATGGAACTTGGAATAATCAATTGTCCATCACAGGACACATCCTCCTACTAGCCACACCACCTCTCCCCATGTACACATGTCGGCCTACCGGCCCATACAGACTGTGCTCCAGTTCTCCTGGCTCTGATGAAGAGGTTTTCCTCGAAACGCGTCAGCCTTTCTTAAATACCTGCCTCAATATGGGCACATCCCAATTTTAACTTCCTAGTACTTATTTTGTTGCCTGTTTTTCCTTTTTTTATAATATTATGTAGTATTTGTATGATTTTATAGTTATATGACTATATGTCTGTATTCTTTTACATAAATAAACCATACATTTCTTGATGTAAGCGTCTGATCACGTGCCTTCCATCCACTTCCTACTAAACAGTCCTTTCCAGACAACCCCTGGTCAGCTAAGGCAGCGGGACACGCTCCATCATCTCCCCCAGTCCTACCTCTGACTACAATACTACCTTTGTTTTACAGCAAACGATCTCACAAGCGCAGGAGTATTTTTCACCATATCTTGTTCATACTTTTGCAATAGTCAGATTTGCCTCTGTTCCAGCTTGGCTGAGTTGCAGGTAGTTTCACACTGTGCCTGTGGGTGTCATTGTCGCCATGGGTCGGTGTTGGAAAGGCAACACACTGAAGCGTATGAGTGCTCCTCTGTCCTCCGACAGTCCGACTTCTCCGTCGTCTTGTTCCCTCTTCTCTTCTTCCGATGTTGACAAGACGCTCTATCCCGCTGTAATGCTGTGTGAGCAGTGCGCAATGACTTATATAGGCATGGGGCGTGGTCACGCCCCTTATGACGGCACAGTCGCAGCATGCCCCGGGGCTGTGACGTCATAAGGGGCTGGGTCACCGGTTGACATCACCATGCCTATATAAGTCATTGAGCACCGCTCACACAGCATTACAGTGGGAGAGAGCATCGTGTCAACATCAGAAGAAGAGAAGAGGGAACAAGACGATGGAGAAGACCAGGCCACCGCTAGCAAAAGAGCGGCAAAAGAGCAGAAGATAGCGGAGGAGCCTGGCAGAAGAACCAGAGAGCGGGAGAAGAACCAGACACTGGGAGAAGGGGCCGGAGAGCGGGAAAAGAACTGGACACCGGGAGAAGAGGCCGGAGAGCGGGAAAAGAACCGGACATCAGGAGAAGAGGCCGGAGAGAGCGGAGAAGTCGGAAGAGACCCCTGAAGTCAGAAGAAGACCCCCAGAGCTGCCTAATAAACTACTTTAAAAACCTGTGTAGTGTGTTTTTTATTGACACTTTTTTCCCCAGGTGAATGGGTAGGGGTACGATGTACCCCATACTCATTCACATGGGGCGGGGGCTGGGATCTGGGGGGCCCTCTTATTAAAGGGGGCTCCCGGATTCCGATAAGCCCCCTGCCCGCAGACCCTGACAACCAATGGTCAAGGTTGTTGGGAAGAGGCCCTTGTCCTCATCAACATGGGGACAAGGTGCTTTGGGGTGGGGGGCCACAGGGCACCCACTTCCCCATGTTGAGGGCATGCGGCCTGGTACGGTTCAGGAGGGGGGGCGCTCGCTCGTCCCCACCCCCTTTCCTGACCGGCCGGGCTGCGTGCTCGAATAAGGGTCTGGTATGGATTTTGAGGGGACCCCTACGCTGTTTTTTCGGCGTAGGGGGTTCCCCTTAAAATCCAAACCAGACAACATTGTCGCCTCTTTCTTGCGCTTGCTGCAATAGGAAAATGTGTTTTTCCTATTGCAGCGAGCGCGAGATTATACCCTGTCGCTGAGAACCAGCGCGATAGGATCGCGCTGGAAACATTCTCGCGGGCAGGTGCTGTAGCCATTGGACCAGCATACAGACGAACGGGCTTCCCGATAGGAACTGGGTCCAGTGGAGTTCCGGCGGAAAGATTTGAAACATGTTTCAAATCTAAAGTCCGGAGGATTTTCGACCGAAAATGTCCGTCGGAAGTCCGATGAAGCCCACACATGGTCGGATTGTCTGACGGATTCGGTCCGTCGGACAAGTCCGGTCGAAAAGTCTGCTCGTGTGTACAGGGCATTAGGCACCAGTCTGTGTTTGCTCCTGTATGCACTTTTTTACACTGCCTGTCCTGCCCATTCAATCTTCGGGTCACTGGCACCGCAATCTTGGTTGTGGGAAGTCAGCTGTAACTTTCTGTGGCTTCACAGCTGGCTCCCCACTGCACATGTGCGAATCACACAGCACTTTTTGAATGGACCCTCCTGGGACATGTGACGTGTCCCAGGATGTTACAGGCACAGCGAGGGGTGGGCAAACGTCCACTATGCTCATCTAGGCGAGCAGAAGTGGAGTGGGTACGTGTCAGAAATAGGTACCCGCTCCCAGGATAAAAAAAACATCAAAGTGATAGAGGAGGAGGGAGGAAGGAGGAAAAGCAGAACTTCACTTTGCTTTTTAGATGAAGTTCCGTTTTAAGTAAAAATGACCAGTGTAACCATCAAGTGCTCAGATGTAACCACTTAAACTGTCCTCATACAAAATCAACAAATGGTAACAAGGTATCCAATAATGCAGTAAACGTTATAGGCAGACAATCTGACAACACACTGAATATGTTACTTACCATTCAAAAGCTAAATGACCTAGAGGGTAATGCCGATTTTTTAGCCATTTTTTCATTGTTGCACGGTAACAGGGGGCAGTTTAGTCTCAATCACACGTCTAAGGGCTGCCAGATGAGTGAGCACAGCAACCGCAAACAGTTTCCTTGGTCAGGCCAGCTATTTCAGAGGGAAATTTACCAGCCAATATTGGACTAAACTAGAGAGTAGAGATGAACACTAGGTTTAGTCAAAACACAGGATCTGACCAAATTTTGACAGTTCGGGGCTCACCCGAAAGCCAGACATTCTGCTTGTTCTGCAGAAGCTAAACATCATATATAGTAGTGAGATAGATAGATAGATAGATAGATAGATAGATAGATAGATAGATAGATAGATAGATAGATAGATAGATAGATAGATAGATAGATAGATAGATAGATAGATAGATAGATAGATAGATAGATAGAGATATCTATAGATAGATAGATAGATAGATAGATAGATAGATAGATAGATAGATAGATAGATAGATAGATAGATAGATAGATAGATAGATAGATAGATATATTATATATATATATATATATATATATATATATATATATATATATATATATATATATATATATATCTATATCATCTCTGCTCATCATGGTCCTACTACAGGAGTACAGAGACTGCTGGGATTTGTATGCTGGAAGCAGGAGGTCTGCACATTAGCTGTGTGGAGCTACATGGGCCTGGACCAGACTGGATTAGGCCGAGAGGCCACAGCTGACACTGAGAAACCGAGTATCTTGTGGGAGGCAGACTTGTGAAGACCTGTTCGCTGCAGGATCGCGGACGTCATCATTATCATCATCACAGCTGCATCTTCAAAGAACAAGGGCCCCCCCTAGCTGGACGCTCATCACTTTGGCCTACTTTACCAAAGGACCGGGTGAGAGGGTTCCTGGCCCACTTAATGCTAATTTTCTTGCAAATGTTTATTTTCACAAACGTTCTTTCAAGTTCAACGACACTCTTTAGCATAGGCCCTTACAAGTGACACACCTGCCAGAGCCCTTTGAGTGCTGCAGTCTGCCATTCCTTATTGCTTCTCAAATACTACCTGCCTGAGTTAACCCATGCTAGGCAGAAATCTGCAGCTACTTTTAACCTAAGTCCAAGCCACCTAAGGAAGGAGTTTGCCGCCCAAGTTCAACTTCATTATTTAAATTAGGCAGAAATCTGCAGCTACTTTTAACCTAAGTCCAAGCCACCTAAGGAAGGAGTTTGCCGCCCAAGTTCAACTTCATTATTTAAAGGGAAATATGTCTTACTACCACTCCCCCCCCCCCCCTGAAAAGACTCTTGTTATCCATTTCATACCTTGATGTTAACCTTTCCCATCTATTCAGCACATATTAAGGAGAAACTTTGCAAAAAAGGGAATTATCCTGTTTCTTTACATTTTAAAGGGACTGCACCTTTTACTGCGTGACAACTTATGGGCCCTAGCTAAGCCAGCAGAAGAACGAACCTTATGCAGCGTACATACGGGCGGAATTTTCGACCGGACTGGTCCGACGGTCTATCCGACGGACTTTCGGCAGACTTTCCCAACAAACGGACTTGCCTACACACGATCACACCAAAGTCCGACGGATTTGTACGTGATGATGTACGACCAGACTAAAATAAGGAAGTTCATAGCCAGTAGCCAATAGCTGCCCTAGTGTTGGTTTTTGTCCGTCGGACTAGCATACAGACGAGCGGACTTTTCCACCGGACTCGAGTCCATTGGAAAGATTTGAAACATGTTTAAAATCTATTGTCCGTCAGATTTTTGACTGAAAAAGTCCACTGCAGGTTCAATGGAGCCCACACACGATCGGATTGTTCGCCAGATTCGGTCTGTCGGACCAGTCCGGTCGAAAAGTCCACCCGTGTGTACGCGACATTACAGTTTATTTGCGTGTAGGAGATTTGATAGATTTCATAGTGCTTAAGCCTAGACCCTTCTGCTTGAGGGCCTACAAGTAAGTTAGGCCAGTCATTCATGGGTTGCAGGAAAGAATTTCATCCCTACCGGGAGAAGACAGTGATTATTGCTAGTGGCTATAGCAGTCGCTTGTGATAATCGCAACCAAATCTGACAGGCTGGATGGCCGACCTCAGCCTTATTGATTTCAATACAACCTACTTGTTTACTTTATAACAGCGTGTGAGCATTTTTCTTGTGTGACAGCCGGGAGACCCCCCCACGCAAGGTAGTCCAGTGGTTTTAGTAGGTGTGGAGCTCTGCCTAGTGCCCAGTGATGACCAGAGGACCCAAATACACTAGTGTCTCCTGCGGGGATAGCGCTATATTCCTTCGGGACCAGTCACTGCAACAAATCAGTTCTGTGTGTAAATTCAACCTTTAGTTTCTGATATCTATAAACATCAGCCTTTTTTCAACATACTGTTAAAAAAACGAAAGAACTGCATATGATAAAGTATCTAAAACTCAATCTGTAAGTTTCACATTTAACTGATTAAAAAACAGAAAAAAAAAAAGAAAATTTGTATTATTTAGTACTTGCCATAATAAATCAGGAAAATACGTACAAAACTACTGTAAATTCTCTTTATTGGTACTACGTTTTTTTTTTTTTTAAGTACAGTTATTCTTTAGCTGCTGAATGTAATATACTCTAGAAGTTGAATCACCACTCCAATTCAAGTAAAAAGTGTAATTATTCTTCAGTAGATGGAATAAAATAGTGAAAATTAAAGATAGGAAGCCCGATAACATGGCAAGGTTTCATTTCCACCCTCCCAGGATAATAGGCTAGTGATATCTTTTTATGCAACCAGATTGCCAAAGTCAGAGCGGAAATGAAACACTGAACAACAGTGGGGGAATTTAATCCTCCTAAAATTGATATTGCACATTTAATTTAAGTAAAGAAGAAGCTGTATTAATAAAACACAGTTTAGAAAAAGTAATCTTAACAATTTACGAATTCGATTTCAGAATTAATAATATCACAAGTCAAAAGGGCTACAAACTGAGAAAAGGGTAAATGATAGCATACATTCATATAAGCTAGAAAGGATAGTGTTCTGACACTGTGTCCTTCACTTTTCATTAAAGTTGAACTATGGGATTACAAAAAAATGACCCTTTCAGTGGGGTCCCCCTGCACTTAAATGAGGCTGTACTACTTCCCGGTACGTTTTGCTTTAGCACTGTCCTTTTCTCCCTAATGCTCTGGGCTGTTAACCCTGCATTGTATGTGGAGGAGGCAAACATGTGACCACGGTTGAGAGTACCTGAGAGAGGCTGTTTCTCTGGACCAGTTGCATGAATAGAGGAAGCCTGCTGGAGCAAGGAATAAGGTAAGTATTACTCGTTATTCCTGTGCCTTAACAAGCATTTAACACTTACTGTCAGGATTCAGCCACAGAGATGACCAAATCTGCGTAGCTACACAAGGAAATGGAGACCAGACTATATATGTTGAAGTAAATTTATTAATAGCAAAGCAAAAGACATTCACACACCAGCACACAGCAAACATAAAAATACAAGCGACCCACAACCGTATATCAAAATTCCTAACTAACAGAAGCCTAACAAACTAACTATATACTGTACGATATCTACAAAATATATACGAAATGGGAAACATAGGTCACAGGGAATACTAGAGGTGCAAGGATGGGAGAATCAGAACTGGGTACAGGAATAAGTGGAGCAGATGCAAAGCAGCAGGGCACAGGGTACAGGGTACAGGATGCAGGGCTAGATCAAGAGCAGGAGCAGGAAAAAGCAGAATGCAGTATCTGGCAACAAGCAAAGTAAAAAAAAACACTGAGGGCCAGTTCACACCACATGCAGTCCAGTGCGTTTTTTTCTGCATTAAAAAGGCATGGAAAGTAGGTTATATGGTTTTTATTGGCATAGTTCATACCAGTGCTTGCAGTTCCAGTGCATTCCACTTCCAGAAAAAAAAGTAGAACATGCTGCATTTTTTCCTGCACTAGACTGTACTGGAATGCTGTAAAAAGCATCAAAAACGGACTGGAACGCACCAGAACGCACCAAAAACACACTGGAACACACAACTCCTTATTTAAAGTTAAGAAAAAAGAGGAGGGAAAAAAATGCACTGGACTTCATGAAAACACACCAAAAACAAATCAAAAACGCACTGGAATGCATCAAAAACGCATCAAAAACACACATGCAAAAAAGCACCTGGAACGCATCCAGACTGCGTTTCTATGGTGTGAACTGGCCCTGACACATGGGGTTTATTTACTAAAGGCAAATCCATTTTGCACTGCAAGTGCACTGCGAGGGGGACATGCAAGGAAAAAAAAAACAGCATTTTTGCTTGCACATGATTGGATGATAGAAATCAGCAGAGCTTCCCCTCATTTTGATCCTCCCCTCAGATCTACAGCGAGCACTTGTAGTGCAAAGTGGATTTGCCTTTAGTAAATTAACCCAAAGGTGTATCAGCATAAAAAGCACCCTTCTAGCAGCCAGCACCAGGTGAAGACTAATAATCAAAAGCTGCTGACAGCTGGGAGACACCCGCTGGTGGACACTGGAACTAGAGCTATCCATCCAGGGAACCACAGTGCCACCAGCAGGTGAACTTGACACTTACAGTAGGGGGGGTGCCACTACAAGAGAATTTTTTTTCAACTCAGATTTCAGCTTTAACTGTTTCATGCATGGTTACTATAACTGATTAAAACTGGGACCTGGGCAAAACAAATACAAGTAATACAAGAAGCATATGTAATATTACTTGAATCTTGGTGTGATCTGTTTATTTCTTCCAGATCTGTACATTTTCTCTAAAAAGGAACTTCATGTAATAAAGACCAGTCATTGCTGCGGTCTTGTATTCACCCACTTCTTTAACTTTCTGCAGTCAGCCTGCAGTGGGTGGATTTGTTGGGTCCCACCCACAGCTCTGCTCTCTCCACAGGCAATGTACAGCACAGGGACGACATCACGTCAACAAGGTGATATCTGGGTTGAAAAGGTATTTGGTGCACAGAGTGCTTTTATATCCCTTGTGGCTATTGTTGAATACAGGTAAATTCAAATTATTGTGCCCAGAGTTCGATTTTAATCCAAGTGATGACCTGCAATATTTGAACAGGTTTTCTTTTTTGTATCAAGTAATAAAAGAGTCACCCATGTGTAGTTTTAATTTTTCAATCTGGTGATTGGTACTAATTTCTACCTCAGAATTCATTTATACATATAGCTTTTCGGCTATGTAAATTTCTGAGGGTTACTAATGCCCTCTGATTCTGAAAGAGGCCTAAAGAAGGAAGAGCCAGGTGAACTCTAATCCTATATACATACTGATGGGTTCACTGGTTCCAACCAGCACCATCTGTCATGGGTAACTGTCATGGGATTCATCTAACAATGTAGAACGTGGAAGGGGAATATTTGATTGCCTAATCTCTTTACTGTATTCAAGTGTAAGAAAATAATTGATGACAAGCAGCAACTACCATTGTCAGACATTCGGGAGAAATGTTTGTACTGGTGACATATTGTCATAAAGCTGTCCCCAGAACAAGAGGTGAGGGGAAATTATTTATAAAGAGATATCTGTTCTGAATACAACTAAGAGGGGATTTTCCCTCAATTTGGGAGATTTACTCTAACTTCCTGTTGCATCTCTGGTAAATGAAGTGAAGGGGAGGGAAATGATTTGCTAGAGTTGTTGCACCCTAGACTGCTTAATTTATTTTTGTCTATATTTGAATGTTTATTTTGTAGACTTACTTCACTATGTTACCCTCAAATACTAACCTCTAGTATTTTTATGAATATTGCAGCATTTTACTGCGTATACATTTTCAGAAAAATCCCCAACTAATCAACCTGAATCAAAATAATAAAGTAGATGGGTACCGCGCTTAGGACGAGTATAAAGGTTGCAGCCTCCCCAAATAAAAACCCCGTGAGAGGGTTATAAGAAAAAAGTTTTTTATATAGAAAAGGGGTTAATGGTGCTACCTGTGTCCCAAAGAGTGATCTACCAGGTCACTCTTTAGTGGCTAGAGCAGCTCCAGAAAATAATAAAATCACAGTGGTAGTATAAATCACCTATAGCTAACCTAAGGTGGGTGCTAAGATCCACCTGAGTGTGGACAACACTGTCAGCCTAAATAAGGGATAATTCCCACCAGCACATATGAGTATTTAAATAATATATAAATAATAATAAACCAGTGCCCAAATGGTATACCAGGGATGGTGTACCCAATCTATGTATATTCTAAACAATAATTACATAATCCAAAGAAATTGTAGTGATCCTCTAATAGTACACAATGTATAAAAGTCCAAACACCAAGAGCTGTTGTTTATAAAAATGTCCGAAAAAAATATATTGGTGTGCCAAAAAAGTTCAAATAAGTGTATCAAAAAATGTGTTACCAAAAGATACAAAACCACACACAAAAAAGGGGCAAAAAACAAAAATTGCAAAAAATCGCACCAAAAAACAAAAATGCAAAATCATCGCACCATATACAAAAAAACGCATGAGTGCATTCATTCCAGTATAAGTGACTGTTCGTGCTTTAACGGGTTGTTGCAGGTGACTTTTAGTGCTCACAACATCTTGACAGGTGACTTGGTGCTCCCCCTCATAGGTCCCCACTCACCTGCTCCTACTACCCCTACAGGGGTGATACGCATGAAAATCCACAATATAGACCGGTGATCACAGGTGTCAGCCTCTGCAGTCCCTCGAGCAGCCTCCCCAAAGATTGACTCCCATAGTGTAGTATCCAACAAAATACCGTTTATTTAAAATTGTTTAAAAACAGACAGAAAACAAAGTCCATGCAGTATAGGTGCTTCTCCCATAAAAAACAGCACTATCCGATGGGTAGCATAAGGAGCCCGAGCCGTGGGTGAGCAGCGTGCGCTCCAACTGCATTCCACCCACTAACTCTGGTTCATGGAAGTTACGTGGTGTGCGTAGCGATGCCATACGCGTTTCGTCATAGACGTCTTCAACGACGGTGCCATCCCACTGCACACCACGTAATTTTGCAATTGTGGATTTACATGCATATCACCCCTGTAGGGGTAATAGGAGCTGTGAGTGGGGACTTATGAGGGGGAGCACGCAAGTCACCTGTCAAGATTTTGTGAGCACTAAAAGTCACCTGCAACAACCCATTAAAGCACGAAAAGTCACTTATACTGAAATGAATGCACTCATGTGTTTTTTGTATATGGTGCAATGATTTTGCATTTTTGTTTTTTGGTGCGATTTTTTGCAGTTTTTGTTTTTTGCCCCTTTTTTGTGTGTGGTTTTGTATCTTTTGGTAACACATTTTTTGATACACTTATTTGAACTTTTTTGGCACACCAATATATTTTTTAGGACATTTTTATAAACAACAGCTCTTGGTGTTTGGGCTTTTATACATTGTGTACTATTAGAGGATCACTACAATTTCTTTGGATTATGTAATTATTGTTTAGAATATACATAGACTGGATACACCGCCCCTGGTATACCATTTGGGCACTGGTTTATTAATATTTATATATTATTTAAATACTCACATGTGCTGGTGGTATCCCTTATTTGGGCTGAGAGTGTTGTCCACACTCAGGTGGATCTCTGCACTCACCTTAGGTTAGCTATAGGTGATTTATCCTACCACTGTGATTTTATTATTTTCTGGAGCTGCTCTAGCCATTAAAGAGTGACCTGGTAGACCACTCCTTGGGACACAGTTAGCGCCATTAACCCTTTTTCTATATAAAAAACCTGAATCAAAATAAAACAAAACATTAAGAAATGTTCAAATTAGATCAAAACATCTATATCCCATATTAAGCAAACATGTGAAAGAATTTTAATACTAGTAGCTCTACCTTTATACAATTGGAATAAAAATAACAGCATAAATTTCTTCCTTGGGATACATGACAATTTGAGTGGAAACACATTAAGAGTAAAAGTAGAGCAATACTGACATCTGCTGTTTATTCATGTAATTACAGTAGGTGAAATTAAGCCTCTGCCACAATTTACAAAAGCATACTGTTTGAACAAACATACAGTATATATTATTACTAAAGATAATTCACATATGTATGAATCTGATCATTTTTAACCTGACACAGTCAAAGATTTTATTTAAAACATGTTCAAAGAAAAAAAATTATCATAAAATTGTATTTTTAATATGCACTAAAATATTCTATAGAGATCTCAATTCTTTTTGCCATCCGAACAATATATTCACATTTACTGGTATTATTTTGTAGTCCTTACTACTAGTTCCATATTTACATGTGCTTTATTTATGATCATGTGCTTTATATATGATGTTTAAAATTAACATTTTAACCAAAGGTTCCATTTATAAAGCAGTGGCACTTGCAGTTTACATTTTTTTTTTTTTTGCTGTATGCACAAATTATACAGATATAGGAAATTCTTCAGAAGAGAGAAAGGTAAGCATCTAAAGAGTTTGTTAAAATCCTTGCAAGGTATAGAATTCACCTACATGGGATTTTATTTTTCTCAAAAAAATGGAAGTAACAGTTTAAAGAAGAATTCCAGGAATGGTATATCTTTACATTGTTACATTGGTCCATATATACAAAACAATTCTGCGCTGCCCTAAAAAGAGACAAGCAGCTAACACAACCAACAAGATATAGCAAAAGGAAAAAAACACAATAAGTGTAGCGCTATTGAAATAAAAAACGTCCAATATGACAAAACGTTAAAATAGTTCCAAATGTAAATAGTGAAGAAGAGTCATCCGTATATGTATAGATAGGGAGTCTCCAGGAACTAAACACTTCAAGTAGATATATATGGCATCTAAAATGAAGATAAACACACCACCACCGAAAATGAAGAGGCTTACCAGATGGAATGGACCCAAAAGGGCATACGCCGAGTTGGGTCCAGCCTGGATGTATGTAACTACCATATGTATACATCATGACTGGCTGATGCCCCTAGAAGATGGAAATAACTAAAGTAGATACTGCTACTGCAGTGATTTCCACTTGCTTCTGGGTCCCTGTGCTTGGGCATCAACACCTTGCCTCTCCACCCCCTCCAATCATAAAATGTTTTGCATTTATTTAGAAAATTCAAAGCATTCTCTAAATGGTGCCCCCTGTGCTGAGCAGCTGAACTGTGTTAAGAATGCAGCAGGCTAGCCGCTTACTACAGGAACTGGAAGCAAGTGGAGAACACTGAAAGGAGAACTCCAGGCAAAAACTTTTTTACGTCTTTGTTGCTGATATCCTACTTTCACTGACTATGCCATCCATCTTCTTCTTAGCTCACTAGTTGCTCTGTAATAGCCTGACAATTTTCAATTAAAACCATTCACAGGGGTTTCCTGTTTGTAAGACTGGTGGCTGTTATTCCTCCTATTTCCCCAGCCACTGGTCTTGGCACAGCCCATATGTAGTTCTATCCACAGCAAGCAGGGATGAACTTGTGTAGTGGGTGGACGGGGACTCAGACTCCCAATCTGTACTGCCCATTGGAGGTGGTGTACTACTCCTCCTCCCCTCCTCCTCTGCTAACACAAATGACCCTCCTGAAAATGCCCCCCTCCCCGCCATCTGTTGTTACTTTCCAAATAAAAAAAACTCTGCATAGGGATCACAGTAAGAATCAGGAGGATTACTGTCCGGATCACACAGAGAGGGCATCCCCACTGTAACACAGCTTGGAGCTGAAAAGCCGGCTGCTGTCAAACAATGTCCCACCTCCTGGACTGATAGACAGCACACTAGTACAATGCCAGGAATTTGTGCTGTCTATCATAGGAGCCGGTCCAGGAGGCAGGACTTTGTTTGACAGTGGCCGGTCATTTCAGCTCCAAGCTTTGTTACGGTGGGAAATGCCCTCTGAGTGTAATCTGGCCGGCAATCCTCACGATTCTTACCGTGGTCCCCATGCAGTGAAAGGTTGCACTGATAGGCACTGATAAACCTGCACTTATGGGCACTGATGAGGCTGCACTTATGAGCACTGATGAGGCTGCACTAATGGGCACTGATGAGGCTACACTAATGGGCACTGATGAGGCTGCACTAATGGGCACTGATGAGGCTGCACTAATGGGCACTAATAGGCTGCACTGATAATTAGTGTAAATGTCCCCTGACACAGGAAAGCCGATCATCGGGTTTTCCTTTCCTTACACAGTGACTGCGCAGAGGAAAGGAAATAGCGATCACCGGCATTTGTTTACATGTGATCAGCTGTGATTGGACACAGTTGACATGGTAAAGAGCCAACATCATTGTTGACACCATCATTGACTGGCATCGTCCAATGCCATACTGACACCATCCACTGCCCTACTGAGGCTGTCCACTGCCCTACTGACACTGTCAAAAGGTCGTCTAGCCCTGTTTTCCACCGTCACTAGGGAAAAGCGATTGCCATGTCACTCTGCGTAGGTAATTCAGTAAACTCAGAGGGCCCAGAGCAAGTGCACAGTGGAAGGGGCAGGTGGTAGGGGGGGCCCCAAGTCAACTTTTGCATCGGGGCCCACAAGCTTCAAGCTACACCTCTGCTATAATCCACAACTGTCACCCACCTCTGCTGCCTTGTCATTTTCTCACCAACTCACCAGCTACCATCGCCATCCATCTTACTTCCTGACTTTTTTTTTTGCCACCCTATTGAGCAGTTCATACGTTCCCTCTTGCCACCTAGCACTTTTCCAAACCCCCCCCCACTCCCCACCCCAGTGATCATTTTACCTTCCAGCTCTATCCACCCACCCCAACCTCCAACCACTTATCCAACCATCCCTCCATACTCCCAGCCCGCTCCCTCAACCACAGGCCCACCCCCCCTCCTCCTGCCTCCTCTGTATTTTGCTGTAATTCAGTATTATAAATATTCCTCCTCCCACAGCTTTGACAACTTTCTAACAGCATTCAGTGCTTGTATACAGGGCAGCCATCAGAAATTTTGGGGCCCCTTACACAGCTTTAGATCAGGCCCCCCCCCCTGGGCCTGACCACAAACATTCCTCAAGGCCCGCCCACTGGCTGTCCCACCAAATCCACCCACTGGCCATCCCACCAAGTCCTTCAGTGCACCCACTTTTATTTTAATACTCTTAGAACCAAATATATCCTCCATCCCATGTCCTCTTCCTCCTCCACTCCTATATCCTCCATCCCATGTCCTCCTCCTTCTCCATCCCATGTGCTCCTCTTCCAGTTCCATCTCCCCCATCCCATATCCTCTTCCTTCTCAGTCCCATCCCCCCATCCCACATCCTCTTGCTCCTCCATCCCACATCCTCCTCCTTCTGCAGTCCCATCTTCGCCATTCCATCTCCTCCATCCCAGGTCCTCCTCCTACAGTTCCATCTCCTCCATCCCATGTCCTCTTCCTTCTTCATTCCCATCTCCTCTATCCCATGTCCTCTTCATTCTCCATTCCCATCTCCTCTATCCCATGTCCTCTTCATTCTCCATTCCCATCTCCTCCATCCCATGTCCTCTTCATTCTACATTCCCATCTCCTCCATCCCATGTCCTCTTCCTTCTCCATTCCCATCTCCTCCATCCCATGTCCTCCTGCTCCTCCAGTCCCATCTCCTCCATCCCACATCCTCCTCCTTCTGCAGTCCCATCTTTGCCATCCCATGTCCTTCTCCTCCATCCCATGTCCTTCTCCTCCATCCCATGTCCTTCTCCTCCATCCCATGTCCTTCTCCTCCATCCCATGTCCTCCTCCATCTCCATCCCATGTCCTCCTCCATCTCCATCCCAAGTCCTCCTCCATCTCCATCCCAAGTCCTCCTCCATCTCCATCCCAAGTCCTCCTCCATCTCCATCCCATGTCCTCCTCCATCTCCATCCCATGTCCTCCTCCATCTCCATCCCATGTCCTCCTCCATCTCCATCCCAGATCATCTCATCTCCCCCCTATGTCGGTCCTCTCTCGCAGTGTACCCCCTCTGTAGTCCTTCTTTCTCTTCTGTGCCCTCAGTACAGCCCAGATCCAGTCCAGTGTAATCCCTCCAGTATGAAGAGAACAGTAGTGTGAAGGGTATGACAGTGGCAGAATGGATTTATTTTAATGACAGTCTGTGGGGTGACCAGGGAGTGATGTTGGGCAGATAAGGGTCTGAGTGATGTCCATCAGCTGGATGTATGAAGTGGTCTGAGGGTGATGCAAGCTGGGGGGAGTAGGGGGTTGAGATGTGGTCAGATAGTGATGTTTATAATAAAAAAAAAACTATTGTGCTCATCTACTGATATATACAACAATGCATAATACAACATTGGCACTCAAAGAAAACATACTCCTGTTATAATATGTAAATATATATATATATATATATATATATATATATATATATATATATATATATAATCCAGCCCCTAGCACTCTATGTATGTCCAGATGATGTGAAATTAAGTTATGACCATTCATGTAACCCTGTGTTATCCCGGCTCTGAGTCTGTGCAATCTGAAGTGTAAACTCACCACATAAACACAGGGTTACATGAATGATCATAAATTACATTCACATTATGTGGACAGGGTGATTGGGGGATGTTTATATAGATAGGGCTGTGTGCAAGCTTGGGATATCGGTCACTCTCGCTGTCTCTGCATTTTCCCTGTCTTCTTATCACTGCAATACCTACAAGACAAATCCTCTAATAGAAACTTTGGCATCCAAGGAGAAAAAACTCCAAGGAGAAAAAACTCCTCTCACCTTCTCTCTGTAATGTGAGCAGCTGTCCTGGCCAGCAGTAGCTACAGTGTGCTCCACCCTCCCTCAGCACACCACACTGGTGATCGGAGGGGGAGGGGGAGTTAAGTCAGAGATCTCACAGTGCAGGAGACGGGGAGGGGGAAGAAATGAGCATTGGAGATACAAAATGCATACACCCCCAGCGCAGTGTATGTATTTAGAAGCAATGGCACCACTGCTGTCCCCAGAGTGGCAGGTATACCCCCCTCCACTTACCCTGGGCCCTCAGTCCACCCCTGGTCAGAATGGAGGAGGAGCCTAGGCTCCATTAGCTAGGTGTGCTGTTGGTGTGTGATAAGCAGCCGACACCTGTCACTGAGTGCTTCGTTGCGGCACCAGTCTTCAGAGGATATGGTGCCTAGAGAAGCAATCCATGCCCGGGCCCCTAGGGATGCGTGTGTTGTATATGAGCACAACCCTAGTCACAACACAGAAAGAGAGCCGTGACATGCTGCTTTACATCGGCATGTGACACAAGTAAACATCCGCATGTTACATATCACAGAGAACGGTATTGTGGTAATATTTAAGTTTATTGAGATTTCTAAACATTCCACCATTATTGTTAAGTTATTGATTAGCAAGGTAGCTCTGTACTTTTTTGTTTTTTTCTCATGCCGATGTATGTTACTTGTGCCACATACTGATGTAAAGCAGCATGTCCCGGCTCTTTCTTTCTGTGTCACGCCTAGGGATGTGCTCACATACACCATACATGCACTGAATGCTGTTAGTAAAATCTCAAAGCTGTAGGAGAAGGAATATTTCTAATACTGAATTAAAGCAAAGTACAGTGTGTAAAATATATAATTATGCGCATGTGTCTACAGTTCAATAATGATTAAATAAAGCGTGTAAGAGCAATATGTTTATCTGCTGTTGTGTCTGGAAGGGGAGAGACCTTATCTCTCTTGCAAATACTTGTAAGATTACAATTCCTGAGAAGGATGTAAATAATAATCAGAGTGGTTTATTCTTCATCCGAAGGGAGTTAACTGTATAAACACATAGCTTTAAAGCCAATATAGAAATGCAACTTGTTAACTACAATATACAGTATATGCCCTTCGTCTCAAACTAAGCCTGCAGATTATTATTGTTCCTTCAAATAGGGCATTAAGTTAAACAAAATATACATACTATTGACTACCATTTAATGTAGTGATATAGTCTGTAAGATGGTGTTCTGTTACCTTTCACCTACTATCATATAATAAAACAACATAGTAATCGCATGGTATCTAAAAACACTATATTTCAAAGTCACAATATTCACAAAATTCAATAACTGTACAACATACATATAAGATGGTCCCTTGAGAGCCGGTTCACACTGAGGCAGCACGACTTGCAGCGCGACTGCCTCAGGTGACCTGCACATGACAGCAGTGGCGACTTGCAAAACGACTTCTATATAGAAGTCAAGTCGCCCCCAAAGTAGTACAGGAGTCGCTCCTATTAGAACGGTTCCATTGTACAGAACGGAAACGCGACTTGTCAGGCGGCTAAGTTGTCAGGCAGCTCTTCCAGTATAACGTCTTTTGCTTTTGGTGCATGCGACCTGCTCTGTATAAATTAGTGATTAGATTAGCAGCAGTACCACAGATTTAAAAGATAAAACTATTCACCACAATTGCCCCTCCAACCATTAACTGCTATTACTACATACCCCATTTCAGGGGTACTACCTGGAATAATACCCAAAACATACACACTGGTCCTTCACTAAACTACATGGTACTGCACAAGCCCTTATTTTACACCAAAAGTTGTAATAGGTAAGTTGTGTTATTACACATACCATCCAACATCAGAATTAGAGAAAGAGGGACATCTTGGAAAGAACCTGGGTGTATTTACATTTTGCATAATACTGAGTATGGCCGAAAGGGACAGGATTTAACAGTCTTAGCATGCTCGCAGTATACATTGTACTAATATGCCACTGTCCTTGTACCCACAAGTTACTCCTTAATTACTAATCGTTGTTAATAAAAAATGTGGACAGACAACTGACACTTTGCCTGTGCCAACCTTTAAGAAGAACTACAATGAAATAGTTGGAAATTACTTGGCAACCAGCAACTGTTAAGACAATAAATGCTTTGGTTAGGAGTATGTGAGATACAACACATTATATAATTTGAAGCAGTAAGCACTAGTGCCCTTTATATTGCTGCTCAGCAGAAGGGAAAAAATGCCTTGGTCCTGTGATCACTGGGAGACACATAATACTTTGGTCTTGTGGCACAAAAAATTTCCCAGCATCAGTTGTCAGTGGGTGGAAAAAAATTTCGGCATTGGTGGCCAGTGGAAGGAAAGAATGCCTAGGGTTGGTGGTCAGTGTGGGGTAAAAAGGCCTGGCGCTGGTGGTCAGCGGGAGAGAAAAATGCCAAAAAAAAAAATCAGATTAGAAGCTAAACTCCTCACAGTACTCAGCCTTTTAATGATGGGTGTTTGGACTGAATGACACGGAAACCATGCCAGAATCAGAGACAAAATAGCAAGGTCACCAGCACTGCAAATTAATTTGTTTCAGGGTTTTATTGTGAAGACAGTGCCACAAGTGGCTTAAGTAACTGACATTTTGGAGCTTTGCCGGGTCCCTTTCCAAATAAATTATTCATTATGTTTCTTTAAGAAAGGCACCATGCTAGGCCCTGAAATGGCAGTTTCTTATGCCTTATTATGTGACTTCAAAATAAACACGTGAAATGCATTCACTTACAAAGATGGTGACTTTACATATTGGTGTCAGCGTGGTGTTCAGGAGAAGAAAAGAAGGGCTTGGTGGACAGTGGAAGGAAAAAATGCCTATTGTCGATGGTCAGTGAGAGAAAAAAAAAGCCTGGTGTCGGTGGTTGGAACCTGTCAGAAGAGAAATAATGGAGACACCATTGCTGAGTTGTTTTCAAAGATGTAAGGTCTGGATCATCTTTATCCTGTTTGACTACAAGACACTGAACTGAAAAAGTATGCAGCCTTTAAAGCATCAAGATAAAAAATATACTTACAGTATGCTTGTTTTAAGTCAATGTTTTACTAAGTATTGTAAAAATCCCAGCATTAGGGATTGTAACTTTTAACTCGGTAGTGGCAATTCTTTTGTAATATCTTGATTACTACTCCCCTTTGGAAATATGAAAAAAAAATGTCTTGCAGCTACAAAATAGAAGGTCATAGCATGCCTACCACTTTCCTAACTGCATTGGTGTGGTAAACCAACACCCCCCTCACG
The DNA here is from genome assembly GCF_042186555.1 of Aquarana catesbeiana. NCBI lineage: Eukaryota > Metazoa > Chordata > Amphibia > Anura > Ranidae > Aquarana > Aquarana catesbeiana. Next base: position 448,291,263 of record NC_133325.1, on the reverse strand, counting down.
ACCCCTGTAGCACTGGGAACCAGAACACATCATCACCTTCAGGAGCCAGGGCACCTCATCCCCACAGTTACAGTACCTTAAAGCCAAGCCTGCCACACTTTGAGTGCCTCCCTTCACCACATTTGACATTCACTGCTTCAATGGGTACAGAAATACATATTTGGCCCACATTTTCTAGCAATTCAAGAGACACTACCAAAGGGGTTGCACGGCTACACTTCTCCCTCAGTGTATATACTGTAACTACTGTATTTGCAAAATAAGCCAGTACTCCACAAGCTACGTGTCTGCTAAAAATCTTTTATTGCTTCACAGAAAAACAGGCTAGTCCTTTGGGTTTTTAGCTATGAATAAGACCAACTGTGGATGAAATACCTAAGAGTGGAGTTATGCTTTTATCCTGTTTTCCATAAAGCAATAAAGAATTTTGAGCAGACACACAGCTTGTAAAGTGCTGGCTTCCTTTGTACATTCACATCTGCCACCAGGGCCGGTGCTAGGCTCTTTTGCACCCTAGGCAAGGGGGTCTGAGGGAGGGGGTGCTGGGAGAGAGGGGGTTCCTGGGAGAGAGGGATGCTGAGAGAGGGGAGGTCTGAGAGAGAGGGGGGCTGAGAGAGAGAGAGAGAGAGAGAGAGAGAGAGAGAGAGAGGCTAAAAGAGAGGGGGATGGAGGGGGGCATGCTGAGAGAGAGGGAGGGCTGGGAGGGGGGGCTGAGAGAATGGCTCCGGGCCTCACGTTAGAGCATGGAGAGGAAGTTGGAGCAGTCCATGCTCTGGAAGCGCGGGGTATGCCGCACCGGCTGCTTTGCGCCTCTTTGGGGGGCGGAGTCAAGGAGGAGGCGGTGCCACGGTGGAGCTCTTCTCCCAAGTCCTGGGCTGTCAGTCTTATCTGCCCTCGGCTGGCCCCTCGCTGATCACCGCAATGTGGCGATGGATGCTCGGCCACCCGCACCCCAAGGGTGCTGCTGATTGCTGCCGCACCACCACAGACAGGGCCAGTGCTAGACAGCCGGATAGAGGACAGGGTGCACTGACAAGCTCCAGGTGCCCTCTCCTTCCAGTTTGCCTAACGGTAGTGCCAGCCCTGCCTGCCACTGCCACTTCCTTAACATTATATTCTGACCACCCCGCTTTTTCTTACCAGCAATAGCTAGGATACTAGATTCTCATCCTTTAGCACTTAAAGTGTCTCTAAAGCCTAAATTTTTTTTACCTTAATGCATTCCTTGCATTAAGGTAAAAAATGTTTAGGCATAAGTATCCGCCCTCACCCCCCTTTTTACTTACCTGAGCCCTCATTCGATCCAGGTCTGTGCATGTCTGCAGCTCTTCTCTTCCCTCACTTCCTGGTTGTCCAGCTGCTGCCAATCAAAACCAGTGACAAGGGAGCTGGGGACAAGGCTCGGGAGCAAGTCTGCATGAGCTCTTCTTGGGTCCCCCCAGCACTCGGCGGGAAGGAGGAGCCAGGAGTGCCGGGGGGACCAGAGAAGAGGAGGTTCAGGGCTGTTCTGTGTAATTCCATTGCATAAAGCAGGTAGGTATAAACCTGTTTTTTATTTAAACAATATTAATTTACAATTACTTTAAAAGTGTACATCTAGCGAAAAATGTTATCTTAATTGTAATTGTACAGTACAGGACACAGGCAAAGTATTCATACACCATGGGTTATAGGTGTGTATATTAAGGTGATTGGACACTGGCAAAGCTTTAGAACACACCTGCTGGGGGTCTCCCCTATAATTCTACATAAAAATGAGTCCTCCGTTTTGTGCTATTGTCTGAAGGTGATGGACCTTTTCTCCTTCACAGAGAAAATTATCCTTAGCTTAACTAGTTTATTATTTTTCTTTATTATTTGATCCTCCAATCAAGCCCTCACTGTCTTCTAATGCCAGCACAGAAGCACCGAATTCAGGTCAGTGCAACCTCTGTACCTTGGAGGCCTCATCCAAACAACACGCTGTGAGGATGGCCTGTAATGGAGCTTTGGGCACTGGATCCTGCATGGGTGCTTACCTTGGCACTTGGTGCAATGCGCTGAGCTAGCAGAATTGTGCTATACAGGTCCAGGGCCCTGATCTATTGCTTTAAAACCCAGTCCCTGCTGACATCTTCAGGGGTAGGACCACTGTGACAGGGCCAGTCTGGACTTTATTTACAGTCAAGTATCGTGCACAGATAAGACAGGATCACCCTGTATCTCTGACCAGTACTGTAAAAACGGGGCTATGTTTGGAATGTATTCACCTTGCAGTGTACATTTTAAAATTCAATGCTCAAATTCAACCACTCAGAGCTCAGTCTCAGGTGGTTGACCATGTTTTACATCATACCATTGGTCATACACTTCACCCATACTTCTGCCTAGAGCCTTTAGAAGGTACTCAGGCACTTCCTTTATTTTGTCACAAGTATTTGTTACAGAATTGTCTACACCTGGGTTATCGCATACTTCTTACAGACATGCTCACCCTATACTCTGTTCTCTATTCCATGAGTACCCCACAGGGGAAAACCCTCACTTGCAGCTATAGCAAAGATCAATCAATAGGGAGTCAATGCAAAATTGCAGGGGAACATTCACTTTGAAGATGTGTCCCTTGCATCAAAGCAAGAACCGCCTCTGACACCGGTTTCAGCATTCAATTCTAGCTATATTTCCGGCACACAAGGGCCTATTCTCTGCATCTTCTGTATTTCATATTTGCTTGGACAGAGTATGGCTTTAATACAGCCATCTTCGTAACCTTTCTAAAGAGCCTCTATGCTCCTCCTGTGAGTATAAAGCCACTTTGTTTTGTAAATTCATGGAACAGCAGTATTAATTTAAATATTTAAAAATAAAAGTTATATTCTAGGCCCTAGTGGGATTTGAAGCACGGTGAGGACAGCACATCACCCCAATTTACTGTTATATTTAAATTCCCACGCTGTAGTCACTTGTACCTGGGTTAATGAAATTAGGAATTCTTTATTTCTAATTTAGTTATCAACAATTTGCCACTTTTAAGACCTGACACTGGGGTTGAATGAAAAATGGCAGGATTCCTGGAACAGGATATAGATTTTAATCTGTTGTCTCAAGAAGTAAGCCAGGTCTTTTCAAATGAAATATTATTGGCTCAAAAGGAAGACACTATAGCGGATGCCTTTAGAAGAATGTCCATATTATACAAAAACATATGAGGTCCTGGTGTGAAGTGACAAGCCTTGAAATGTATATTAAAAAAAGGAATTACAGTTCAAGGACTGCAAATTTTAACCAGACTCCTACTCACACAATGACAATCAAGAGTGTATGGCAGGCTGGGATAAATTACAAACAAAAATTACATTGATACATACATACATACACTTTGAAAAATTGAACCAACAAATGAAGGAGGGCCAGAAAAATATTTTAAATTGCAAAAATCACCCAGATTTCAAAGTACTAGAGGATAAACTGCAGAAATATGTAGAGAATCAAAGGAAGTAATTAAAATAAAAAAATACAAGAAGTTATCTGTGATTTGCAAGATTTTGCCCAAGATAGGGTCTACATGCGTTTTCATAATAATCGAGTATCAGGTTATGCAGGTAACACCTCTGAACTATTGGAGACATCTCAGGACACCATGAGTTCAGAGCAAGAGGAAAGAGGTGAAAGGCAAGGTAACCTCTTGGAAACCTTCCAGAGCAGAGACAATAACATAATTGAGGTTGAGGCAGAAGAGGGAGACCTATTAGGGGGGATAGATCACATCATAACAATGATTTTTATCCCAGCTTATCGAGTCCCTAAGGAATCGAGAACAATGGGCCTATACAGGATCCAAGAGGAGCAGATAGGAAATCAGTTCAGTCATTGTGTTATGAAGAGGAGCTAGTGGGGTCAAGTGAGGCTGGGGATAGATTGTTTTTCAAGTTGTCCGGCAATGGCGTCACTAGGGTTGGTGTCACCTGGTTCGGTAAAACATGGTGTCACCCTCCCCCCCCCCCCCCCCCCCTCCCCCGATAATTTTTTTTCCTATATAACACTGCCCTGGGGACAGCAGACAATGCCATCATTGGCATTGATGATTTGATTTGGATTCTGGAACTGACCTTCTAATACATTGCGTTGCCTGCTGGATGGGATCTGAAGGCTGCAGAGAAGATGGCAAGATGCTGTGACCTGCTGGCAACAAGGTGAGTTGCTTGCTGGATCGTGAGCGTGGTGGACGGTATCTGATGGCTGCAGCCAGGGAAGATGGCAAGATGCTGCTGTGACCTTCTGCTTGCTGGATTGATCTGATGTGGGTGTGGGTCACTGTCTATTTACACCTGGGCTGTGGAACCCCACCCACACCAACCCCCTTAACAGACCAGCTTAGGGTGGCTCAGCTACTATACATGGGTGGCGGACACAGCAGCATCCCCCCCCCCATTCCTGGTTATCAGACCAGCTCAGGGTGGGCAGCTTAGTCAGCTACTATATCTATATATAATATAGCTGCAGCACCCCCTCCACCCCCCCCCCCCCTTTAACAGACGGTCTGATAACCAGGGGGGAAGGGGGAGTGCTGCAGATATATTATATATAGGTATAGTAGCTGAATGAGCTGCCCACCCTGAGCTGGTCTGATAACCAGGAATGGGGGTGTGCTGCTGTACAGCTATATATATATATATATATAACTAATATAGCTGTACAACAGCAAAAACCAACATCTCATCATCAAGCCACCAGCATCACACACACACACACACACAGGCTGCGGCGCTGGAGGTGTGTTCCGGGCCAGCTGAAAAAAAAAAAAATCTGCCTAAGGGTGCCAGGGTGTTCGTCAGCCTTGGGATAGTGTCCCCCCTCTTGCGGGTGTCATCCGGGTGCGGACCGCACTCCCTGTCCCCCCCCCCCCCCCAGCAATGCCACTGGTCCGGTACAGCTTAGGTCATGTCATATTAGAGGCTTATCATTTGTCCCCTCTGCTGATTATGAATTATTTGAATGGGTGAAGGATGGTAATACTGGCATTAAGAAAGGAATACAGTATACAAAGAGATTAATGACCCCCCTCTATATTGGTTAGCTGTGTATATATATATATTTATATATATATATATGCCTTCCATTGCATTTTGCTTGAATACAAAGTATTACAGGATAGAGGGCTATCTGAGTCTGTGATTCATACCTTGCTAAAAGCAAGAAAAGCTTCTTTCAGGAAGATCTATTATTGCACCTGGAAATCAGTTTCTGTCTAGTGTGAAAACAGGCACTTCAGTCCTCCTAAAAATGTATTTGTACCTTCCATTCTGGCCTTCCTACAAACAGGTCTTTACCAGAAATTGGCCTTAAGTTCTCTTAAAGGTCAGGTCTCCTTTCTTCAAGGTGTATCTCATATTAACCCTCCCTTACAGCACCATGTGCTTCATTGGGATCTCATCTTTGTTATCTCTGCCCTGCAGAAACCACCTTTGAACCTATCAGGGATATCCCACTAGAGGATATCTCATGCAAAGTAGCCTTTTTTGTTGTTACCACATCTGCCAGATGTGTTGCTGAACTGTTGTGCCTTTCCTATAAAGAGCATTTCCTCATACTTCACAATGACAAGGTTGTTTTATGCCCAAGGTCATATTTTCTTCTAAAGGTGGTTTGAGCTTTTCACCTCAATTAAGACATTGCCCCCCTGTCCTTATGCCCTGCTCCTAAGCATCCAAAGGAAATCTCTCTGCATGTCATGGATATACTCACAGCTTTTAGAGTATACCTCAAGGTTAAAGCTCCAATAAAACAGACAGATTCCCTGTATGTCCTGTTCTCAGGACCTTACAAGGGACACCCTGCTTCAAAGTCCATGATTGCATGATGGATAATCTGATTGCAAGAGCTTACATTCTCAAAGAGAAATCTCCTCCTGTGCTTTACTCCCCATTGACACCAGATCTGTGTGAGTTTCCTGGAGAGCACCAGGCCTCTGTAACCCAGTTGTATAATGCCACCTGTTCTTCTGTTCATACTTTTTCAGACCAAGTAGATATCCATTCTTCTGCGTATACAACTTTTGGCCGCAAGTGTCTCACAGCAGCCTGAGGCTGTGTCTTCTGACCCTCGTTGTTGGGCCTGTTGGCATAGTTCTGTTTGCCTCACCTTTTTACTCAATGCTTGGGGACATCCCATGTTGTATGAATACTTTGCCTGTGTCCTATACTGTACAATTAAGATAATAGGTATTTTGATCCACCTGTAAATTCCATATCTTGGAGTACAGGACACAGGCTACTCTCTTATCCATTCCTTGGTTTACTTTTGATTGCTCTCTACAAAAAGGAGGATTCACAAAGTGGGGTAGGGTTATAGGTGAGGTGTCTAGTTGGCATGTAATTTAAAGCTTTGCCAACCCATGGTGTATGAATGATTTGCCAGTGTCCTATACTGTACTCCAAGATATGGAATTTACAGGTAAGTCATAATGTCTCTTCCTTTCTAGTTTTGGATAGAGTAGGGAAGGACTAGAACTCCAGTCAGGTTTTTATTGCTGTCCGGGGCTCCATTAGTGGATTGTAACCTTACTTTGAGTCCTGCTGACAAAAAAATTAGGGAAAAATTTACAACAGTAAGAAAAAAAAATCATGTCTGGGCATACCCTTTAACCGCTTGCCGACTGCCCTATAGCAGTTTTACTGCTAGAGGGCGGCAGCTGTGCGCCAGATCAGGTATATATACAGTGCCTTGAAAAAGTATTCATTCCCCTTAACATTTTCCATATTTTGTCATGTTACATCCAAAAATGTAAATGTATTTTATTGCAATTTTATGTGATAGACCAACACAAAGTGACACATAATTCTAAAATGGAAGGAAAATGATAAAATGGTTTTCAAAAATTTTTACAAATAAATATCTGAAAAAGTGTGGCATGCATTTGTATTCAACCCCCTTTACTCTGATACCCCTAACTAAAATCTAGCTCTGAGGAAGGGGGTGCATCCCCGAAACGCGATAGCTGTACCTGGTTTTCTGTGCATTTCTATGCACAGTGTTTATGGCCTTTTGTCAGTTGCATTTTGTGAGTACCCACTTTTATGCAAACATTTCTTATTGTTAAATTATCTCTGGTAATGCACTAGGTGTGCGCGCCTTCCATTTCTGTTTTTCTAAAATCTAGTAGAACCAATTGCCCTCAGAAGTCACCTAATTAGTTAATAGAGTCCACCTGTGTGTAATTTAATCTCAGTATAAAAAAACAGCTGTTCCGTGAAGCCCTCAGAGGTTTGTTAGAGAACCTTAGTGAACAAACAGCATAACGAAGGTCGAGGAACACACCAGACAGGTCAGGGATAAAGTTTTGAAGAAGTTTAAAGCAGGGTTAGGTTATAAAAAAAAATCCCAAGCTTTGAACATCTCACGGAGCACCATTCAATCCATCATCTGAAAATGAAAAGAGTATGACACAACTGCAAACCTACCAAGCCATGACCGTCCACCTAAACTGACAGTCTGGGCAAGGAGAGCATTAATCAGAGAAGCAGCCAGGAGGCCCATGGTAACTCTGGAGGTGCTGCAGAGATTCACAGCTCAGGTGGGAGAATCTGTCCACAGGACAACTATTAGTCATCCACTCCACAAATCTGGCCTTTATGGAAGAGTGGCAAGAAGAAAGCCATTGTTGAAGGAAAGCCATAAGAAACCCTGTTTGCTGTTTGCGAGAAGCCATGTGGGGGACACAGCAAATATGTGGAAGAAGGTGCTCTGGTCAGATGAGACCAAAATGTTACTTTTTGGCCAAAAAAGAAAACAAACACAGCACATCATCCTAAACACACCATCCCCACCGTGAAACATGGTGGTGGCAGCATCATGTTGTGGGAATGCTTTTCTTCAGCAGGGACAGGGAAGCTAGTCAGAGTTGATGGGAAGATAGTCATAGCCAAATACAGGGCAATCTTAGAAGCTTAAAACCTGGTAAAGTCTGCAAAAGACTTGAGACTGGGGCGGAGGTTCACCTTCCAGCAGGACAACAACCCTAAATATACAGCCAGAGCTACAATGAAATGGTTTAGATCAAAGCATATTCATGTGTTAGAATAGCCCAGTCAAAGTCCAGACATGAATCCAATTGAGAATTTGTGGCAAGACTTGAAAATTGCTGTTCAAAGACGCTCCCCATCCAATCTGACAGAGCTTGAGATATTTTGCAAAGAAGAATGGGCAAAAATGTCCCCCTCTAGATGTGCAAAGCTGGTAGAGACATACCCAAAAAGACTGGCAGCTGTAATTGCAGTGAAAGGTGGTTCTACAAAGTATTGACTCAGGGGGGCTGAATACAAATGCACGCCACACTTTTCACATATTTGTAAAAAATTTTGAAAAACATTTATCATTTTCCTTCCACTTCACAATTATGTGCCACTTCGTGTTAGTCTATCACATAAAATCCCAATAAAATACATTTAAGTTTTTGATTATAACATGACAAAATGTGGAAAATGTCAAGGGGTATGAATACTTTACAGGGCACTGTATATCAGAGTTCCTCTTTACACCAGAGTCTGCAGAGTGAATACACTAAGGTAAAGGGGTTCATTGATGTAAGAAGGGAGTGAGGAGAATGATAGGAGGGGTACCTTTATATCAGTGTCCCCCTTTACCTTAGGGTCTCCACTCCCCCCTTACATCAGTGACCCCCCCCCCCCCCCACAGAGTGACTGACTGCCCCACAGGCTCAGTGTAGCCTGGAGCTGTCACACACTGACCTCTGTGGGCGATTAGCTTCTAGTGAAGCGTTTTCAGAAAGTTAATCTAGCTGTATGCAAGGTTAAGGGCTTCCTGCCCATGTTTATTTGGTCAGCAAATAAAGCAAACAGAAAGGATTCCCACATAGGGGTAGAAAACATAGTCCAAAAGCAAAAGTCTATCAAATTAATATAAGCCTCCTGGCTAATAGATATACCTCACTGGATCTGCTTCAATACTGCAGGATTGTTCCCTCACAGCCTACCTTCTCCTCTCTGAGCACCGCCCTGATTAACCCAGGTAAGGCAGAATTATACCCAGGTGGGGAGCAAGTTGTAGCCAGTGCTTAACGCCTTGCTGCCTACAGACCTTTCACTGCCACTCAGATACACACCATCTATTATTGACAGGGGCTGTACGTCACACCGCTTAATGGCACCCCCACACATAGGCACCTAAGCCATATTTTATTACATATTTTATTACATGCCTAACCAACTAATTGGTGTTGCGCGATTAAAAAAAAAAGGGTCAAGACTTCTTTCCCTGCGTTTCTCACAGGTAGGGTAGCCCAGTAAAATGAATAGGCTGCCCTATTCCTCCCCCTTTTCCCATATAGTTTCAGAAAGTCACCTGTGTGAATTACAAAGACTATATTTAAGAGTATTGATCATTTTGTTTTGGACTACCTTTGGCGGGGGCATTATCCACAAAAAATAATTCAGGTGCTTTAGCAACCGTGGAAGCAGGGTGGGCTGTCAGTCCCTAATTTTTTTCACTATTTTCGGCTAGGTCAGCTGGTCTTTGCCCACAGATGGCTGACACACCTGGAGGAGGATACTGCGGTGGCATTGGACTCAACTACAGTTGGTTGTTATGAGGCACTGACTCATTTGGTATTTCGGGGAGGTGGGGTTCCATATCCTCTCACAGCCTCCATGCATTCTAATGTCAGGGCATGGGAGGTGGCTAGGAAGACAGAAACAGGAGATGACCATGGAATATCCCCACATACACCACTGTGGAAAAACCCCCAAATATACCCCATTTCTATACATGTCTTGATCCCATCATGTGGACCAAGTTTGGCATTTAAAAGGTTGGCGCTGTAGTGTGGAATGGGGTGTTCCTACAGTTTGATGTCATGAAGTCTCAACACCACTTACTTAACTCACACTTTTTCCATTACTTGCAATTCCACCATGCTTACCTTGCCCAATTTGGATCTTCTGCAAATGCTTTCCGAATTGGAGATTTAGAGACCTTGCTCCACGATGACACCTTGTCTAAGGAACTGTCTAATAAATACAAACAGCTGTTTTATTGATAAAGGCAAGGCTCTCACGTATTGTAGAAATGCCTGGTTGGCTGACTTTCCTCAGCTAGATGGGGATAATCTCTAGATGGTTCTCTTTTTCAGACTGGTGTCAGGCTGGGATCATCTTATCCAATATAAGTTTATGCATAGAATATACCTCACTCCAACAAGACTGGCTAGGATCTTCCCCACTCAATCATCCAGCTGTTGGTGGTGTACCTCCTCCCAGGTGCAGATTTAATACACATATTTTGGGAAGGTACAACCATACAGCAGTATTGGTCAGAGGTTGCGCAATGTATTCATTCAATCAGTTACAACAATATTTGTCCACCCCTCTATAGAAATATGTCTCTTGGGTTTGGTGGATTCTTAGCTCCCCTTAAAGTTATTTGTATCCTACTCACATTGCTGATCTACTATGCTAGGAAGCTTATTATTCTTTTGTGGAAGAAACCCACAGCCCCTTCTATTCAAGCCTGGAAAGCGTTAATAAACAGACCGTTACCATTTTACAAGGCCACATATGGTAGCAGAGGAGTCAGAGGAGTGCCCACCAGTGACGCTTGGTGCTCCATTTTTTTGGGGGGGAGGGACAAAAAAAATGATGCCCTTGGTGAAGTTATGTGACCAGTGATGCAACACGTCGGTAGGAGCCAGGTGAGGTCACTTCCGGAAGTACTATATGTGAAGCCGTTTGTCCTGATTTTAAACTGTAATGCCCCATACACACGATCAGAAATTCTGCCAGCAAAAGTCGGATGTGAGCTTTTGGTCAGAAATTCTGACTGTGTGTATGCTCCATCGGACTTTTGCTGGCAGAATTCCAGCCAGCAAAAGATTGAGAGCAGGTTCTCTATTTTTCGGTCGGAAAAAGTTCCTATCCGAAAATGCGTTTGTCTGTATGCAATTCGGACGCGCAAAAAAAATCACGCTCGGAAGCACTGAACTTAATTTTCTTGGCTCGTCGTAGTGTTGCACGTCAACGCGTTCTTGATAGTCGAAAGTTCAGAGAACTTTTGTGTGACCATGTGTATGCATGGCAAGCTTGAGCGGAATTCCATCGGAAAAAACATCCAAGTTTTTTCTGACAGAATTTCTGATCGTGTGTATGGGGCATAAGTTTACTTTTTTTTTTTTTAATAAACAATTTATTGGACTACTACACCATGGAGATTCCTTTATGTTGCATGTGAACGGTGTATGGAGGGAAGTGAGGACCTGTCTAAAGATATCGTTGGTATCCATGGAAATCTCTTCTTGTCTGATTGGAGGTCCCAGGAGTAGGAATTCAGAGTGTACCCCAGCCTGTCCTCTGGATCCTGGAGACACATATTACATACAAGCCCAACTAGACCTGTAGGGGTCTTTACCTGAGGTGAGAGGCTGGGGCAAACCACTGGCACACTACGGATGGTGGAAGTCGTATATGATCTGGATTTATTAGATTCGAAAGATTTTTCTTTACACAAGCACATTAAACACTGTAGCACCTTATGGTGCGTGAAGATTACATTATTGGACATTTGTTGCATTGTCACTTTTGCGTTTTGGATTTTGTACTTTATGATCAATTGAAAAATATTTAGATGTTATTGTTGATTGAGTGAGCGCCACATATACTTTTATTCAAATATCACTGTGTGGGAACACCTTTTCATGTTGGCAGCTACTCAGCTTTATTAATATTTATTACTTATTTGGTTTGCACATTAGTATAGTCACTTATAAACAAACCCCCCACCAGCCCTGCTCACAAGCCCGCTCGTCAGCCCCGCACTTACCCCATCTAGGTCGCAGGCAGCTTCATCTCCCAGCCAATCCGGTCTCAGGACCTGCTTCCTGTCCTGAATGGCCGGGAGGAGAAGCAGGAAGACAATGGCGAATGTTGATTCTCTATTGTCACGAGTGGGTGGGCTCAGGGCGCAGGGCTCTGCGCCCCAAGCCCAACCTTTTTGAAAGCCAATTAGAGCCTCTGGCTCTAAACATGTGCTTCGCAAAAAAAAAAAAACATAGAACTGTATGCGTCCAGTGCTCTGCATGGAGATTAGGGGGGCGGCCCACTAAGTTCGATAAGGTGTGGGGTGGATGGGTAAATAATGTGTCTACGGTTTTGGATTAGAATACTCTGTTCTGATGCTCTTCAAGTATGAAGTGTACTTAACATAACAGTAAATTTACATGTGATCCTGGACAGTTCACTGAGACATTCGTTGTGGGGCTGTTGCTGCTTTGATTAAGTTAGGAGCAGATATCATGCCATATATGTAATTTCTTCTATATGGGGGATGGTAATAGAACATTTTATGACTTTTTTTTCCACACAACTATTGGTCTGTATTCCTATGTTAGAAATGTTCTTAATAAGCCATGGAGTTGTACTGGCTACTTAGTGCTGATGTTTTGTACCCTTTGTTTTGTGTTAATACCCAAAAAAATGCAGTGTGACTATAAATTACAACATAATTAATGTATGTGAAAATAAACAAACATAGATATTATCCTCCAATGCCTGAATTCCTTTTCTGATATATACAGAATCATATACTCTTTTCACTTGTAAAGAGTCCAAACCATTTACCACCATATTACAAAATATATCAATGTATTTGTTGTCTGCATTAGGGGGGTTAAACGTAGATTTGTTCCTCAGTTTGGTGAAGTGTTCCTCCCTTGGTGCAGGAGGATTAAGATAGAGAGCACTACGGTTCTTCCTCTTGTGTCTTTCATCATGCTGTCACTTTGATAACTGAGCAATTGAGTGAGGAAGGGACACATGGTATATCCGAGACCAGGAGGAGAAGTGTGAATCTGAAGTCCTCGCGAGCAGAGAGTATTACAGGCAAATGAGACTCTAATGGTCTAAAGTGGAGGTGAACAGGTTTTTCACCCAGAGGTGGAGTTCACTGGACAGTGAAGATAGAAGGGTTGAAATCACTGTATACACTGTGGTGTTTAGCACTATTAAGTGGAACTTTTGCATAGTTGCCAACATTCTGAAAAAATGAATAGGGACACTTTTTTTGTATGTAGGCTGGCAACAAAAGTGAGTACACCCCTAAATGAAAATGTCCAAATTTTGCCCAATTAGCCATTTTCTCTCACCAATGTCATTTGACTCATTAGTGTTACAAGGTCTCAGGTGTGAATGGGAAGCAGGTGTGTTAAATTTGGTGTTATTGCTCTCACTCTCTCATACTGGTCACTGGAAGTTCAACATGGCACCTGATGACAAAGAACTCTCTGAGGATCTGAAAAAAATAATTATTGCTCTACATAAAGATGGCCTAGGCTATAAGAAGATTGCCAAGACCCTGAAACTGAGCTGCAGCATGGTGGCCAAGTTCATACAGCGGTTTAACAGGACAGATTCCACTCAGAACAGGCCTCGCCATGGTTGACTAAAGAAGTTGAGTGCATGTGCTCAGTGTCATATGCAGAGGTTGTCTTTGGGAAATAGATGTATGAGTGCTGCCAGCAGAGGCGTTGCTAGGTTTACAAAAGATCTGGGGCAAGAGCCCATTGCAGCAAAGTAAAAGTCATACGCTTGGGCGGGCATACAAATGTATATAATATACCTGTGTGTGTGTATATATATATATATATATATATATATATATTATCATTACATCAGGGTCCCCAGGGAGCCCCCCCTTACATCGGGGTCCCCTGAGAGCCTCCCCCTTACATCACGGTCCCCCAAGAGCCTGCCCCTTACATCACGGTCCCCAGAGAGCCCCCTTACATCGGGCTCCCCAGAGAGCTTGTCACCTTACCTGCCACAAGATGCAGCTTGTCATGTCACCTGCCACCAGATGCGGATTGTCACATACAGACAGGCTGGGGTATATAGAAGACAGGCTAGTGTATACAGGCTGGGGTACATAGAAGAGAGGCTGGAGTGTATAGAAGAGAGGCTGGGATATACACACAGGCTAGTATATACAGAAGAGAGGCTGGGGTATACAGAGAGGCTAGGGTATATAGAAGACAGGCTGGGGTATACAGAAGAGAGGCTGGGGTATATAGAAGAGATGCTAGGGTATATAGAAGACAGGCTGGGGTATACAGGGAGGCTGGGGTATATAGAAGACAGACTGGAGTATACAGAAGAGAGGCTGGGGTATTCAGAAGAGAGGCTGGGGTATACAGAAGAGAGGCTGGGGTATACATAAGAGAGGCTGGGGTATACAGAGGACAGGCTGAGGTATACAGAGGATAGGCTGAGGTATACAGAGGACAGGCTGGGGTAAACAGAGGACAGGCTGGGGTATACAGAGCACAGGCTGGGGTATACAGAGCACAGGCTGGGGTATACAGAGGACAGGCTGGGGTATACAGAAGAGAGGCTGAGGTATACAGAAGAGAGGCTGAGGTATACAGAGGACAGGCTGAGGTATACAGAGAACAGGCTGGGGTAAACAGAGGACAGGCTGGGGTATACAGGGAACAGGCTGGGGTATACAGAGGACAGGCTGGGGTATACAGATGAGAGGCTGGGTCTATACAGAGGACAGGCTGGGGTATACAGAGGACAGGCTGAGGTATACAGAGAACAGGCTGGGGTATATAGAGGACAGGCTGGGGTATACAGAGGACAGGCTGGGGTATACAGAGAACAGGCTGGGGTATACAGAGAACAGGCTAGGTTATACAGAGAACAGGCTGGGGTATACAGAGGACAGGCTGGGATATACAGAGGACAGGCTGGGGTATACAGAAAACAGGCTGGGGTATACAGAGAACAGGATGGGGTATACAGAGGGCAGGCTGGGGTATATAGAAGACAGGCAGGTGTATATAGAAGAGAGGCTGGGGTAGACACACAGGCTAGTGTATACAGAGAGACTGGGGTATATAGAGAGTCTAGGGTACAGTGGAGGAAGAAAGTATTCAGACCCCCTTAAAATTTTCACTCTTTGTTATATTGCAGCTATTTGCTAAAATCATTCAAGTTCATTTTTTTCCTCATTACTGTACGCACAGCAACCCATATTGACAGAAAAACACAGAATTGTTGACATTTTTGCAGATTTATTAAAAAAGAAAAACTAAAATATCACATGGTCCTAAGTATTCAGACCCTTTGCTGTGACACTCATATAAAACAAAAAAAGTGCGCTCATAATCAGTGTACAAATCTAATCATATTGAGAAATTTACAAATAAATATAAATAAAGTTCCTGGAAGGTGCATCAAAAAGTGCCATAAATAAAAAGTTTGAAATGTGTACTGGTGTGCATAAAAATGCATATAAATGAACAACTCAAAAGACCCAGCATTAAATACGTTATTACAATAACAAATCCTTAAATACAATAAAGCTTCTCAGCAGTGAAAAAACGTGAAAAAAGTGGAGGTAGTCCATAGACTGAGCGACAGAAAAGAAAGTTCCACAAAAGTGTATCCACTTCATGAAAGCAGGGGAAGACGTCCAACAATCCATCAGGTCAGGACCCACACAGATAGATGGGGAAGGGATGAGTGTATAGATGAAGCTCTCACTAAATCCAAAATTATTGAAAGATGGACCCTTACCCTAAGCGGTGGACCTCCCTGTTGGCAAGGTCTTACGTGCAAGCAGATTTAGCCCTCTGCGGGGACTGTTGGTTGATGGTATCCAAAAACGCTGATGAGTCCCGCGTCTCCAACGTGATCCAACTCGTCCACCTGAAGAGGGGTGATAAGCCCACTTGACCCAAAGGGAGGTGGGCAAAAAGTAGAAAAGGGCTCCAATGGTGTAGTATATAATGGTAAAATTTATTGTTTTATACGACAGGCCCGGAGGGAACAGACTCCGTAAAACAATAATAAAAACTATAAATAAAATAGAAGAAGCAGCGCTGTAAACCAAAATGTGATAAATAAATGTCACAATAGTGATAAATAATGCATAAAGTCCATTAACTGATCAATTGAGTCAGTACAGTTCTAACAGTGACAATCTTCAAAGGTGAAATGGATGAGGAACCCCAGCATGGGTCTCTTCCAGAAATAATTAGCGAATGAAACTGGATACCTTCACCGCACCACTGTGATATGAGTAAAATACACGCTTACCAACTGGCAAGCTTAAGAAAGCTTGTGACCTTAACCCGGTCGGGGCCTTTCTTGAGATGGAGACACCACTAAACCGCTCCTTAGACTGTGACTGGACCACTAGCCTCCATAAAAAGGGGAACCTGGATGCGGGAGATGCTAAACTCCTATCCAGGAGTTGTTCTCACAGACTGTGCGGCTGCTGTGCACACACCGGCATCTGCAACCTCCCCGCTCCCCGGCTATACATGTCAATGTGCCTGTGTTTGCACTGGCTCCACAACTCCTGCCCCTCAGCCAATCAGCAGCCTTCTAGCAAAAGCTGCCTGTCAGCTTGAGTATGGGATTATGCTATGCTCTCTCCTAGTGGCTGCCACTAGGAGAGAGCATAGCATAATCCCATACTCAAGCTGACAGGCAGCTTTTGCTAGAAGGCTGCTGATTGGCTGAGGGGCAGGAGTTGCGGAGACATTTATTTATCACATTTTGGTTTACAGCGCTGCTTCTTCTATTTTATTTACTGTTTAGTGTGTGTATCTCACCTATAAGCGGCTGCTTTTTCTTCTTTTTTATTGTATGTCATTTATTACTTGATTGTGCTAATTGTTTAAGGGTATACAGCGCGGTGCTTTTTCTTCTTTATAATAATAAAAACTAGTCAAAAATAGCCGGCATTAAAAACAAGCGAACACCCGTGCAAATCATGGGGCGGACTGGGTGATGGCTTACGATGCGTAGCCACGCCCTACATGTTTCGTCACAACTGACGTCTTCAAAGGGGCACGGGCTACGCATTGAGCCATCACCTTTGTAGTGCTGAGCGTAAACCAAGCCTCGTTTATGACTCGGTGTCGTACAGCACTTAACAATCATCTAGGAAATAGAAAGGAATACCAGACCTCTATCTTGTGCTCTCCCCGGGATGAATACTACCATGGTAACCGTTTCACCTTTGAAGATTGTCACTGTTAGAACTGTACTGACTCAATTGATCAGATTATGGACTTTATGCATTATTTATCACTATTGTGACATTTATTTATCACATTTTGGTTTACAGCGCTGATTCTTCTATTTTATTTACTGTTTAGTGTGTGTATCTCACCTATAAGCGGCTGCTTTTTCTTCTTTTTTATTGTATGTCATTTATTACTTGATTGTGCTAATTGTTTAAGGGTATACAGCGCGGTGCTTTTTCTTCTTTATAATAATAAAAACTAGTCAAAAATAGCCGGCATTAAAAAGTTTGAAATTTGTTAAGGGATTTGGGAGGTACAAATTTAAGACCCTTATCCAAAATTAATGTCTCAGCCTGTGTCAAGGAGGTTTTACTTAAGTTGAAGATCCCTCTACCGATCACTCCCATTTTCTTTTTGCCCTTTGATCTCCTCCCCCCTCTGACTCCTCTCTTTTTTCTATGGGTCTTTGGGAGTTTTGACTGTCCCGGGGAAAACCCCAGTGTTGAGGTTGAGAAAATTCACCCTGTCTTTGCTGGTAAAGAGGCTGTCGGCCATTCCGGTCCCTTATCTGTGAAGATGAAGGCTGGTACCAGAATGGCTTATCGTTTTGTGTCCCTCTTCTAGGGGTACGGGGCTCAGAGGGGTAATCACTTCTTTGTTCATATTGGACATAGTTATCATATTGGTATTCATTGTCCCTCAGACTATGAAAACGATTTTGGGTGGGGATAGGATATCTGGACTGATGATCCTCCTCGTAAGTTCTCCTAGGGGAGTTATAGGTATAGGGTTGATCCCCATAATGTCTGTCATTAAAATCCCATTGGTAATACCCATTGTTATATTGATTATACTTCTTAGACTTATAGTTCTTGAATTTCCGTTTCGGAAGTTTGGGGTTAACTCCCTCCTTGTGTGATTGAGGACGTGATCTAGACTGGGATTGTTTGTTCTGTCTATCCGGTGATCGATAGGACACCCGTCTAGAGATGGTTGGTTGTTGTTTCTGTGTTGGGAGGGGTCTATATTGATATTCTTCGATCCTCTCGGGGGCCTCTCCCTCTCCCTGATTTACCATGTGTGAGGCAAGAGCCGGGCCTGCCGTTTCATCAGCCAGGAATTTGCTTTGCCATTCAAAGACACATCCCCTTTTAAAGTCTCCAACATCCCTATTATATTTTTTCTTTTTTTTCTTTTTTTGTTCAATATCTTCCTTTTCAAGTATTTTTTTAAGGTTCATTGATCTCTCTTTGTATTCCTCACTGTCACTGAAAAGAGATAATTTCTCTTTGATTGCTTTGATCTCAATGTCAAGTCTAGCTAATTTCTCATTCTTTTTCTTTATTAGAAATTCAAGAAACTTGCCTCCAGCTTCATTAAAATAACAAAACCAATCTTGAAGGTCTGACTCTCCTTCTTGAGGACTAACTTCCCATCTTAGACTTCTTGGGACCATTGAGTCTGTTACATATTGTCCCAAGAAGATTATGTCCCACTGGGTATGTATTTCGGAAACCATAAAGTTTTTCAATCTCATGAACATATCCCCTACATCACTTTCAGGCTCATTGCTGATCTCGAAAACTCCTTCCTTGGTAATTACCCTAGAAGAACAGTACTCGAAAACATCCATGATCTATTATGTATGCTGATCGAAATACTAATAAAAACACCCAAATATGAGCATGGTTGAATAAAATACCTAAAAATGTAAGAAAAAAATGGAGAAATCACAAAAGGGAAAATGGGAACACAAGGGGGAGTAACCCACCAAATATAGATCAATGAAGATCCATGAAGGGTAATTCTTTTCAGAAAAACTCTTCTTTACAGAAAAACTTTTCTTTAAAAAGATTTTTTGGGGGAAGTATTTTGATATTAATAACCAGGTGACCCTGTAATTGGCTTACCTGCAGGTTAAGTGATATTGTGTACAACAAAAGTAGAAAACGAGAAGTAAAAACCATGCTAAAGAATCAAATAAATCCAAGATTATAGCTGCACGAATGAAACACCAATATCTGTGTAAGGTAAACAAAATAAAACAAAAAAACATGCGCTCATAATCAGTGTACAAATCTAATCATATTGAGAAATTTACAAATAAATATAAATAAAGTTCCTGGAAGGTGCATCAATCAAAGTGCCATAAATAAAAAGTTTGAAATGTGTACTGGTGTGCATAAAAATGCATATAAATGAACAACTCAAAAGACCCAGCATTAAATACGTTATTACATTAACAAATCCTTAAATACAATAAAGCTTCTCAGCAGTGAAAAAAACGTGAAAAAAGTGGAGGTAGTCAATAGACTGAGCGACCTGAAAAGAAAGTTCCACAAAAGTGTATCCACGTCATGAAAGCAGGGGAAGACATCCACGATCCATCGGGTCAGGACCCACACAGATAGATGGGGAAGGGATGAGTGTATAGATGAAGCTCTCACTAAATCCAAAATTATTGAAAGATGGACCCTTACCCTAAGCGGTGGACCTCCCTGTTGGCAAAGTCTTACGTGCACGCAGATTTAGCCCTCTGCGGGGACTGTTGGTTGAGGGTATCCAAAAACGCTGATGAGTCCCGCGTTTCCAACCTGGCGTGATCCAACTCGTCCACCTGAAGAGGGGTGATAAGCCCACTTGACCCAAAGGGACGTGGGCAAAAAGTAGAAAAGGGCTCCAATGGTGTAGTATATAATGGTAAAATTTATTGTTATATACGACAGGGCCGGAGGGAACAGACTCCGTAAAACAATAATAAAAACTAGTCAAAAATAGCCGGCATTAAA
This sequence comes from Aquarana catesbeiana, assembly GCF_042186555.1. Taxonomy (NCBI): domain Eukaryota; kingdom Metazoa; phylum Chordata; class Amphibia; order Anura; family Ranidae; genus Aquarana; species Aquarana catesbeiana. The sequence goes on along the minus strand of NC_133325.1, from coordinate 448,271,451 downwards.
AACAAGCGAACACCCGTGCAAATCATGGGGCGGACTGGGTGATGGCTTACGATGCGTAGCCACGCCCTACATGTTTCGTTACAACTGACGTCTTCAAAGGGGCACGGGCTACGCATCGAGCCATCACCTTTGTAGTGCTGAGCGTAAACCAAGCCTCGTTAATAATTCCTAAATAAGGTCTCTTTGGATGATATAACTCATAAGGAATATGGGATAGTTAATGTCACTGAAAGTTTGTACATGACAATACATTCATGATGGTTTTATGTCTATTTTTCATGTCACGACCATGTATATGCTTTTATATATATTTGGAATGTCTATATGTTGTATGACATCGATTATATATTCGCTATAGTAGTGTATCCCCCAATCATTAATTCGAAATATATGGTATTTGGTGCTCTTCCTGTTAATGAATGCGCCTTTTATTATAGTGCTGTACATAAGGGAACACTTGGGTTGGTTCGTACCTATTTCTATAATGTTTGTGTATTGTATTATTTTTTATTTTTTATTTTATTTAATTTAATTCATTTCTTGCACCTTTAATGAGTCGAGAAAAATATTTTATAATCTTTAGTTTTTTTACATAGTCCATTATTGGGATATGTGTGAACACACTTTATGAATTTAGGGAAACTATTAGCATCATGTGCTAGACAGGAGCCCATCTGGTTTTATACCATTTACTCTTTAGAGCTGCTTGACAGAGCGGACTTATGATTCTTCTCATAAAGGGTTAATTTCCTTTCCTAGATGATTGTTAAGTGCTGTATGACACAGAGTCAGAAACGAGGCTTGGTTTACGCTCAGCACTACAAAGGTGATGGCTCGATGCGTAGCCCGTGCCCCTTTGAAGACGTCAGTTGTGACGAAACATGTAGGGCGTGGCCACGCATCGTAAGCCATCACTCAGTCTGCCCCATGATTTGCACGGGTGTTCGCTTGTTTTTAATGCTGGCTATTTTTGACTAGTTTTTATTATTGTTTTGCAGAGTCTGTTCCCTCCGGCCCTGTCGTATATACCCTGTTTCCCTGAAAATAAGACCTAGCGTGATTGTCGGTGATGGCTGCAATATAAGCCCTACCCCCCAAATAAGCTCTAGTTAAAGTCCTTGTAGGTCTTATTTTCATGGTAGGGCTTATTTTCACATTTCAAACTTTTTATTTATGGCACTTTGATTGATGCACCTTCCAGGAACTTTTTTTATATTTATTTGTAAATTTCTCAATATGATTAGATTTGTACACTGATTATGAGCACACTTTTTATGTTTTATTTTGTTTACCTTACACAGATATTGGTGTTTCATTCGTGCAGCTATAATCTTGGATTTATTTGATTCTTTAGCGTGGTTTTTACTTCTCGTTTTCTACTTTTGTGACACTCATATATTTAACTCAGGTGCTGTCCATTTCTTCTGATCATCCTTGAGATGGATCTACACCTTCATTTGAGTCCAGCTGTGTTTTATTATACTGATTGGACTTGATTAGGAAAGCCACACACCTGTCTATATAAGAACTTGCAGCTCACAGTGCATGTCAGAGCAATGGAGAATCATGAGGTCAAAGGAACTGCCTGAAGAGCTCAGAGACAGAATTGTGGCAAGGCACAGAACTGGCCAAGGTTACCAAAAAATTTCTGCTGCACTTAAGGTTCCTAAGAGCACAGTGGCCTCCATAATCCATAAATGGAACTTAATGGACGTTTGGGACGACCAGAACCCTTCCTAGAGCTGGCTGTCCGGCCAAACTGAGCTATCGGGGGAGAAGAGCCTTGGTGAGAGAGGTAAAGAAGAACCCAAAGATCACTGTTGCTGAGCTCCAGAGATGCAGACGGGAGATGGGAGAAAGTTGTAGAAAGTCAACCATCACTGCAGCCCTCCACCAGTTGGGGCTTTATGGCAGAGTGGCCTGACGGAAGCCTCTCCTCAGTGCAAGACTCATGAAAGCCCGCATGAAGTTTGCTATAAAACACCTGAAGGACTCCAAGATGGTGAGAAATAAGATTCTCTGGTCTGATGAAACCAAGATAGAACTTTTTGGCCTTAATTCTAAGCAGTATGTGTGGAGAAAACCAGGCACTGCTCATCACCTGTCCAATACAGTCCCAACAGTGTAGCATGGTGGTGGCAGCATCATGCTGTGGGGGTGTTTTTCAGCTGCAGGGACAGGACGACTGGTTGCAATCGAGGGAAAGATGAATGCGGCCAAGTACAGGGATACCCTGGACGAAAACCTTCTCCAGAGTGCTCAGGACCTCAGACTGGGCCAAAGGTTTACCTTCCAACAAGACAATGACCCTAAGCACACAGCTCAAATAACGAAGGAGTGGCTTCACAACAACTCCGTGATTGTTCTTGAATGGCCCAGCCAGAGCCCTGACTTAAACCCAATTGAGCATCTCTGGAGAGACCTAAAAATGGCTGTCCACCAACGTTTACCATCCAACCTGACAGAACTGGAGAGGATCTGCAAGGAGGAATGGCAGAGGATCCCCAAATCCAGATGTGAAAAACTTGTTGCATCTTCCCCAAAAAGACTCATGGCTGTATTAGATCAAAAGGATGCTTCTACTAAATACTGAGCAAAGGGTCTGAATACTTAGGACCATGTGATATTTCAGTTTTTCTTTTTTAATAAAGCTGCAAAAATGTCAACAATTCTGTGTTTTTCTGTCAATATGGGGTGCTGTGTGTACATTAATGAGGGAAAAAAATTAACTTAAATGATTTTAGCAAATGGCTGCAATATAACAAAGAGTGAAAAAGTTAAGGGGGTCTGAATACTTTCTGTCCCCACTGTATATATAGAAGAGTGGCTGGGGTATACAGAGAGGCTGGGGTATACAGAAGACAGGCTGGGGTATACAGAAGAGAGGCTAGGGTATATAGAAGACAGGCTGGGGTATACAGAGAGGCTGGGGTATATAGAAGACAGGCTGGAGTGTACAGAAGACTGGCTGGGGTATACAGAAGAGAGGCTGGGGTATACAGAAGAGAGGCCGGGGTATACAGAAGAGAGGCTGGGGTATACAGAGGACAGGTTAAGGTGTACAGAGAACAAGCTGGGGTAAACAGTGAACAGGCTGGGGTATACAGATGACCTCCTGGGGTATACAGAGAACAGGCTGGGGTATACAGATGACAGGCTGGGGTATACAGATGACGGGCTGGGGTATATAGATGACAGGCTGGGGTATACTAAGAACAGGCTGGGGTATACAGATGACAGGCTGGGGTATACAGATGACAAGCTGGGGTATACTGAGAACAGGCTGGGGTATAAAGATGACATGCTGGGGTATACAGAGGACAGGCTTGGGTATACAGAGAACAGGCTGGGGTATACAGAGAACAGGCTGGGGTATACAGAAAACAGGCTGGGGTATACAGAGAACAGGTCGGGGTATAAAGATGATAGGCTGGGGTATACAGATGACAGGTTGGGGTATACAGAGGACAGGCTGGGGTATACAGACAACAGGCTGGGGTATACAGAGGACAGGCTGGGGTATACAGAGAACAGGCTGGGGTATACAGAGAACAGGCTGGGGTATACAGATGACAGGCTGGGGTATATAGAAAACAGGCTGGGGTATACAGAAAACAGGCTGGGGTATACAGAAAACAGGCTGGGGTATATAGTGAACAGGCTGGGGTATACAGTGAACAGGCTGGGGTATACAGATGACATGCTGGGGTATACAGAGGACAGGCTGGGGTATACAGACAACAGGCTGGGGTATACATATGACAGGCTGGGGTATACAGAGAACAGGCTGGGGTATACAGAGAACAGGCCAGGGTATAAAGATGGTAGGCCGGGTATACAGATGACAGGCTGTGGTATACAGAGGACAGGCTGGGGTACATGAAACACATGAAAGCTCGCATGACGTTTGCTAAAAAACACCTGAAGGACTCCAAGATGGTGAGAAATAAGATTCTCTGGTCTGATGAGACCAAGATCAAGAACTTTTTGGCCTTAATTCTAAGCGGTATGTGTGGAGAAAACCAGGCACTGCCTGTCCAATATAGTCCCAACAGTGTAGCATGGTGGTGGCAGCATCATGCTGTGGGGGTGTTTTTCAGCTGCAGGGACAGGACGACTGGTTGCAATCGAGGGAAAGATGAATGCGGCCAAGTACAGGGATACCCTGGACGAAAACCTTCTCCAGAGTGCTCAGGACCTCAGACTGGGCCAAAGGTTTACCTTCCAACAAGACAATGACCCTAAGCACACAGCTCAAATAACGAAGGAGTGGCTTCACAACAACTCCGTGACTGTTCTTGAATGGCCCAGCCAGAGCCCTGACTTAAACCCAATTGAGCATCTCTGGAGAGACCTAAAAATGGCTGTCCACCAACGTTTACCATCCAACCTGACAGAACTGGAGAGGATCTGCAAGGAGGAATGGCAGAGGATCCCCAAATCCAGATGTGAAAAACTTGTTGCATCTTCCCCAAAAAGACTCATGGCTGTATTAGATCAAAAGGATGCTTCTACTAAATACTGAGCAAAGGGTCTGAATACTTAGGACCATGTGATATTTTAGTTTTTCTTTTTTAATAAAGCTGCAAAAATGTCAACAATTCTGTGTTTTTCTGTCAATATGGGGTGCTGTGTGTACATTAATGAGGGAAAAAAATTAACTTAAATGATTTTAGCAAATGGCTGCAATATAACAAAGAGTGAAAAAGTTAAGGGGGTCTGAATACTTTCCGTCCCCACTGTACATAGAAGAGTGGCTGGGGTATACAGAGAGGCTAGGGTATATAGAAGACAGGCTGGGGTATACAGAAGACAGGCTGGGGTATACAGAAGAGAGGCTAGGCTATATAGAAGACAGGCTGGGGTATACAGAGAGGCTGGGGTATATAGAAGACAGGCTGGGGTATACAGAAGACCGGCTGGGGTATACAGAAGACAGGCTGGGGTATACAGAAGACCGGCCGGGGTATACAGAAGAGAGGCCCGGGTATACAGAAGAGAGGCTGGGGTATACAGAGGACAGGTTGAGGTGTACAGAGAACAAGCTGGGGTATACAGATGACCTCCTGGGGTATACAGAGAACAGGCTGGGGTATACAGATGACCTCCTAGGGTATACAGAGAACAGGCTGGGGTATACAGATGACAGGCTGGGGTATATAGATGACAGGCTGGGGTATACTGAGAACAGGCTGGGGTATACAGATGACAGGCTGGGGTATACCGAGAACAGGCTGGGGTATACAGATGACAGGCTGGGGTATACAGATGACAGGCTAGGGTATACTGAGAACAGGCTGAGGTATAAAGATGACATGCTGGGGTATACAGAGGACAGGCTGGGGTATACATATGACAGGCTGGGGTATACAGAGAACAGGCTGGGGTATACAGAAAACAGGCTGGGGTATACAGAGAACAGGTCGGGGTATAAAGATGATAGGCCGGGGTATACAGATGACAGGCTGGGGTATACGGACGACAGGCTGGGGTATACAGAGAACAGGCTGGGATAAACAGAGAACAGGCTGGGGTATACAGATGACAGGCTGGGGTATATAGAAAACAGGCTGGGGTATACAGAAAACAGGCTGGGGTATACAGTGAACAGGCTGGAGTATATAGTGAACAGGCTGGGGTATACAGATGACATGCTGGGGTATACAGAGGACAGGCTGGGGTATACAGACAACAGGCTGGGGTATACATATGACAGGCTGGGGTATACAGAGAACAGGCTGGGGTATACAAAAAACAGGCTGGGGTATACAGAGAACAGGCCGGGGTATAAAGATGGTAGGCCGGGGTATACAGATGACAGGCTGGGGTATACAGAGGACAGGCTGGGGTATACAGAGGACAGGCTGGGGTATACAGACAACAGGTTGGTGTATACAGAGAACAGGCGGGGGTACACAGATGACAGGCTGGGGTATACAGATGACAGGCTGGGGTATACAGAAAACAGGCTGGGGTAAACAGAGGACAGGCTGGGGTATACAGTGAACAGGCTGGGGTATACAGATGACAGGCTGGGGTATACAGAGAACAGGCTAGGGTAGTACAGTTTCCCTCCCTCCTCCACATGGTGTATACTCACCTGCCGCCTCCCCTGTTTAGGAGCTTGTGTGAGGAAGTTTCTCCCGACTCTATGATATGGGCAGAGCCAGGGAAGAGACTTGCTCTCACACTCATCTCCAGGCTCAGTCTATCATTGAAGCTATGAGTGCAGACTCAGTGAGAGTGCTGCGGCTGTGCAGGACAGCCCCTGACACTCTCACAGTAGGGCCAGCCCTGGACTCGGGCTATGGGTCCCAGATTCAGGGCTACCAGCATTGCTGCAGATGTTGACCGGGAGGGGGGGGTCAGCCTGTAAGTGCTCAGACCATACGCCGCACACTGCATCACATTGGTCTGCATGGCTGTCGTCCCAGAAGTAAGCCTCTTCTAAAGATGATGCACAAGAAAGCTTGCAAACAGTTTGCTGAAAACAAGCAGACTAAGGACCTGGATCACTGGAACCATGTCCTGTGGTCTGATGGGACCAAGATAAACTTATTTTGTTCAGAAGGTGTCAAGCACGTGTGGTTGCAACCAGGCGAGGATTACAAAGACAAGTGTGTCTTGCCTACAGTCAAGCATGGTGGTGGGAGTGTCATGGTCTGGAGCTGCATGAGTGTTGGTGAGGTGTGTGGGGTAGAGCCTGCAAAAACATAAAGATATGTAAAAAATTGTATTCTTTATTAGACCAAAGATAGGGCATGGATCAACCCATATAAATGCATAATAGCACATTGGCATATAAAATACAAAGTATCAACATACATATTGAGGATAGTCACCAACATGACACAGAAAGTAAATATTATACATCACAGTCCCCCAAATGGAGTAGGCATAACATATCAGGGTGGTAGAGCAATAAAGACCATCTAGAATCATGAATATGAGATGGATGCATCGAAATAAGCTTGATGACGTTTTGTGGACTTCTATCCACTCATCAGGAGCAAGTGCATCCATATACTAAAAAGGGGATAAAAAAAATCACCATTATAGTTTGATATAACCACATACTGGAGGGATAGAGGGATTAAAGATGATGATGAACAAATAAACGGCCATAACTGAAAGTACTCACATGCAAGCTGATACTAGGCCATGCGATACCACCTGCCGGGGGTCAGCCAGATAATTATGTCCAGCACGGGAGCTGAGGAAAGGACCCAAGCATGGATCAGGAGCACACACGCAGTCCCCCCAAAAAAAAGTGTGTATGGAAAAATCTTGATGTAACTGTGGATGGGATTTTTGTATTGTATACAATAAAGTAAGTGGTTTGTTACCATATTGGTATAGATAAAAAGAAATGGGGGATTGGGTGGGCGATTTCACCGTGCATCGGCGCCACACCTTCCACTCCATGCGTGCGACGCCCAGTAGGCATCCCTTCACGCAGGTGTGTGCTATTTCAGCTTGGCTGACACATGGTGAGTAGGTCTGGCTGCTGCTGTGCTGTCTCTCCCTTATTTTCATGCCAGTGTGACGCTGGATGGGACCCTGGCCGCTGGGCTCACCCTGCAGTTCCCCTTCAGTGACCTTTTCTCAGCGGTCCCACACTACACTCCATTTTTGGTTCATATCCCATTAGGACCTACATGGGTAAATACATAGCTAGATCTTGATTTATTCTTAAATTCTTCTATAACAAGCATTACTAATATTTCTTTACTCCTAGTTTTCATTAATTTCTCCTGATTTCAGGAATTTCATCTCCTCTTCCCTATTCTTACTATATGGACACCCTATTTTTTTCATTCTGTTCACCTTGTTGATATGCTCCACAATATACTTCTATACTGTGGTTATGGGTCTGCTCTATATGACATTTCTTTTTATCTATACCAATATGGTAACAAACCACTTACTTTTTTGTATACAATACAGAAATCCCATCCACAGTTACTTCAAGATTTTTCCATGCACACTTTTTTTTTTTGGAGGACTGCGTGTGTGCTCCTGATCCATGCTTGGGTCCTTTCCTCAGCTCTTGTGCTGGACATAATTATCCTATATGAAGCTATGAATAGCTATGTCCCGTGCTGGACATAGCTATTCTTATATGAAAACCATCTTGGCTCACCCAAATTCCACTTGTATACTCATTGGGCATCCTATTATATAGGAAAGTTCCATTTGGCCCAAGCCAAGTGATCTAAATCATACAATATTGCACCAAACATGGCACCATGATAGGAATTTACCATGGGTGACAGAGTGACAAGTTTAGTGCCATACTTCATGGTTTATATTACTTGGCCCAGGCCAAACTGAACTTTTCTATATAGAAGGATAATGAGTATAAAACAAGTGTAATTTAGTTGAGCCAAGATGGTTTTCATTTAGGAATAGCTTGGCCTCCTTTTCAAAATTTCCCATTGAAATTCATGGCTGTCATGGTGCCACGTTTGGTGCCATATTTTATGACTTATATCACTTGGCTCGGCCAAATTAAACTTTTCTCTATAGAAAGATGCCCAATGAGTATAAAGCAAGTGAAATTTGGGTGAACCAAGATGGTTTTCATATAGGAATAGCTTGGTTTCTTATTCAAAATTTCCTATTGAAATGCATGTCATATTTTATGATTTACATCACTTGGCTCAGGCCAGATTGAACTTTCCTATAGAGTAGGATGCCCAATGAGTATAAAACAAGTGGACTTTGGTGAGCCAAGATGGTTTTCATATAGGAATAGCTTGGCTTCTTATTTGGAATTTCCCATTGAAATGCATGGCTGTCAGGGTGCCATATTTTATGACTTATATCACTTGGCTCAGGCCAAATTGAACTTTTCTATATAGAAGAATGCCCAATGAGTATAAAGCAAGTGGAATTGGTGTGAGCCAAGATGGTTTTCATATAGGAATAGCTTCATAATTCAGAATTTCCCATTGAAATGCATTACTGTCAGGGTGCCATATTTTATGATTTATATCACTTGGCTCAGGCCAGATTGAACTTTAACTATTAGAAGAATGCCCAATGAGTATCAAACAAGTGGAATTTGGGTAAGCCAAGATGGTTTTCATATAGGAATAGCTTGGCTTCTTATTCAAAATTTCCGATAGAAATGCATGACTGTCATGGTGCCATATTTTATGATTTATATCACTTGGCTCAGGCCACATTGAACTTTAACTAATAGAAGGATGCCCAATGAGTATAAATCAAGTGGAATTTGGGTGAGCCAAGATGTTTTTCATATAGGAATAGCTTGGCTTCTTATTCGGAATTTCCCATTGAAGTGCATGTCTGTCAGGGTGCCATATTTTATGTTTTATATCACTTGACTCGGGCCAAATTTAACTTTCCTATATAGTAGGATGCCCAATGAGTATACAACAAGTGGAATTTGGGTGAGCCAAGATAGTTTTCATATAGGAATAGCTTGGTTTCTTATTCAGAAGTTCCATTTTAAATGCATGGCTGTCATGGTGCCACGTTTGGTGTCATATTTTATGATTTATATCACTTGGCTCGGGCCAAATTTAACTTTCCAATATAGTAGGATGCCCAATGAGTATACATCAAGTGGCATTTGGGTGAGCCAAGATGGTTTTCATATAGAAATAGCTTGGTTTCTTATTCAGAAGTTCCATTTTAAATGCATGGCTGTCATGGTGCCACATTTGGTGCCATATTCTATGATTTATATCACTTGGCTCAGGCCAAATTGAACTTTAACTAATAGAAGGATGCCCAATTATATGAAAACAAGTCACATCTGGGTGAGCCAAGATGGTTTTCATATAGAAAGTTATTTATTTAGAATTACCCCTTTAAATACATGGCAGTTAGGGAGACAGAATTGTTAAAATTCACGATTTTATTATAAACTTTGCAGATGATTTTTTAGTAAATAATCATCTTTGTGAATAAAGATCCAACCTGAATAAGAAGCTGACCGAATAAGGAGCCACCTTCTGCATTTGAATAAGAAGCTAGCCGAATAAGGAGCCAACTTCAGCATCATCTGTAATTGTGGTTTTATACTTATTGTTAAAAGCAATAAAAACAACATTTAAAAAAAACAAAACTGAATGGGCTGCCCTACCTGCGATGTGCACACACAAATGCGCATTCACAGATTTGAACCGAGCCTCATATCACAATCCTGTTTTTACATCAGCATCTTTAGTCCTCCCTTCACATCACAGTCACTCTCCTTCACATTGCTGTCCTTATCCCCCCCATTACTGCCCTCAGCCCTCCCCCATTACTGCCCTCAGCCCCCCTTATTAATGTACCCACCTTTTTAATGTCCTGAGCCCCCCCATTACTGTCCTACAAACCCCAATTTCTGTTCGTAGCCCTACAATCCTGTCCTCAGCCCCCCCATTACTGTTCTCAGTGACCTCATTACACTCCTCAGTTCCCCCCCTTTAGTGTCCCAAGCCCCCCCTCCCAATTAATGTCCTCAGAAACCCCCACCCCTATTAATATCTTCAGTTCCTTCAACCCCACATCGCCCCCTCCTCCCTTCTTACCTTACACAGTGCAGTCTGGACAGAGGGCTGGGAGGTACATGCTGCATCCTAACAACCAACCACCTGCTTGTTAACCCGGGCAGCCCCCACCCTCCATCCAGAGCAGTCCTGCCTCCTCCTGGCTCTGAGAGAATGACAGCTGCGGAGCTTCCAAATGGCAGGACCACTGCCTGCCACGATACCTGGTGTAAAGCTTAACGTGACAGGGATGCCACCCGGGGCCCCCTGGAAAAGGGGCGGGGTCAAAATTGCAATCCCTGACAGTACACCAGAGTTTGTATGTATTAAATGCCATCAAGTTATTTTCATCGTTCTCTTCTTCTGTGTACAACTGTGGGCCTACAAAGAGATCATCTTCAATTCTGCAAGATTCCTTTTTTAAGCTATCACGATTAAACTGTTAACTTGGTTATTGTTTGAGAATTTACTGCAAGTAGGCTGCTCAATTGCAATATATTTCCCAAGTGGTGAATCATGTGCAAGGAAAATAAAAAAAGCACTCTTGTCTCCACATGATTGGATGATGGAAGTCAGCAGAGTTTTATCTCTATAGAAAAGCCAGGAAGACCCCAAAGAGTGTGATTTTTCTGAAAAAAAAATTCTGAAAAATCACTTTTTGGGGTCTACCTGGCTTTTCTTGGAGAAAGGATAGTGCATTTTACCGATTGCCTCAAACTGGTCATAGAGATAGAACCCGTTGAGCTACCAAACTGCCAGTTTCTGTCCGGCATCGGGAAAGAGCCAGTGTATATGCACCTACCAGCCGAAGAAAGAGCTTCCTGCCCTGGGATCATGATTTATATCTACCTTAAAGAGGCAGAGTGTCGTTTACAGCTGGAGTTTGGTGGTCCATTTGTCTTGCCTGTTTTTCTACACATGCGCTTTTGATCCACTATAATTTGTGGGTCAACACAATCTGGTAAGCAGGATTGCCCCTTTATACACAGCAGTAATGAATGTATATATCATCTTTTCCACTTCTGTTGGTGTGGGGACTGTATCATCTTTACCATCTCTATAATCCATTGTTTTTATAATTTTAATTAGATTGGTTTTCCCTGCCAGGGACATTTTAAGTTTGTTCCAAATATTAATCTTGTCCCTAAAGTGGGTCAATAATGGATATACAGTGGGGACGGAAAGTATTCAGACCCTTCAGGGGCTTCTACTAAATACTGAGCAAAGGGTCTGAATACTTAGGACCATGTGATATTTCATTTTTTCTTTTTTAATAAATCTGCAAAAATGTCAACAATTCTGTGTTTTTTCTGTCAATATGGGGTGCTGTGTGTACATTAATGAGGAAAAAAATGAACTTAAATGATTTTAGCAAATGGCTGCAATATAACAAAGAGTGAAAAATTTTAGGGGGGTCTGAATACTTTCCGTCCCCACTGTATATTGAGTTTGCAGTAGTCTATAAGTGTAGGGGAGACTTGAATGCCCAGATATTTAAAGGAAGATACTTCTGGGACAGAGCAGGGAATTGGCGCCTGCTGACCTAGTGTGTCGTCCAGTAACATCAATGCAGATATAGTCCAATTGATAATAAGACCGGAGTACTTCCAAAAGTCCAAGATGACAGACATGACTCTGGATAGGGAAGCAGAGACGTCCCCAAAAAAAGTAGCATGTCGTCCGCGTACAACATGGTCCGTTTCATACATCTCTCTGTACTTAAACCCAGAGATCTGTAGACATTATGGACTTGAATTGCCAGGGGTTCAATTGCGATAACAAAGAGTAGGGGGGACAGGGGACAACCCTGTCTAGTACCCCTGCCCAATGCAAAGGCAGACGACATTCTGTCAGACACTCTTATAGCTGCCAGGGGTGAATTATAGAGCAAATGAACCCAGGCTATAAAATGAGCGCCAAATTTTAAATTTTCTTTAAACCATCCACAGATGTTGCCAGCTAACACTGTCAAGCGCCTTATTGGTGTCAAGGGAGAGAAGGGCCCTCTTCCCAATAGTAACTGCATGCATTTGCATATTTAAGAAAAGCCATCTGAGGTTGGTGGCCGTGGACTTTTGTGGCATAAACCCTACTTGGTCAGAATGGATAATGGATAGCATAAAATGATTTAATCTTAGGGTCAATACCTTGGCTAGGATTTTTATATCACTTTGCAATAAGGAAATGGGTCTATACGAACCATGATCCAAAGGAGAGGTGAGGAGAGCTCTGAGAGCTAATTGGAGGGAAGGGACATACTCTCCATTTCACAGAGCACACAGGAACAAAACTGAGACTGTGCATCAGCTGGAGGTCCCTCCCATGTCACCATTTTTTCTCTCGGTGTCAGGAAAACTTGTCAGAAGTGATTTATGCAAATAGCAGAGAAATGAGGCAGCAGACAGAAATGACCTTTAGTGCTCCTAATTCAGACACGTACACACTATAGAGGGAATTGCTTTGTTCACATTTCATGCCTGAGGTTTACAACACCTTTAAACTTTAGCTCAGGTAAAATTAAAAAAAAAAAGAAATCAGCACATAAGACAGTGCTTACAGTTAAAGCGGAACTTCATTCTCTTAATCAACATTGACCATTTTTAATCTGTATGCTGCTAGCATTAGTTAGTAGATAGGAAAGTATGTTATATTACTTTTTTTTTTTACATTTCTTGATTTACTTCCTGGTTTCTGGCCGAGGCAAATGACATCATGCATCCCAGGTGTCTTTAGGGAAGAGAATGAGTTTTTTCAGTTAAGCACACCCTCCGGTCTGCATGCATGAACTCAGAGCAGATGGATTCCAAGACATAAATGCTACATGAATCATCTGCCCTTACTTAAGATGGCCACGGCCAGAATGCTGGGGGAGGGGGTGTCTTTCAAAGTGATTTCTAAGCAAAATAAAGTATGGGGACATGGATGGATGGGGGAGATGGCTGTGAATATTAAGGCCTCATACACACTGGATATTTTTACAGCTGCTGTTTTTGCTGTTTTTTCTGCAGCCAATAAACTCCCCAGCATGTTGTCCTATGTGTCCATGCACACATAAGCTGTTAACAGCTACTGTTTGGTAGGGGCATTTTCTGACTTGAAAAAAACCCCAGAACTAGGAGTTTTTGAGCTGTAAAAATGTTCTAACTCTGATAAAAGCTTACAAACGGTGAAAAACATGGCTTTGACAGCTCCATGTCAGCCTACCACTGGGTATGTTCTGCCCATAACCCCACCTGTAGGACCTAACTCATACATTTGACTCCCTCCCTCAGGCCGACGTTCCTTTATATTCCTCCTTACCTCATAGGACCAAGCAGCACCTCTTACCTGGCTGCAATAAACTTGTGGCCATCCACCTGTTGCTCCCCAGGTGCAGATCCCACTGTACAGACCCTTAAATAGGCCTCTTGCGTGGGTGTTATGGCTGGCATTGGGATTGATGCCCCACTAAATGCATGACTGTTTCCAAAGATGACATAAATGGCTGTGCAGCTATTTGGTATGTGATTCTGCCTGATTTTATTGTCTTTTTATTTGTCTCTGTGATGCATGCTGCATCTTCCTTCATTCAGTGATGTTTCTCTAGATTGAATGGATCCTAGGGTTGCCACCTCATCCCTTTAAACCTGAACACATATGAATTGCACAGGTTCTGAGGATAGGAGAACTCTGGGAGGCTGCAGTATACATCTTCCTTTGCATTAGTTAACCTCCTAGAGGGTTATTCCCAAGCAAACTAATTCCTATTGCATTGAATTTGTTTTTGTACTGCTTTTTTAGTCTGCAGGGCTATAAATTGAAGTAGGTGGGTAGCCTTTAAACATCTTTGTTATCTTAAGTTAACAGATGACTTGGGTAGCATTGTACATGTTATGTTATTATTCTTAATGTGGAGTTCTTCTTTAGACTTGCTCAGTATCCCTGCTTGTCAGGGATTGATTTTTACTGAGACAAGTCCTTTTTAGGAAGCAGTGAAACTGTGTGCTGTTACCTCCTTGTATTTCCTACTGCCGGCTTGCTGCAAAGCCATGCATGTCACCTCATTCTAGTAGCAAGTCACTGCAAAGAAGGTAAGGGGCACCGTTCAGGTAAAAGCTTTTCTTTCAGGTGTATGGAAAGCAAACTATGGACTCTTACCATTTCGTCCCTCAGGATTGGCAGGCATCATGCACCGCCTAAATTGGGCCTGTGCCACTCATGCCTTGGCAGACAAAGCCCTGTATGTGGGCAATACACTCTAAAGGAGTGTTTCCACTCACCCTGTGAAGAGGTTACCTATTCTGGCAATGAGCAGTCTCCAAGCCTTCCCAGGCAAGCAATCCTCCCCAGACTCTTCCAAAGAAAAGATACAGACGAACATGACTGCAAGAATGTTGCCTTGTTCAAGCAACCAAGGATAAAGATGATGACACCTAACAGGTTGCCACTAGGGATGAGCTTCAAGTTCGAGTCGAACCCATGTTCGACTCGAACATCGCATGTTCGACCATTCGTTGAATTGCGAACGTTATGGGCCGTTCGCGCCGAATTCGAGTGGAGCGTCATGGCCGATAATTCACTGCGGCATTGCAGTGCATTGCTGGCTGATGATTGGCCAAGCATGAACTATGACCCGCATGCTTGGCCAATCACAGATATATATATATCTATATTTATATATATATATATATATATATATATATATATATATATATATATATATATATACTGTATTCAGTTTAGCTAGATCCATTCCTGTTATTCTCTTCCTACTGACAGGCAGGCAGGTGTTTTTACAGTATTTTTAGCTTCCTGAAGAAAATTGCTGGTGTTCTTCTGATCCTATTAGTACCACAGGCAGGCAGCTATAGTATTTACAGTTAGTGTAGTGCGTCCTCTGCACAGTGTGCACCTAAAGCTACCTGAAGAAAACTGGTGTAGTTCTTCTGATCCTATTAGTACTGCAGGCAGCTGCAGTATGTACAGTTAGTGTAGTGTGTCCTCTGCACATTGTGCACCTAAAGCTATCTGAGTAAATTGGCGGTGTTCTTCTGATCCTATTAGTACCACAGGCAGGCAGTTGCAGTATTTACAGTTAGTGTAGTGTGTCCTCTGCACATTGTGCACCTAAAGCTACCTGAGTAAATTGGTGGTGTTCTTCTGATCCTATTAGTACCACAGGCAGGCAGCTGCAGTATTTACAGTTAGTGTACTGTGTCCTCTGCACAGTGTGCACCTAAAGCTACCTGAAGAAAATTGGTGGTGTTCTTCTGATCCTATTAGTACCACAGGCAGGCAGCTACAATATTTACAGTTAGTGTACTGTGTCCTCTGCACAGTGTGCATCTAAAGCTACCTGAAGACAATTGCTGTTGTTCTGATCCTATTAATACCACAGGCAGGCAGCTGCAGTATTTTCAGTTAGTGTACTACTTCCTCTGCACAGTGTGCACCTAAAGCTACCTGAAGAAAATTGGTGGTGTTCTTCTGATCCTATTAGTACCACAGGCAGGCAGCTGCAGTATTTACAGTTAGTGTACTGTGTCCTCTGCACAGTGTGCACCTAAAGCTACCTGAAGACAATTGCTGGTGTTCTCATACTAATAATACTACAGGCAGGCAGTTGATTCTGCTAGCTGCAGTATCAGTATATATATATACATTCCAGCTTTGTGCAGCTACATCTCCCTGCAGGCCATTAGTATGTCTGGAAGGCCAACAAGGAGAGGCAGACAGTCACAAGCCAATAAAAGAGGGCAAGCAGGCTCTGTGTCTAGAGGCAACAGTGCTGGTCGTAGAGATGGTGCATCCTCATCAGCACGTGGCCGTGGGACACGCTTGTCCTTTTTTTTGGCAGCTGGCCGTGTTGACCCACAACATGCGGAAGACTTGGTAGAGTGGATGACAAAGCCGTCCTCATCCTCTCTCACCCAGGCTCAGCGTACTTTGTCTGGCAAAGCAGCTGCCAACGCGGCCTCTTTCCTCGGCTCAATGGCATTAGTCACTCCTTCCCTAGCCCCACCATGTCCTACTGAGGAGTCCCCCGAACTGTTTGACCACAGTGTTGGGTACATGCTCCAGGAGGATGCCCAGCGTTTTGAAGGCTCCGATGATGGTACCCAGCTAGGGGAAGGCAGTAATGTGAGCCCAGAGAGAGGGGGTGCCCAAGAAGGACAGCAATCTGGCAGTCATGTTCCCCTAGCTGCAGCATACTGCCAGCTTTGCTCCAGTGATGAGGAGGGAGGGGATGATGAGGTCACTGACTCCATGTGGGTGCCTGATAGGAGAGAGGAGGAGGCACATCTCCAACAAGGCAGGATGCCCTCCAGGGGCCAGCTTAAGGGCAGCACACCGACTGCATCACACCGCAGAGCTCCGCATGTGCAGGGCGCTGCTGTTTCTGCGCGCTATTCCAAAAATTCTTTGGTGTGGGCCTTTTTTGAGATGAGTGCATCAGATCCCACCGCTGCTATTTGCAACATATGTCTCAAGTGTATCTCGCGTGGCCAAAACATCACCCACTTGGGCACCACATGCTTGACCAGACATATGTCGACCTGTCATGCAGTTCATTGGCAAGCGTACCTAAAAGACCCACACCAAAGAACAAAGCGGACCTCTCGTTGCTCCTCATCAGCTGGGATCTCCAGCCCCACTATACCTTCAGTCCTCTCTGAAACCTGCACTGAGCGGAATGAAGGTGTAGAATTAGGTGTGTCACAGCCAAGTACTTGCGGGCAATCTGTACACCGACGTCAGATTGTACCAGGCAAATTTCACTGCCCCAGCTGCTGCACCGCCGAAAGACGTTCGCTCCCAGCCATCCACATGCCCAGCGGTTGAATGCTAGCTTGGCTAAATTGCTAGCGCTTCAACTGCTGCCTTTTCAGTTGGTAGACTCTACCCCCTTCCGTGAGTTTGTGGAATGTGCGGTTCCTCAGTGGCAGGTTCCCAAACGCCACTTTTTCTCACAGAAGGCGATTCCGGCTCTCTACCGACATGTGGAAGGCAATGTCTTGGCCTCGCTGGATAGGGTGGTCAGTGATAAGGTGCATATTACCGCTGACTCATGGTCCAGCAGGCATGGACAGGGACATTACCTATCTTTCACCGCACACTGGGTGATTCTTCTGGCAGCTGGGAAGGATGCAGGACAGGGTGCAGTAATGTTGGAGGTTGTTCCGCCACCACGCCTCCATAATTCTACTAGTGGTGATTCTGCCACACCTCTCTCCTCCACCCCCTCCTCTTCTTCTTCCTCCATGGCCTCTTCCTGTGCTTATTTGTCCTCAGAACCAGCGGTGCTCCGTCAGCATTCAAGGGGTTACGCAAGCACGCAGGCAAAAAGATGCCATGCAGTGCTTGAGCTGGTGTGCTTGGGGGACAGGAGCCACACTGGGGCAAATATTCTGTCAGCTCTGCAGGGGCAGGTTCAGAGGTGGTTGATGCCACGCCAGCTTAAGCCAGGTATGGTGGTTTGCGACAATGGCTCTCCGCCCTCCGACAGGGACAACTGACCCATGTGCCCTGTTTGGCTCAAGTCCTTAACTTGGTGGTGCAGTGGTTCTTGGGCAGGTACCTGGGCTTACAGGATGTCCTGAGGCAGGCCAGGAAAGTCTGTGTGCATTTCCACAGGTCATATAATGCCAGTGCTCGGCTGACTGACCTCCAAAAGGAATTTAACCTGCCTAAGAACCGCCTAATCTGTGACATGCCCACCAGGTGGAACTCAATGTTGGCCATGCTGCAGCGGCTGCACACACAGCAGAGGGCCATCAATGAGTACTTATGCGACTATGGCACCAGGACAGGGTCCCTTGTTTTTTTCCCCACGCCAGTGGGCTATGATCAGGGATGCATGCACTGTCCTGTCACCATTTGAAGAGGCCACAAGGATGGTGAGCAGTGACAGTGCATGCATCAGTGACACTGTCCCTCTTGTCCACCTATTGGAGCACACGCTGCGTGGAATAATGGACAGGGCACTTGAGGCAGAACAGAGGAAGGAAGAGGAGGACTTCCTTACCTCTCAAGGCCCCCTTTATCCAGACAGTGTTCCTGCGTGCCCACCAATCACACAGGAAGAGGAGGAGGAGGATTGTGTCAGCATGGAGGTGGAGCCTGGCACTCAGCATCAGTCTACAAGGGATCACTTACAGTCCGAAGAAACCCATGAACTTTTACATGGCTGGGAGGAGGTGGCTGCAGATCATGTTGTCCTTAGTGACCCAGAGGACTCTGGACCGAATGCCTCTGCAAACCTATGCTGCATGGCCTCCCTGATCGTGCAAAGCCTGCAGAGGATCCTCGTATTCGTGGTATCAAGGGGAGGGATGATTACTGGCTGGCAACCCTCCTTGATCCACGTTACAAGGGTAAGGTTGCGGACCTTATCTTGCTGTCACAGAGGGAGCAGAGGATGAAACATTTTCGGGAGGCCTTGCAGAAAGGTTTGTGCAACGTGTTTCCAGAGCCTGGGAGGTTACAATTTCCTGGTCCTCCTGGACAACGTGTTGCTGAGGCTGGAGCGGTGGAGAAGGTGGCTGTCTGACCGATGCGTTCAGACAGTTTTTTAGTCTGCAGCCCCAAGGTCTGATCAGTTCCAGCAACCATCGCCAGCGTCTGATTCACATGGTGCAGGATTACCTAGGGGCAAAATCAGACTTGGACACCTTTCCCACTGAAAATCCTCTGGGTTACTGGGTCTTGAGGATGGATCACTGGCCAGAGCTTGCACAGTATGCAATTGAGCTACTGGCCTGTCCTGCATCCAGCGTTCTTTTGGAACGCACATTCAGTGCTGCTGGAGGCTTTGTAACTGATCACAGGGTGCGCCTGTCCACCGAATCGGTCGATCGGCTGACCTTCATAAAAATGAATACGTCTTGGATCACCAGCTACCAAGCACCTGATGCTGATGTAACCAATTTTTCTTTAATGTGAGATCCCTTCAAGACTGCCTATGCTGATGCTGAGTGACTATCCTGTTATGCTAAGTCACAATCCTCTTCCTCCTGAATTTTCATGCTGATAGCTTGTAAGAACATTTTTGGTTCTGGGCACCGCCACCAGTGGCCAAGGCCCAATTTTTCTGCCCCTGTTTAACAGGGGCGTATAATTACAATTTTTGATGCAATACTAGTTTGCAGCAGGGCTCATTCCTGCGCTCCAACTATAGCATCTGTGAGGGGTTGCAGTGTTGTGGCACCAGTGCCTAAGGCCAAATTTTTCTGCCCCTGTTCAACAGGGACAGGTAATTACAATTCTTGATCTAATATTTCACAGCAGGGCCTATTCCTGCGCCCACCAAGAGTATCTGTGAGGGCTTACATTGATGTGACAACACCACCACCACCACCACCACCACCAAAGGCCCAATTTTTCTGCCCCTGTTCAACAGGTGCATGTAATTACAATTCTTGATATAACATTTCACAGCAGGGCCCATTCCAGTGCCCACCAAGAGTAACTGTGAGGACTTACAGTGTTGTGGCACCAGCACCACCACCACCACAGGCCCAATTTTTCTGCCCCTGTTCAACAATGGCATGTAATTACAATTCTTGATCTAATATTTCACAGCACGGCCCGTTCCTGCGCCCACCAAGAGTAACTGTGAGGGCTTACAGTGTTGTGGCAACACCAACACCTAAGGCCCCAATTTCTGCAGAGTATATAGGGCAGGTCCCTACTTTCAAACATCCAACTTACAAATGACTCCTACTTGCAAACGGAAGGAGACAACAGGAAGTGAGATGAAATCTACCCCTAGGAAGGGAAATTCTCTCCTGTAAGAGTTAATATGGGAAAAAAGTGTCCCACTGATGCTTTATCACCAATCCTTGTTTCACTAAAAAACTCAAATTTTCAAAAAACATATGTCATTGGGGCAAAAAGTGAGATGAAATCTTCTGAAGAGGTGCACAGACAGCGAAAACAAATGTTACAGGGGTGATAACCCTTCCCTATGTTTTCCAAAAAGCTTAAAAATAGATTTTGTGGCTGGAGCTACACTTTAAAAATGTACCAGTTCAAAATTACAAACAGATTCTACTTAACAACAAACCTACAGTCCCTGTCTTGTTTGCACCGCCTGTATACCGCTGTTCAGAGTATATAGGGCCTGGGGGCCCCATGCCTTTCCTTTTTTTAATTTGGGTGCGGGGTTCCCCTTAATATCCATACAAGACCCAAAGGACCTGGTAATGGACTGGAGGGGGGTACCCATGCCATTTGTCTCACTGATTTTCATCCATATTGCCGGGACCCGACATTACATTAAAGCCGCAAGCAGTTTTAAATAACTGTTATTCCTTTAAAAATTTCATTTTGTGCAGGGACTGTTCTAAGCACGGGAAACATGCGCCACTTTACAGGCATACTATAGACACCCCCCAGGTACGATATTTAAAGAAATATTTCACTTTTATTTTTTCACTTTAAGCATCATTAAAATCACTGCTCCCGAAAAAACGGCCGTTTTTAAAACTTTTTTTTGCATTGATACATGTCCCCTGGAGCAAGACCCGGGTCCCCAAACCCTTTTTAGGACAATGCCATGCATATTAACCTTTAAAATTAGCACTTTTGATTTTGAACGTTCGCGTCCCATAGACTTTAATGGGGTTCTAAAGTTTGCGCAAACTTTTGCAGGTTCTGGTGCGAACCCAACCGGGGGGTGTTCGGCTCATCCCTAGTTGCCATATTCATTAAGCATGTGGGCAATACACTCTAAAGGAGTGTTTCCACACACCCTGTAAAGGGGCTAACTATTCTGGCAATAAACAGTCTCCAAGCTTTCCCAGGCAAACAATCCTCTTCAGACTCTTCCAAAGAGAAGCTACAAATGAAAATGACTGTATGAATCTTGCTGGTTCATGTAGCCAAGCATAAAGATGACACCACCTAACCGGCTGTCACATTCATTAAACACGTGGTCAATACACTCTAAAGGAGTCGTTTCCACTCCCCCTGTGAAGGGACAGGATCCAGGAAATTGGCACATGTCTCCTACCTAGTTCATATAAAGTATGGGCTGTCAACCCTGCTCCGCTGAGATGTGGTCCCTGTGTTCACATGGTAAATGCATTGTCTATCAGGGAGCCCCTCTGCTGCTCTCTGGGGTGGTATAAGAGGTGTAAATCACTCTCAATGGGGAAGCAGTGCAATATCATGGCTGGAGTGAACACTTACCTTAATAGTACTGAGATACTGAGCTTCCTAATGGATGAGGCACTGCACTACTGCTTAATAGTCATTGAACAAGGTCGATGTTTCTTTTTGTTTTCCTGACTTCTGCAGAAAAACAAATGCCAACCTCATATAAAGACCAGTGCTACCAAAGAAGGTAGGGGACAGTGCCCATCTGCTTTCTAGGCAAACAGCCCTCTTCAGACTCTTCCAAAGAGGGAGATGCGGATTAACATGCCTGAAGGAATTCTGCTTTGTTCAAGCGGTCAGTGATGAAGATGATGAGCACCAAAAGGTTGTCACAATTCATTAAGCACGTGGTCAAAACACTCTAAATGAGTTGTTTGAACTCCCCTTGTGCAAGAGTCATCTATTCTGGCAAGGTCCAGTTTTCCTTCCAAAATCAGCAACTGGTCTCAAGAGCTTTCTCAGGCCAACCAAGTTTCTTCAGACTCTTCCAAAGAAAAAAGATGCAGATCAGGATGACCTTTATCCAGTCTGAGCCCTCCTTTGTAAAGACCGCTTTGCAATTTCCTTATGATAACTGACTTACAGCTCATGCTAGAAGAATAGAGCAAAAGCATGTTTTCACAGCAGATGTCAAAGTTATGCCCTTGTGAAGAGGAAGGTGTCCAGCGTTTGAAGTCACCCCTTTTGGTCGGTCTGTCCCTTATGTGATTGGCCAGATACATTACTTTACCATTAGAAGATGATGTGGTCTTCAAGGAAATACTCATTCACTGCATTTGTTCATAGAAGATAAAGCTTAAATTGACAGCAAAGTTCTGTAATTGTGGACATTCTGGCTTGGCGGTTTGCGAATAAAGAACAGGGTCATCTGACCCTGTGACAGACCTAGCCGGGAGAGAGACTTTTGGAGGGGACTGTATGTTAGCCTCTTGCCGATCGATCGGGGGCCCTTGCATTTGGGGGAACGGTGCTCTTTGTGAGCTGTATGCCTGGGGACCCTGGATTTCCCATATTGGAATAGTGGTTGATTCATAATGCTGGGACAGATACTGTTAGGAGATGCTGATGTAAATTCCAACACCTGTCTGTCTATTGTCTGCTGAAAATGTGTATTGTAAATAAGTCTACTATGGGATCTAAGAGTCATTAGATCCCCATTGTTATTTGTGTTAATTAACTCTGCTATTGTGTGAAGAAGAGTCTATGTTGATTGTGCTAATGTTGATTGGATTTTCTGAACTACAAGACGGCCAGTCTGGCCTAACGGTCATGTCTGAGTCATCTAGTCTGTCTAAAGGGATTAGTTAATTAGCTCATGGTTATTTAGCTTAAGTTAATTAGGTTACAGCTGTATTGTTAGAGTAATATGAGCAGGAGGTCTGCACCGACACTTTGAGTGTATAAAAACCTGTATTTTGTCAATAAAGATAGATTCCTGGTTGAACTTACATACAGCCTGCCTGGTGTTTGTTCTGAGCTACACAACTGGGTTAGAACGGCACATAGCTGAAGTTCTAATCCCGGAGCATTGGATGACCAATCTGATTCAATAGCTGCAGAGGAGTGTTGGGAGAGTGGAACCGAGCGAGCAAAGGGGCTCGTTACATTGGTTGGCAGCCGTGGGATTTGCTCTCCAGTTACTGGGACACTCCAAACCAGCCTGCAGGAGAGCCACGCTGAAAGACTTACTTGAGAGCCGTGGAGGGAATGGTGGGATCGTGCTTCCTTGCCGTGAACACATCCAAACCATCACCTGGATCCAAGGTAGCAGGATAGCAGGAGAGGAGAAATACCAGCCACCATGGATGAGGAATTCAGAAGGAGGTTGCAAGAGGAGATACAGCACAGAGGACCAGTATCAGAGCAGGTCCTGCTAGGATGGTTTGATTCTGTCCGCTGTGAGCTCTGGAAGAAAGCGCTAGCCCGTGAGCAGCGACACCAGGGTAAAGTTCTCCCCTCCATCCATGTGAGGTACTGGTCGCAGTATGAAGTGCGAATGCTGTTTTTGGGGGAGCAGCCGAACCAGGAGTGGACAGCCGAGTTAAGCAGGCTGATCCGGGCAGAAATGCGGTTGGACGAGAGCTACAGAGCCCTCCAGTGGTATGTAGCCCAAGTGTGCCCATGGACAGCGGATGACAGCCCCACGGAAGGCTTTGACTACGATGGCCTGGGATTGTTATACTGGAGGCTGTCCAGGGACCCTGACTTTGGAAGTGATCGGGAGTGGCGTTTGAAGGAAATAATGGAGCACAGAGAGCGGAGACTGAATGTCTCAGAAGTGCACTGGGCACTGGAAGATTTGGAGTTTCTGGCCGTTCAGGAATGGGAGTTGGAGATCGCCTACAAACAGCTGTTAGACTCTGCTCAGCAGCAGGGTGGTGCTCCCTTTGCCTGGGACTATCATGAAATGCCAGTTGACAACTCTGAAATCCTGGCTGAAGAGTTGACAAAGTGGCAGAGTAACGGTGTACTTTGCCAACCTGCCCCCGCAGCTATGGAGGCGGAGGTCTTATGGCGGATGCAGCAAGTGCTGACTGACCTTGATGAACCTGTTTCTGCATTGGATGATCTTGGATGGAGGAATGTGCCTGTCCAGCAGAATGCCAGAGAATCGGCAGTGGAAAATCTGAAGATTGCCGTCCACAAACCTGAAGTGCTGACAACAGGGCAGAGCTCTGCTAACCTCTGCCAAGCACTGATAGCATCTTCTGGGTTCCACGGAGAGGAGATGGTGAACCTTTATCCCCAGACACCAGTTGCAGAGACAGGGGATTTGATAGACTTTTCTGCTGAGGAAGAACAACCTGGTGAGCCTCCAGCAGAAGAAGAGCTGTTATTAGGGCCAAACTTCACTGTGCTCTGCCCAGCACTGATAGCATCTTCTGGGTTCCAGGGACAGGAGATGGTGAACCTTTATCCCCAGACACCAGTTATAGAGATAGGGGATTTGATAGACTTTTCTGCTGAGGAAGAACAACCTGGTAAGCCTCCAGCAGAAGAAGAGCTGTTATTAGGGCCAAACTTCACTATGCTCTGCCCAGCACCAACAGAAGTATCTGTGAAGTTACAAGGAACTTCCCCAGCTGAAGGGGGTCCAAGATCTCTGCCCTACACCTGCAGCGGTTCCGGAGGCTCAGGGTGAGAAGGAGGTGGTCACTTCCCAGCAGCAGATAAGGGTACAGGGGGAAAAGGGAGAGGAGGTGTTCATCGTCCCTCCCCAACAGTTAGCCAGAGCAGATGGTGTGGGGTTTCCAGCAGAAGGGCTGGCAACAGGGCCGAGTACTGATGGACTCTGCCCTCAACTAACAGAGCATGGATGTCCTGTGAAGGTGGATGGGACTTCAGTCTCCACCTGTATACCCCAGGAATGCTGGGCAGTCGGCCCAGATCCCCAACAGCATGGCGAAGTGAGCCCAGACACCCTGTCTTCTCTCCAGCAGCAAAAAGGACTCCAGGGAGAAGGGCCAGTCCAGGCCTCTCCCCAGCGGCAGATATGTTCTCTGAGAGAGGCAGAGGTTGGCTGGGTGAGTAATTCTTTGTTTGGAACAATTTGTTTGGGGTACTGTGTGGGTACAGGCATTAGAGGACTGGAACTACTGACTAACTTCGGAGTCAACCCGTCTGGGGTCATCTCCTGTGTTAGTCTCCTGCCGAAAGGGGAGAAATGTGACAGACCTAGCCGGGAGAGAGACTTTTGGAGGGGACTGTATGCTAGCCTCTTGCCGATCGATCGGGGGCCCTTGCATTTGGGGGAACGGTGCTCTTTGTGAGCTATATGCCTGGGGACCCTGGATTTGCCATATTGGAATAGTGGCTGATTCATAATGCTGGGACAGATACTGTTAGGGGATGCTGATGTAAATTCCAACACCTGTCTGTCTATTGTCTGCTGAAAATGTGTATTGTAAATAAGTCTACTATGGGATCTAAGAGTCATTAGATCCCCATTGTTATTTGTGTTAATTAACTCTGCTATTGTGTGAAGAAGGGTCTATGTTGATTGTGCTAATGTTGATTGGATTTTCTGAACTACAAGACAGCCAGTCTGGCCTAATGGTCATGTCTGAGTCATCTAGTCTGTCTAAAGGGATTAGTTAATTAGCTCATGTTAATTAGGTTAATTAGGTTACAGCTGTATTGTTAGAGTAATATGAGCAGGAGGTCTGCACCTACACTTTGAGTGTATAAAAGCCTGTATTTTGTCAATAAAGATAGATTCCTGGTTGAACTTACATACAGCCTGCCTGATCTTTGTTCTGAGCTACACAACTGGGTTAGAACGGCACATAGCTGAAGTTCTAATCCCAGAGCATTGGATGACCGAACCATCAGACGTTGCAATCTGATTCAATAGCTGCAGAGGAGTGTCGGGAGAGTGGAACCGAGCAAGCAAAGGAGCTCGTTACAGACCCCTACACAGTCCTTCTGTAATTAGAAGTCCAACTAATCATGGTTCAAAGTATGCCTTTTTCTATGGTTAGAGAACATTCCGGTGGTAAGGTACTGGATTGTCCTGGTGTTCCTTTCTCTTTACCTGTCAGTGTCTGCATGCCTGGTGACTCTCCTGTCCTTGTCTCGTAACAGACAGAGGGGAGACATTTGACAGGTTTGTCAGGTTTGTCTGCATGATTGGAGCACTCCATTGTTTTCTTTCCACATTCCTTTGTGATGTGAGATCTGGATCCCCCTGCTAGACGTAGGATTCCTTTTGGGTGGTGGATACCATTGTAGCTGTTCCAGACCAGAGGAGATGTGTTTCGAGATCCGGCACCTCCACTTCCTTCTAGGATAGCCATCCATCTGGATGTCTAAGCCTGTTTGATGATTCAGTGTCACCAACATCCGAATCCACCGGTTCCCATAAGCCTAAGTTTAATCCTTTAATCCACCGGTTCCCATAAGCCGAAGTTTAATCCTTCTCCACCTCAAGATTTCCATGTTGATGAATCACACACTAGGAGACTTTTTCACATTACTGGATATCACTTTTTATTATATTGTTGGACTTTGTCATTGACTTTATTTACACCCACATTACGGTGGGGGTCACCTATAGGTTATTGTATCACATTTATTTCAATATATGTTTTTGACATGTTTTAGCGCTACTTGTTTACACTACCCAATGAATGGAGGATGGCGAAGTGATAGACCACCTGGGTAAACCATGAATTGTTGCCAACATGCCTTATTAAGATAGACACAAACAAATGGGACTTTAAGGGCAACTAAGAAAGAAACAAAATACTGTAAAAATTCAAAATTTAATGGTCCAAATATAAAAGGTGTATATATCAACAATAAAAACACATATAATCAAAAATATGCCACTGTGCTGACTGCTGTTGCATTCGTGGTCTATCATGTACCCAACGCGTTTCGGGGCAGCGTGGGTCCCTTCATCAGGGGTGTATAAGCCAAGAAGATCACAAAGATATTGTATTGTAGATTACAATATCTTTTGTGATCTTCTATGCATATACATCCCTGATGAAGAAACCCACGCTGTCCCGAAATGCGTTGGGTACATGTAAGATATACCAGGAATTCAACAGTCAGCACAATGACATGTTTTTGATTATATGTTTTTTTTATTGGTGATGTATACACCTTTTATATTTGTACCATTAAACTTTTACTTTTTACAGTATTCTGTATCTTTCTCAGTTGCCCTTAAAGTCCCACTAGTACCGGGAGGGGTACTTTTGTTTGTGTCTATGAATGGAGGATGAACAGATGAGTGAAAGGTCTGCTCCTCCAATCATTATCTATTTTCTAGTGTTCTGAGCACAACCCCAGTTCAAGAGGGCACCAAGACTTCAAAAGTATTAGCCAGTTTTTACTATAGAGAACTTTCCCTTTTTTGGGCCCTCACACTTACGCGCAGTGGATTATTGTTGTAGTTCATGTTAAAGATTTCAAAGCAGACTGGGGTTTCAAGATGTGCTGTTCAAGCTCTTTGGAAGAAATGGGCAAGGTTGAGAACCATGGATACGCAGTGGCCGACCAAGGAAATCTAATGCAGCAGATACAAGACCCACCATACTTATTTCCTTTTGACATCAGAAGATGTACAGCAGTGCCATCAGCACAGAACTGGCAGAAACCAGTGGGACCCAGATACTCCCATCTACTGTCTGCAGAACTCTTGCAGAAGTGGTCTTCATGGAAGAATTGCAGCCAAAAAGCCATGCCTCTGGTGTGGAAACAAGGCTAAGTGACTCAGCTATGAAGGAAAACATAGGAACTGGGGAGCAGAAAAATAGCAGCAGGTGCTCTGGACTGATGAGTCAAAATGTGAAATATTTGGTTGTAGCAAGAGGCACTTTGTTCACCGAAGGGCTAAAGAGAGTACAATAATGAATGTCTGCAGGTATCATCAAGTCAGACAGAAGGATCTGAGGCAGCCTAAATCCACGGAAGATCTGTGGTTAGTTCCCCAAGGTGTTTGGAACAACCTACCTACCAAGTTCCTTAAAAAATTGTGTGCAAGTGTAACTAGAAGAATTGATGCTGTTTTGAGGGAAAAGGATGGTAACATCAAATATTGATTTTAATTTCTTTTCTGTTCATTTGCTTTCCATTTCGTTAATTGTTAAAAAACAAAGTATTAACACTTCTATTTCTGAAAGCTTTCCTAATTTACAGCATTAAACAACCCCCCTGGGTGGCCATCGGCGTGGCACTACCACCCAACACCCCGGCACTTACCAGATCTAGGTGGCGGGCTGTGGTGTCCTCCAGCACGGTCCGCCCGCTGTGTGGGGTGCGGGCAGCAGTTCTGGTGTCCGCTCCTCCAGCAGCTTCCTCCACAGTGTGACTCCTCTCTTCCCCCTAAGTGCTAGGCATCCAATAGGATCACCTGACTCTTTGGCCAACCGGGAAACAGGTCTCACAACCTGCCTCCTGACTGGCAGTGAGGAACGTTAGTGTGAAAATAGCGAAAATGTATTTGCTGTCGTCACACAACTGGGTTGGCTCCAGGCACAGTGCTCTACGCCCCAAGCCCACCCTTTTTTGAAGCCTATTAGAACCTCTGGCTCTAATCATGTGATTCAACCCCCCCCATTGTAATCTATAGTCTGGTGTCCTGATGTGTAGATCAGGGAGCTGGACGCATGGATAGGGGGGCGGCATCCATGCTCCCTCTATGGATGGGCTACCATTGATCAGTGCCCTGATTATCTGTGTACATGTCTGCTGTGACACTGGCCAGTTACCAGCTTTCCTCACACTGTGACAGTGCATGAGGAAATTAATGCCGATAACCGGCATGTCTGTTTACATGTGATCAGCTCTGATTGGACATAGCTGATCACATGGTAAAGGGTTGCTGTGATTGGCCCTTTACCCCGATCTGTGATTGGCTGTGCATGCCCCCAGGGGTGAGGGGGGGTGTGGTTATAGGAGAATGCCCAAGGACGCCCTGTCGGAACGAGAGAGCCGTGGTGTAGCCATCTTTCGGCTATAGTGTGGGTCTTAAGTGGTTACATATCAATTGTTTTAGTTTTTAATAGGAGTTCTATAATTTTTCAGGTTGTTAGTAAAATAAAGTGTTCCATCAGTAAATTTTACATGTTTTTTAGTAAAAAATGCTGCAGGAGGTTGGCAACACTGGACCACTGATGTCTATATGAATATGCAGGTGGTCAATGTATAACAAATCTTCCTAAAGGACCAGTCCATTGTACTGTTCTGTATCTTCCTTGTCTCAGCCCAGTTGTGATTTTTAGTGGCAACCACCCCACTTGGTACACTCTCACTGTTCCAAGTGTAAGGCAAGAATGTCCTTCATGAAAGAGCCCGCTCATGTAAACAGACACACTGGCATTGCAGGGTGGCACTACAGTGGGCACTATGCAAAGAGCTATTTCATAGACTCCTGCCAAGAAAAAGAGCAATATGCTCCACGTGACAGACCACAGGAAACTGAAGTGGAGCAGGAACCAAAATGGAGCAAAGGACTTCCTGATACATAAACTGACCAGGCAGATTCCCCTTTTCATTCTCCTGTTACAAAATGAATAGTGAAAGACGAGCGGGCAAAATACATTTTTTTTATTTCTTATGTGATTTTTATTGAACTGTAGGTCATAACAGAATGGCACAATCCAAAAACAAAACAGGGCAACAAGTAAACAAATGAAATGGCCCCTGTTCAACCGTCTGCACACCCTTAGCTCTTAATACTGTGTATTATCCACTTTAGCATCAATGACAGCATACAGTCTTTAGTAATAATTGTCTGAGGCCCTGAATTCTTTCAGGTGGTGTAGCTGCCCATTCATCTTGGCAAAATGCCTCTAGGTCATGCAAAGTTTCTGGTCGGCTACTTTTTCTGCTGTTACCACAGGAGGATCAACTAGGCCTTGTACTTGGAGTCATTGTCATGCTGGAAAGTCCAAGTGCATCCCATGCGCAGCTTATGTGCAGAAGAATGCAAATTGCCTGCCAGTATTTTCTGATAACATACTGCATTCATCTTGCCATCAGTTTTCACAAGATTCCCCACGACTTTAGTGCTTACACAGACCCCCCTCCACTGAATACATCAGTGAGCCACCACCATGTTTCATAGTGGGGATGGTATTCTTGTCACTATATGCCTTGTTGACCCCTCTCCAAGCGTTTATAGTTGTGACCATAAAGCTCTATTTTGGTCTTGTCACTCTAGATTACAGTGTGTCAGAAGATGTAAGACGTGTAAATGTGTTGTTGGGCATATTATAACCGGACTTTCCTGACGCATCATGGCAGCACACACATTGGGTTGTGACTCCGCCTCCACAACCTGATAGGACTGGTTAGCTATAAGATTTGAAGAGGAGTCTACCTTAGAATTCTCCTTTTTTTTTCCTCACCTGTATTGATCGGCCAGTTAGAACCCCTTACCGATTCGCCCCAGCTAGGTTCAGCCTCTCCTAGTTGGAAGCCCTGACTGTACAGTCTCTAAAGGAGCTTTATGCAGGGAACCCCACTCTGATGGTCTCAGGGGTATGTTTAATTATTCACATAATACAAGCCTTAAATAGGTTTAAAACTATGTGCAGCGGTCTCCACCTCTTACCTTCTAGAGTTTCTGTCTCATGTCACCTGGTAAGTTTCCCCTGTTTTGCTTATAGTCATTCTTTTCTAGCTTTTTCCATTCTGGGACCGCTGGACGCTGTAGTTCCTCGCCTTGCCCTTACCATCATGGCGGCCGGCTCGGATTCACGGTGCCACAGGAAGTGACACAGGCGGCGTCCTCTTTCGCCAGTCTCTAAGATGGCGCCGGACACCGCAGATCGCTACGGCGCATGCGCGGCCGTGACATCTGCGCCGCCGCAACGGCGGTACATTTAAAAACAGGGTTTTGCCTTCAGCCTGTCATTTTGAGGGTAAAAGACCACCCTCCACCCGGTCATGCTCTCCTCATTGCTTCCTTGCTGTCCCAGCTCTGCCCTCTGTTACTGGTAAGCCTTATGCTCTCTCTCTCCCTCTTCTAGCACTGACTACCTATCCTCTACACCATTCATTTAAAAAAAACAAAAAAAAACTTTTTTTCATCTTTCACAGACACTACTCTCTCCTATGGAAGCTGCTGCTCCAGCAGACCATCCACGGACTACAAGGTAAGGGGGCGTATGATGGGTAAGCAATGAAGAGGAGAAAAGAGAGCCTTGCCACTAATACCATCTTGTACTGGTAGTTCCAGCAGGTTATCAAGGTCATCGCATTCTAAACAAAAAGAGCATTCACCTTCAAGACACTCATTCCCGGAGAAGCCGTTCAAGAACCTCCCATCATAGAGATTCAACATAATCTCACCAGCCTCGAGATGAACACCGTACCTGTCCTGTGGCTAATACCTGCTGGGTCTGCGGGACGCAAGCTCTGCCTGGTAAACTGGCATGCCAAACATGCTTCGACGAGGCAACCCGTGATAAAGAATCCGATGCAAGGGAAGCATCCAACATAATAAAAGAATGAGTAAAAGAATCTATTCTGCAGGTGGCAGCATCCGAATTAGACAATCTACTTCGGCTTCAACTTCTTATGAGCCTCAAGACCAAGAGGAATCACCAGAGGAGGATGAAGTCCTAATACCCACCTCTTTTGATTTCGCACTAGTAGATCCTTTTGCGAGATCAGTAAAAGAAGCGATCGATTGGGAAGAAGAGAAGAATGCCCCTTGTAAGCTAAGGAAATACTTTCCTAACCTAAAAAAAGATCCCGAAATTTTCCCATTCATTGATGAACTTGAAGAACTAATAAAGGACGAGTGGCAAAAGCCAGATAAAAAATCCGGTCTAAACAATAGGCTAGCCAAGCTTTACCCACTAAGGGAACCAACGGTAAATCCTCTCATCTCAGCCCCTGTGGTGGATTCCTCATTAATGCGCCTGGCACGACATGTAACTCTGCCAATTGAGGATGCCGTGACCTTCAGAGACATAATGGATCGAAAAATAGACCTCGACCTTAAAAAAGCCTATTCAGCGGCAGGTGGGGCCTGCAGGCCAGCAGTCACTCTGCCAGCAGTTGGCAGAGCTATCACCAGTTGGAGATCTAACATTGAAAAATTATTGCTAGAAGCAGCAGACCAGGAAAAAATCACATCTGCTCTACAGGAACTCAGCCTAGCAGGAGACTTTGTGGCAGAAGCATCGGTGGATATCATAAGATCTTCAGCAAGAGCAATATTGGCATCGGTAACGTCCAGAAGAGCGCTGTGGCTAAAGCCCTGGGTCTCAGATGCGACTTCCAAATCCAGTTGGTGTAGAATACCCTACGACGGTACCAACCTGTTTGGGCCTAAGCTAGATTCTGCAATCTCATTACGGGAAGTAAATCGGCTCTCATCCCTTCTGACAGAAGACCCAAGCAACAGAAAAACCCACCTTTTAGACGTCATCTGCCCGAAAGATATTGAGAAGCAAGGTCTTATAGGCCAGGGAAGCAATTTAAACGGAATTGGCAAAACCTACAACCGTCTTTTGTGAGGGTGCAGAAAACCAAAGCCCCCAATTCAGGAGATCAACAGAAGTCATTTTGATGGCACGCACGCTCAACCCGCAATAGTAGGAGCGAGGTTGAGGCTATTTGCTCATGTATGGATAGACCTTATAAGAGACCCCTGGGTGATATCTACCACCCAAGAGGGTCACAGATGGACATTCAAACACAAACCTCCCAAAGAGTACTACAGAGTTACTAGTCTACCATCTTCCCTCCCAAAGCGAAAACTTCTAACCAAGTATATCCTGGAATTACTACAGAAGCAGGCAATTGTAGCGGTCCTACAGGAACAGAAAGGCACAGGATTTTATTCTCCTCTTTTTCTAGTAACAAAGAAGACAGGAGACTTGAGGCAGGTACTGGATTTCAAAAACCTAAATGAAACGATTCTAGTCGAATCCTTCAAGATGGAAAGCCTTCAATTCATACTACTAGCAGTAGTGACAAAAGATTGGATGTTCGATTTGTCCGGCACTTATTTGCATATTCCCGTGCACCAAGCCTTCCAGAAATACCTACCCTTCGCAATAGATCACCAGCACTTTCAGTTTCTGAGCCTCCCGTTCAAGGTATCAACAACCCCCTGGACCTTTACAAAGGTCTTTCTACCGGTAATAGCGCATCTGAGAGAGAAGGGATTGAGAGTCCTACACTATCTCGATGACATACTCCTCCTGGCCGACAGCCAACAAACTCTGCTTCAACATCGAACAATACTAATCTCCACACTTCAACGGTTTGGATGGATAATAAACTGGAAAAAGAGCAACCTGGTTCCAGCACAAAAAATAATCTTCTTAGGTGTCGAAATAGACACCAGTTCCAACACGGTTGGACTTTCCCAAGCGAAAATAGAACCGCTGGTTCAAAATATAAAGAAGCTCTTGGCGGCAGGACGTGTCTAAGCATCCTGGGCTCAATGTCTTCCACCTTTTTAATGGTCCAGTGGTCCCAATGGAACTCAAGAATATTCCAAAATTTGTTCCTAAGACAGTGGAACGGGTCATCAATGAACCAGCGGATCATGATCAACCAGGCAGTAAAGAAGTCTGCATGGTGGTGGACTCGAATCAGCAACCTAACACGCCATTGTCCCATAGTACTGCCACTACCAGAGATAATCACGACAGATGCCAGCCTCCAGGGGTGGGGAGCACATTATCAACAAGGGGCACAGGGTCATTGGTCCTTTCACCCACAGGGTATAGTCTCAAACATTCTGGAGCTCAGGGCTGCCTGGCAAACTCTAACATTCGGACCACCCCTCGCAGGGAAGAACATTCTCCTACGCATGGACAACATGATGGCTGTGAATTATGTTCACAGACAAGGAGGCAGGGGCGGATCCAGGGGGGAGCAAAG
This sequence comes from Aquarana catesbeiana, assembly GCF_042186555.1. Taxonomy (NCBI): domain Eukaryota; kingdom Metazoa; phylum Chordata; class Amphibia; order Anura; family Ranidae; genus Aquarana; species Aquarana catesbeiana. Next base: position 448,237,444 of record NC_133325.1, on the reverse strand, counting down.
GGGCAATTGCCCCCTCCGAGAATTTGGGTGAGTGAGTGGGCGGGCAGGCGTCGCTGCAAGTGTGAGAGACGGCGGGCGGCTCCGTGGCTGAGAGCACGGGCGGCTCCGTTGGCGAGCAGCTGTGCGGCTCAGTGACAGTGTGTGAGCAGCTGCTGGCCAATCAGGGAGCCGGCGGGTGGGGGAGCAGAGAGATAACATCATCTCTCACAGCCCAGCGCCTGCCCTGCATCCCTACAGTTCCGCCCTCACTGTGCAGTGTGCAGGCAGCCACGGCAGCAGAGAGATTACATCATCTATCTGCTGCCCCTGGGGTGGGATGCAGCACTGACACGTCCGCTCAGGATGAGCCCTTTGTGAGCTCAGCTCTCTCCCTCCGTTCTCCCAGCGGCAGCAGCCAGCCCATTCCTCCCTGCCCAGCACTGATGTCAGAGCAGGCTGTGAGGGGCGGGGCCGAACTCAGCGCTCAGCCCGTGGCGGCTCGGGTAGGTAGTGCTTGTCGAAGGGGCGGGCGTGGCTTGCGTTCTGCGCTGTCCTGGGAGATGAGTTAATTCACTGTCACAGGACACAGGGGGCAGCGGCCAGCCAATCAGAGCGCGATCTGGGCACAAGGGGGCAGTGGGCAGCCAATCAGAGCGTGATTTGGACACAAGGGGGTTACCAGTTGAATAAGCCTGACTCTGGGACACAGCAAGAGACAATTATAGCAGGCAAGTGACAATCCGCAACGTGTGGCATGGGAGATTGCAAGTGACAATCTGCAACGTGTGGCATGCGACGTGGCAAGTGACAATCCACATCTAGTGACAGGCGACGTGGCAAGTGACAATCCACAACATGTGGCAGGTGACAGTGGCAAGTGACACGCTCGGGGCTCCCACTGATTCTATGGTGAGTTGAACCATTTCATTTTTTATAACAATGTAATAATAGTAATAATGCGCTTCAATCATCCTGACACCATAACAACCATGGTGCCGTGATGTTTGAAGCGCTAACACCAGCCATTTCCTAGTTAAATTTACCCCAAAAAACTTAATTTCTGGCAGTGCCCCTCCCGAGACTAGGCTGTGGATCCACCCCTGCAAGGAGGTACCCGGAGCAACATGCTCATGGAAGAAGTTCGCCCTATACTCAAATGGGCTCAAGTTCACCTGATGGATTTGAAAGCAAAATACGTCCCGGCAGTACAGAACCAACTCGCGGACGATCTGAGACTAATATTTATATCAAACAACCAGTGGTCCCTCAATCTTCAAGCTTTTGCTCTTCTTACTCGCAGATTGGGGATTCCCGATATGGACTTGGCGGCAACTCCAGAGAACAGCAAATGTTCCTGAATCCTAGCGAGAGCCGCTTATCCAATGGAGGCAGGGATCGACTGTCTTCACCACCCATGGAAATTCCACCTAGGATATATTTTCCCTCCGATTCCCCTAATAGCCAGATTTCTGGCCAGGCTGAGGAGATCAACATCCACAGTCATAGCAGTGTTGCCGTTCTGGCCAAGGAGGCCATGGTTCGTGACTGTCTTACAGCTAAACACAGAAGAGCCGCTTCCTCTCCCAGTGACCCCGGATTTGCTCTCACAAGGCCCATTCCTACACCCATCACCGGAACGGTTACACCTAACGGCCTGGCAGTTGAAAGGGAGAGGCTACTAGATCAAGGGTGTTCACTTAGAGTAGTGAACACACTTCAACAGGCCAGGAAAGGGATAACGAACAGCACATATAACAGAATCTGGGAGAAATTCACCGCATTTGCGCAGCAACAGTCTTGGGATCCACTCTCTCCTTCAGTCTCTCAAGTCCTAGAGTTCCTGCAACTAGGTCTGGAGAGGGGACTAGCTTCAAGCACTCTCAAAGTCCAAGTCTCTGCACTGTCTGTAATGGGAACCAAATGGGCCCTGAATCCGCTCATAATTCAATTCCAGAAAGCATGCCTGAAAATAAGGCCACCAAGAGAGCCAATCTTTCCGACTTGGGACCTATCGATTGTTCTAGAGGCTTGTCAAGAGAACCCTTCTTCCCTCTAGAATCAGTATCCTTATGGGATCTAACGTTTAAATTATCTTTTCTGGTCGCAATAACGTCTGCCAAAAGAGTTTCAGAGTTACAAACTCTACTAATTAAAGAGCCACATCTGTTTTTTTACCTGGATAGAGTCGTCCTCAGACCCTTAGATCAGTTTATACCTAAGGTACCATCTACCTTCCACTTCAACTCGGAAATCAATCTTCCAGTTTTTCTTACTAGTGAAGGGGAACCACATCTGTTGGACATTAAATCTGTTATCTCCACCTACTTAGAAGCTACCAGACCGTTCAAGAAGACTGAAAATCTTCTAGTTATACCGCATGGTGCAAAAAAAGGTCAGGCAGCCTCCTCGAGAACAATAGCTTCTTGGCTAGTAAAAACCATCAAAAGAGCATACCGAATTCGGCTACTCCCAATACCGGACGGATTGAAGGCCCACTCGACTAGAGCGGTAGCGACCTCCTGGGCAGCGTACTGTAGAGTGTCCTCAGAAACCATTTGCAAGGCAGCAACTTGGTATTCCAGAAACACTTTCATATCACACTACAGAATAGACCCGGCTCAATTAACTACGGTTGAGTTCGGGAGATCAATCATTCAAACTAATTCTTCTATACCCTGTACTTGAGTAAATAAAATCTTCTGAAAGCACCCACCCATGTAGCGAGTTATTTCCCAATGTGTGTGCTGCCATGATGTGTCAGGAAAACGGAAAAATGTATACCCACCTTTCTGTCATTTTCCTTTTCTGACGCATCCCATGGTAGCACACAGAATCCCACCGTTCTAAGGTGATAGTTACTGAGAATGCAACGGTGGACTCCTCTTCAAATCTTATAGCTAACCAGTCCTATCAGGTTGTGGAGGCGGAGTCACAACCCAATGTGTGTGCTGCCATGGGATGTGTCAGGAAAGGAAAATTACGGGAAGGTGAGTATACAATTTTCCATTTTTTTGTGGCATCGGCACAGTAAAGGCTTCTTTCTGGCAACTGAACCATGTAACAAATGATTAGTATATCGTTGTATTGCGCTCTTTGAAACAACCACACCGTCTTTTTTCCAGCGCAGCCTGTATTACTCCTGAGGTTACCTGTGGGTTTTTCTTTGTATCCCGAATAGTACTTCTGGCAGTTGTGGCTGCAATATTTCTTGGTCTACTTTACCTTGGCTTGGTATCAAAAAATTCCTGAATTTTCCACTTATAAGTGATTGAACTGTACTGACTGGAATATTTAAGGCTTGGGATATCTTTATATATCCTTTACCATCTTTATAAATTTCCATTATCTTGTTACGCAGGTCTTTCAACAGTTCTTTTCCTGCTGCCCATGGCTCAGTATCTAGCCTGCTCAGTGCATCTATTTGAGAACTAACAAATGAACTGACTATTTATACACAGACACTAACTTCAATTTAAAAAGCCACAGATGTGGGGAATTAACCTTTAATTTCCATTTTACCTTGTGTGTCTGTACCAAAGCCAAACATTCCAGGGGATGCCAACTTTTGATCAGGGCAATTTGGGTGATTTTGGTTATCATTATGATTTAAAAAGCCAAACAACTATGTGATAATAAACGGCTTTATATGAGCACTATCTTTAAATAAAAGACCGTTTTTTGGTATGATCAGTCCTATTTTCAGTATCAATGTCAAACTTTTGAGCACAACTGTAATGCTGCGTACACACATTCGGAATTCCGAAAACGAAATCCTGGGCTTAATTTCCGACGGATGTTGGCTCAAACTTGTCTTGCATACACACGGTCGCACAAATGTTGTCGGAAATTCCGTTAGTCAAGAACGCGCTAACGTACAACACATACAACGGCACTTTAAAGAGGAAGTTCAATAGCCAGTGTGCCACCCTTTGGGCTCCTTCTGCTAACCTCGTGTTAGTAGAAGTTTGGTGAGAGACGATTCACGCTTTTCAGCCTTGTGCTTTTCAGATTGTTACTGCTCTTCAGTTTGTGCTTGTGGGTTCGTATTTGGTTTTCAGTGCGTGTAGTCAGTTCACATCTGGTTTTCAGTGTGTATTTTTACAGTACGTATTTGGTTTCAGTGCGTTCTTGTCCGCTCATTTCTGATTTTCAGCTCGCTCTTCTCAGGCCTTTCTGATTTTCAGTGTGTTCTGCTAGTTCGTTTCGACCAGCCGACCATTTTGAAGCCATGTTGCAGGTACGTACTCATCGTAGAGTTCGTGCTGTGCAGGGGCTTGGTGTTGGGGTTCTTACTTTGACCCAAGCCCAGTCCATGAACAGGGTGGGGAGGAGTTCATGGACGAAGAATTGGTTGCTCCAGCGTGACCAATTCTCTCACATGCCTTTGTTGCGGGAGATCCATGAAAATAATCCTGATGATTTCAGGAATTATCTCCGGATGATGGACCACGTTTTTCACCGTTTGTTGGCTTTGCTGTCCCCTTATATTACGAAGCAGGACACCTGCATGCGGCAAGTCATCACTCCTGAACAGAGGCTAGTCACCACCTTGTGGTACTTGGCAACGGGGAGAAGTCTGCAGGACATCAAGTTCTCGACAGGCATCTCCCCCCAGGCTCTGAGGATCATTATTCCAGAGACCTGTTCTGCCATCATACAGGTCCTGCAGAAGGACTATATTAAGGTAAGATCACATTATATGTATTTAATGTTTGCTAATGTATTGTATTTCTTTCATCATTCCCTAATTACCATAATTGTAATATGCTGTCAATGTCCTCTTTATCCTCATGCATGCTGGAATTTCTTAAAGTTCCTTTTTTGTCCTTCATGCATATTTGCCTTCACTAATCTCCCCAGCATGCTATCCTGGGCCCATACACACCTAGCCTAGTCACTTAACAATGTATTTTGTCAGCTCCATAGTAGTGCTTACCCTAAACACCCCCTAAAATGTGTACAAATGTTTTTTGTGTCCTTAAATTCAGGCAGAGTGCCAGAGGCATTTTTTTGGGGGGGTCCCAAACTCATTTGGAACCCTCCCTCCCTCCAACCACTAAGTCAACCGATACCAATCCTCTATCTGCTGACTTTGCCAAACCCATACACACTATACCTACCTCTTTTGTGGTCAGGTTTATGGATGAATTCACCAAAGCATGAAGTGAAAGGGCCTGCCTGAATACTTTCAAATGCTACTGTTTAAAGTTTTGTTCTCCTATCTTGATAGGTAATTGCAGAATGTAAAAATGTGCTTCAATTTGTACAGTGTGTATTCATATTTTTGTATTATGACACTTCTTACCTGTCCAGTGGGCTGCTAATAGTGTAAGTAAGGAGGGGCTGGCTAAAGTAACACAGATTATTTATGCATTCAGCTCTCAATGAAGTGGAGAGGGTTACCTGTCCAAAACATCTCCCCCCCAAAAATTTTTTACAATGGGCCATCAGAGGGGGTAAGGAATCTGATAAGTGGACCTTATATTTTTGTCTTTAAATACTCCTTCAAATAAATGTTATACTGATGTTGGCCAAGAATGTTTGTGTCTGATCTGCTTGCAATGTTATGTGCAAAAGTACTCATTTATTTTTTCTTGTTTCACTCCACAGTTTCCTTCAACGCCACAGGAATGGCAGACTGTGGCTTCCCAATTTGCCCAGTGGTGGGACTTTCCCAACAGCGGAGGGGCAATAGATGGGAAACACATCCACATAGTCCCACCCCCCAACTCGGGGTCATACTTTTACAACTATAAGGGGTTTAATAGTATAGTGATGTTGGCAGTGGTGTTGGCAACATATGAGTTTCTCTATGTGGACGTAGGGAAGAATGGCTGGATGTCGGATGGTGGAGTCATCGCCCAGACCGAGTTCTACGGCAGCTCCAGAGTGGTGGCTTGGGATTGCCACCTCCAGAAGACAACGTGGCTGGTCTGCCATTCGTCTTTGTTGCTGATAAAGCTGAGATTGGGCTGAGTGATCACCTGATGTGGCAGTTCCTGAAGAGGGCCCTCACCCTAGACCAGAGGGTTTTTAACTACCGGCTGGCCAGACCCAGAAGAGTGGTGGAGAATTTGTTTATCTTGTGTTAGTAGAAGTTTGGTGAGAGACAATGCGTGATTTTCAGCCTCGTGCTTTTCTGATCGTTACTGCTCTTCAGTTCGTATCTGTTTTTCAGTGCTGGCCCCCCAAAGCGCACGCGAGGTCCGTATAAAATATATTGAATACTTTGCGGGTAGGGGGGCCATTGATATGCCAGAAAATGTTTAAGAAACATTTTTTTAAATATTTTTTTATTTTAAACTGAAATAATATTTCCTTTGATTTACTGCTTGTGTTTCTTTTAGCTGTTTTATAGGTTATCCAATGGGCTTTTCTTTTTGGCCATTTTCTTCAACAGTGCAAACATAATTTCTTTGATACATTAGGTGACAATCTCTGCTTTAGCTAACTATTATGTTGTGGGTCTGCTACACACATATCTTGTTTTTGTTGTTAATGTTACAGTAATGCATTACTGATAAAAATATTCATAATTTTCAGCACCATGAATTAATTTTTTGGAGTGATGAAAATGGCCTGGTTGTTGCAAGTTATAAAGCACTGTGTTTGTTATTTACTAAAGGAAAATCCACTTTGCACTACAAGTGCACTGCAAAAGTGCACTGAAACTGCACTGAAAGTGCACTTGTAGTGCAAAGTGGATTTGCCTTTAGTAAATAACCCCCATTGCCACTGTAAACACCACACCAACTTACTCAAAAAACTGCTATTGAGCATTAAAAGAAGTCACACATTGTTTAGTAGAAAAAATTTTACTCTGTGCACATTCACATGTGCGTTAGAAAAGGGTTTTTGAACAAACCAACATATTTTTGGAATTCATTTTTTTGGACAGTAGAAATATCTTTTTTTTGTGGTAAACAGGCATGTTTTGAAACCATTAAACAATACACAACTCAGGAACTTACAAAGTTCAACTTTGATAAATTGAAGGCAATATCAGACATTAGTATGTCCAAACTGTGTTGATATTGCCTTCATCAGATGGGGAGATGTCACCCCTGTGAAAGCCAAATTTTGAAAATGCCCACAAATTGAGAGTCAAAATGGTGATTTCCCTCCTGATCCCATGCCTAAGGTCAACATGTGCTAGCTCCCATCATGGGGGATCAATGGACGTGTTTTGGGTGTACAACCCCTTTCTCTCATCTACTTCAGCTGCGAGGAAGGGGTTGCACTCACAAAACGCGTACATTGATATCCCGTGATGGCAGATAGCACATGTTGACACACTGTGTGCATCTTCAAAATTTGGCTTTTAAATTTTTTGAGAAAAGTTAGAAAAATAAAAATAATTTGATAAATTTTGATGTGTTTTAGAGTCTGCCTAAAACATCAGTGATGTTTTTGAGTCTTTTTTCCACATCATTGATGTCTTCCTTGATCTTCTGTAAATCCCTATTGCATACCATGATCTCCCAGATGAGGATCTGGGCACTTGCCCTTGTGAAATGTGTTTCTTCTTCCACAACATCACCTACAATAAGCCAATGCCACTATGAGCCATGTTTAATCAACATTCCGAAGGGCCAGTTTATTCGCTTACGGAGAAATTGTTCAGAAAATAATGACTATCTTAAACAAGCTCAGTGGATAGGTAAGAGTTTTGAAGAAAAAGGGTACAATAAATGTTTTATAGAAGAAAAAATAACAGAAGTCAATCAAACCTCAAGAGAAGCGCTGATCCAAGATAAAATCAAGGTAAATGATAAAACAGATGACATACCTCTGATAATGGACTTCAGTACAACACAGGAGGATGGAGAGGATTATAAAAAGACATTGGTCTATTTTAAAAACTGATACTACTTTGGCAAATATACTCCCAGAAAAACCGAGATTCATTTATAGACGAGCTCCAACTCTAAGGGACATCATAGCTAAAAATGTACCCAACCCACCCAAGAGAATAACTGATTTAACCTTTTTTCAGGGTAAAGAATTCTATCCCTGTAAAAGGTGTTATGCCTGCATAAATACTAATCAAAATGGATACAGATGTCAGAAATTTTCTTCAACAAATACTGGACAAGAATTTGAAATAAAGGATTTTATATCTTGCAGGACTGAGGGGGTGATATATGCTTTACAGTGCTCCTGCTCCCTCCAATACATTGGCAGAACGAAGCGACCAATGTGGAAGAGAATAAGAGAGCATATCCAGAACATTAGAAAAGGCTATCCAAAACACAGTGTTTCAAAACATTTTGATAGGTATCATAATAGAGACCCTAGGGGTCTCCAATTCTGGGCTATTCAAAAGTATAAGGCTCATTGGAGGGGTTCCCATAAAGTGAGGGAACTCAGCAAGAATGAATCCAAATGGATATTCCAGATGGGTACATTAGAACCCCATGGTTTGAACATTGAATTCGACCTGAATTGTTTTATTTCTGATTTTTAGAGGTTTTTCAGATTTATATATATATATATATATATTTTATGGTATATATTTTATTTTAATATTTTTTATTTTTTATTTTTATTTATTTTTTGGTCCAATATTCTCATTATTTGTCCAATACCAGTTTTTTCTGAGTGGCAATATTTGGTTCAGTTCTAGCATATAAATAATGGTCATCATCCATTTTTGCATTATTCTATCATGGAATTTTTAGATTTTAATTTTATATTTTAATATTATTTCCCTATTTCTTATATCATATCTTATTTTAATTTTATATATGTATATTTTATATATATATATATATATATATATATATATATATATATATATATATATATATATCATGTCATCTTGTTTACTCCGTTTTCCATACATTTATGAGCAGAGCATGTGGATACCCCATTTTTGTGATATCATGGGGCACTGGTCAATTATCAAAACCATTAGAGACAATGCTTTGCCATATACTCCCTCTGTGAGATGTTATACCAATTGTGACCACTGGAGGGAGTTGAAGAATTAAACGTGATTAGAGATATCAATATATATATTTTTTACTTTTTACACACTGCGTTTTTTACACATTGAATCGTGGTTTTGATAAACCAACGATATTCATATGAATTACATGTCTAATAAAAGTAGGTTTTAACAGGACTGAAGTTTATGCAGGTAGCAGAATGATGACAAACTCATGCTGTAGCCATGGCAACCACTCTGCTGTTGTGCTATAAAGCTGAGTCCGTCAGAGCTTGTATTATCCTTGAAAAAGTCACGTGACTGTGATGTAATGCGTGGGAGGAGCCAAGGAAGCTCTGTGCAGATCAGCAGTTTCACACAGTGTACTGCACTGAATCTGCTCCTGTCTAAGGCGGCTGACTGCTATAGTAAAACCTGCATATGCCTTATCATTATAAGGCACACGTGAGTGGATTGAAGTTTGCCTGTGTACCTTGGTATCCTAACTATTGCACAATGATTGTTTTTTTTCTCTTATCTGCCTGTTTATGATTCTCACATTGGTTGTGAATAGAAGCAAAAAACACATTGGTACTATCAATGAGCACCTTAATTAAGCAAGTGTTTTTAAACAGCTTTGCTAGTGATCAAAAGCTCTATACCAATCAGGATTCTACACCTGTATAATTGAACCTTCTGAATACATCCCTATATATTTATTTTTATGTGGATTTTTTATGTGATTTTTTTACACATTTGGTGTCACTAATTTTTTATAATTTTACACTATTTTGATTGCTGGATTTTATAGGAATTTTTACTCACCGCTGGATTTATTTAACTATTTATATTTATTCTTATATATTCATTTTCATGCACATTGTGAAGCGCTTCAAATATCATTATTTATACCTTGTTTTTGTTGTTAATGTTACAGTAATGCATTACTGATAAAAATATTCATAATTTTCAGCACCATGAATTAATTTTTTGGAGTGATGAAAATGGCCTGGTTGTTGCAAGTTATAAAGCACTGTGTTTGTTATTTACTAAAGGAAAATCCACTTTGCACTACAAGTGCACTGCAAAAGTGCACTGAAACTGCACTGAAAGTGCACTTGTAGTGCAAAGTGGATTTGCCTTTAGTAAATAACCCCCATTGCCACTGTAAACACCACACCAACTTACTCAAAAAACTGCTATTGAGCATTAAAAGAAGCCACACATTGTTTAGTAGAAAAAATGTTACTCTGTGCACATTCACATGTGCGTTAGAAAAGGGTTTTTGAACAAACCAACATATTTTTGGAATTCATTTTTTTGGACAGTAGAAATATCTTTTTTTTGTGGTAAACAGGCATGTTTTGAAACCATTAAACAATACACAACTCAGGAACTTACAAAGTTCAACTTTGATAAATTGAAGGCAATATCAGACATTAGTATGTCCAAACTGTGTTGATATTGCCTTCATCAGATGGGGAGATGTCACCCCTGTGAAAGCCAAATTTTGAAAATGCCCACAAATTGAGAGTCAAAATGGTGATTTCCCTCCTGATCCCATGCCTAAGGTCAACATGTGCTAGCTCCCATCATGGGGGATCAATGGACGTGTTTTGGGTGTACAACCCCTTTCTCTCATCTACTTCAGCTGCGAGGAAGGGGTTGCACTCACAAAACGCGTACATTGATATCCCGTGATGGCAGATAGCACATGTTGACACACTGTGTGCATCTTCATAAATAAATTTTGATGTGTTTTAGAGTCTGCCTAAAACATCAGTGATTTGGCAGTCTTTGAGTCTTTTTTCCACATCATTGATGTCTTCCTTGATCTTCTGTAAATCCCTATTGCATACCATGATCTCCCAGATGAGGATCTGGGCACTTGCCCTTGTGAAATGTGTTTCTTCTTCCACAACATCACCTACAATAAAAAAAACACAATGTATTATAAATATGCAGGCATCCATCTGTTGCCTGAAGCTGTGGTCTCAGACACTCACCTGTTGTGGTCACTATTTCATCCACTTCATAAACCTCTCCTTACTGCACATCCTCTGGTTGTGGTGTGGGGATTTCCCCTTCTTTAGGAGGTGGGGGGTCCCTGGTGTCCTGAGTCTTTTCTCCCCTATGTGAATAAAAAAAAGGTATACTTAGCACACAGATATTTGAGGGCAGAAATAGGAATATGAAACATTGCTTGGAAGTGTTGTACAATTGTCTGTTTTGGCAGAGTTCCAAGCTGAAGACATGATTTTTTCCCTTTCTTCAAGCTGGAATACTTACCTTTTTTTAGTCAAGTTTCAGACATGGAGACACCCCTAGTATCCACTGGAGCACCTGTGTGGGACACCCTAAAAAGTTTGCTCTGGTGTCCCACACTAGTGCTTCTGCGTCCAGATGTGTAAACAGCTGCTGAGTGTCCTCTCCTTACACTGAATCAAGTTTGCATTTCATTCTAGTTACAAACTCATCTAGACAACAATGTACTAAACGTCTTTGAATACAAATAGGCCTGAACAAATGTAGTTAACCTGTATCTGACAAAAACATTGTATTAGTGGGCGAACAAATGATGTTTACTACAAACGATTACTGTGCCCACGAACCTGAAAGTTGCCATTTTAAACTGTAAAACAGTAAAGAAAAGCACAAAAGTAATAATAATAAGAACACATGAAAACTACTTACTTTTTAGAAGCAGTTTCCTGATCTTTTTGTACTGATCGTGCTCCCTCAATTTCAGGTCTGACCAGCGTTTCCTCAATTGCTCCTTGGATCGTCATACCCCAAAATTCCTGTGCAGACTTCTCACAACTTTAGTCATGATCTTGGCCTTTCTCACATTTGGGTTCGGGTACAGTCCATACTTCCCATCAATGGTCGGCCCTCTTCAAGATGTCCACCATCTTCACCATCTCCACAAAGGACATATTTGAGGCCTTAAATCTCCTCCGGGATTGGGACATTCGTGGCTCCGGGCTTTTGTCATTGCTGCTGTATTCATGCACTTGTTCTTTCTCCGTGATGTGCTCTCCCACTGCGCCCAAAGAGAAGGGATGGGGAATTTACTAGATAGAAGGTCAGGGGAGGGCGTAGTTTCATGCATGCGCAGTGTATATAAAGCGTAACATGTGTGCGTCATACGTACGATCTGTGAGCATAGGAAGGAGTAGCGGAAGCGCCAATCCTGATAACAAAGGTACAATTTTAATTTGGGCCTATACTGCTTATAGATTGAGGCCTAAATTGGGACAAGATTAGGAGAGTTTAACCTGACATTAGTGTTTTTGTCTTGTGTTGTGTCTTGCAGAGAAAATGGATCTATTGAATGATCAGGACTTTATCCCCATATTCATTGATATGTACAGGGAGCTGCCCTGTCTGTGGCAGGGAAACCACCCCTTTTATACCAATCAAAGAAAGAGGAAGGCAGCGCTGGATCAATTGCTGGAATTAGTGAAGCCGCAGATCACCCATGGCAACCATCAACTATTTGAAGGCCACAATTGGTGGCATGAGCAGCACTTATAATAGGGAGTGCAAGAAGATCCAGTATTCCCAGAGATCAGGAGCAGCAGCAGATGACATTTATGTCCCCAGACTGTGGTTCTATGACAGACTGCATTTTCTGGCTCCCCCTGGCTGGGGGATAGAGAGGGTAGGCACCGGAGCACAGGCCACTCTCAATAACAGAGCAAAGAGGGGGGGGGGTGGGACAGTGGAGAAGCCCTTTGCTTCAGGCTAGCAGGTACCCAGCTACATTATACAGGATTTATATAGTGCCACCAATTTGCGCAGCACTTTACAACATGAGGGACGACAGTACAGGCCAGTACAAGAGGAATCAAAGGGCCCCGCTTTTTAGAGCTTACAATCTAAAAAGTATATATATCGAGGATTTTTACAACAAATCAAATTAAAACATTTTTGACTGGTATTTCTGCCATCTGTTTTTCAAATAAAGCCCTTAAAATTAAAATACTAATAAGTAATACTACACACCAGCAGCACCACAAAGCTGATCAATTTTATGTATCATATCATTGAGAGTACTAATGTAAGTGGGGAAATGTAACCTTGGCCCTCATGCTGACCAATGTTTTCCAATTTTCCCTTCTGTAATCCTAATATAAATTCTGATCTTGGGGGATTTCTTACCCCTCCATACTGCTATTGACAACAAAAATGTGATAACTGTTCATTTAGATACTTTTCAAAAGATATACTGTATAAAAGTTTGTTAAATGCATTTTTTGCCTTTAAGCTCCCATTAATGAGAACAGAGGGAAAATTAAAAAAAAGAGTATGTGCATCACAACAAAAGTGCCCATAGAGAGCCTAGAAGATCAACTCCCTCTGACAAACCCATGGACGTTCTTTATTGTTTATTTTAAAGTTAGAGCTGTTTTTGGTCTTAAATTTGAAAATTTGCCCATACTAATCTTTTAAACCTTCATTACAACCCTCATTACAGTTAAATTCCAACCATGTAGAAATAATCTAGTTACTAAAATGTAAACAGACTTATCTATACCATAGTACTTGATTTTGACAAAAACACTTTCCCACCCCCCTTCCTCCCAAAATTGTTTAAAAATGACAAAAAGCTGGAAGAATCACATAGAGATGTATAGAGAGACTCTAAAAATTTCTAGAATTTGGAAAAGACTATTAACCCTTCTCTAATAATATTCTGCTTTCTAACTATCAGAATACCTTGCTCTACTTATAGAGAAACCTCTTGGATGATTTTACATACCGTATTTATTGGCGTATAACACGCGCCGGCGTATAACACGCACCCCAAGTTTAGGAGGGAATTTTAAGGAAAAAAACTTTTAGGAGTAAAGTTTAAGGAAGAAAAACTTACATCAAAATGCCCATCAATGCAGCGTTATCGGTGTCCATCTGCAGCCTTGTCAGTGTCAGTGCAGCCTTGCCCCAGTGTCCATTGCAGCCTTGTCAGTGCAGCTTTGCCCCAGTGCAGAATTGTCAGTGCAGCCTTGCCCCAGTGTCCATTGCAGCCTTGTCAGTGCAGCTTTGCCCCAGTGCAGAATTGTCAGTGCAGCTTTGCCCCAGTGTCCATTGCAGCCTTGTCAGTGCAGCTTTGCCCCAGTGTCCATTGCAGCCTTGTCAGTGCAGCTTTGCCCCGGTGCAGAATTGTCAGTGCAGCTTTGCCCCAGTGTCCATTGCAGCCTTGTCAGTGCAGCTTTGCCCCAGTGCAGAATTGTCAGTGCAGCTTTGCCCCAGTGTCCATTGCAGCCTTGTCAGTGCAGCTTTGCCCCAGTGCAAAATTGTCAGTGCAGCCTTGCCCCAGTGTCCATTGCAGCCTTGTCAGTGAAGCTTTGCCCCAGTGCAGCCATGTCAGTGCAGCCTTGTCAGTGCAGCCTTGTCAGTGCAGCTTTGTCAGTGCAGCTTTGCCCCAGTGCAGCCTTGCCCCAGTGCAGCTTTGCCCCAGTGTAGCCTTGTGTGATCGCCGCGATCCCTGCCAACATACACAGCCGTGTGTAAATTCAAATATGGTGCTGAGACTGCAGGGACTCAGCGGAGCCGAGATACACATACCCGAGTATCCTCGGCTTTTCTCGGCGCCGCTCACAGTCACGCCCAGTCCTGCCCTATGATGGACATAACACAGGTCCAATGGCGGGACTGGGTGGGACTGTGAGCAGCGCCGAGAAAAGCCGAGGACTCTCAGGTATGTGTATCTCGGCTCCGCCGAGTCCCTGCAGTCTCGGCGCCATATTTGAATTTACACACGGCTGTGTATGTCGTGGCGATCGCGGCAATTTCCGTGATCGCTCCGATCACACAAAATTGGCGGGGATCGGCCTATAACACGCACCCACGATTTTCCCCTGATTTTCAGGGGAAAAAAGTGCGTGTTATATGCCGATAAATACGGTATATATGATTATAATAGGCTCACATTAAGAATTTACTTTTTGTAAACTCACATAGGAGCATAATATACATCAGTTTAGCTGTGTCATTTCACTCTCTCTGTCCACCAGATGGAGCCAAAGTTTTGTAAATGTCATCTTTCCTTTGCTATCATAGTTTTTTAGAACTTATGCCAAAGCCTTTAAAAAATCATTTACAGCTCTTACAGAAGACATTTTTTCTACAAAAGATAAATCCACAGAGTGTAAATCTTCAACAATACAGAGATTATTTAAAGTAGTTTACCTTACTTGTTGGCTTTTAATGTCAAATGTAATTGCTATAGTAATATTAGGCTACACTTGCACAGGCGGTTTACAGCGGTATGAATGGCAGTGGCAGGAATTCACTGATATCTGCTGCTGTGTTGAGCGGCTAGAAGTGGCCACCAAGTCTGTACACTTTGATGATTGGTTGTCAGCAGCGTTTGCCTGCAGTGGTTGCTGCTGGGCGCACACAAAATAGTTGGGTTGATACATACTCTTTCCCTGGATTCCATTGAAATCTGTGGAATAAGGTGGCCATAATTCATTTATTGTTTTTGTGGGACTAATTATCAAACTATTGTCAAAAAAACAGGTAAAGGAAGCCAGGCAATGCCATAGAGGAAGTACCAATGCCAATATGTTAAAAAAAAATAAATAACATATAGGGAGAAGGCCCTTTCATAGCTTCAAAGACTACAGTGAAGATACAGAAATCCTTTAAATTACAGGTTTGGGTAATGAATTAAAGCTGTAGGGGGTGTTACAGGACAGCACAATATTCATGCACAGCCTCAAAGACTGCATACTATGCAAGTGCCTATTTGGCTGTGGTGTTGATTTTTTGCTTTTAGAGGTAGCTTATATACAGCAGCAATCCAATGTAATTTAGTCCAGTTAAAATAATTTTTTAGGACAGCAGCACGTGTAACTCAATGTGTCTTTGAGGATAACATTGTCCTCTGACTGCTCACCCCACATACTGTATGTATAATGCCCATGTTTTAGGAGGGTTGAAAGGTCCTCTGGAAGCCTATCTGCCTTCATCCCTTCCAGCACCCCAACCCACATCTTGGTTTAATAATGGCAGCATCTGGCATTACTAACACACGTGCAGGAGCTGTTGTTAAAGCTGAACTCCAGCTTTTGATACACGTTACATAGATAGTTTGGGCCAGCTTGATCCAAACAAAGTATTCTCTCACTAACATGTGAGGCTGTCCTGTATAAACTGTATGTAGCTGAGGCTACATACAGCATACCACACTGTCTTCCAGACTCCAGCCAATCGGCGTTCAGCCATTTCGAGAAAGCAATGTATTCTAGCAATGAATACAACGCTAACTCTGATTGGCTGAGTCAGAGAGGTGAGAAGAAAGAGATTTGTAAAGGGCATTAACACCCCAAAGGTATGTAGGTGCAAAAAAAGTGGGGCACTGGTGCAACTGACAAAAAAAAATAAACAATGGGCAAGGAATTATAAGCAAAGTGTCTTTTTAGTCCTTGAGAAAAGTCCATAAAAAACAGTGACATGAAGTTCACATTTTGGCAGTGCCAGCAGTTTCTCTTCCAAGCAGGATCTGGGGAGGTTCCCACCAGCAAACCATGTTTAAACAGAAAAAAAGAAGAGAAGAGCTCCACTACCTAAGTGTAGCATTTATTAAAACATATTGGTGAAGATATGAAAAACAATAAATACACTGTATGTACTGACATTTAAAAGACATTAAAAAGCGTATCAATAAGTCTCCAACAGGTGGCAACCTTCCCCTGTACAGTATATCACATGGATAGGAACCACTGTGAACATCGGGGAAGTGGAGCAGGCCCAAAGGTGGCCCCACCCTGAAATGCATAACCATGCTCATCATTATCACACATGACATCAATACGGCCATTTTGTGGGCCTGCTAAATTTCCCCTCTGTTCACAGTGGTTCTTATCCATGTGATATACACACTCAGTCTACTGCTTTTGCTAGCTCTTCCTAGTGTTCCCCTGGTCAACTTCATGGTTCCAAGCACTTTACAGTACATCAAATCCACGTGGAAGGGCTTGCTCACCATTGACCACCTGGAAGGTTTCCACCGGCTAGAGACTTATTTATACGCTTAACCACCTCAATACTTGGCAATTTCACCCCCTTCATTTCCAGACCAATTTTCAGCTTTCTGTGCTCTCACACTTTGAATGACAATTATTCAGTCATGCTACACTGTACACAAATTAAGTTTGTATCATTTTGTTCACACAAATAGAGCTTTTCTTTTTATTCACTACTGGGTTTTTCATTTTTTGGGATATAAGCAAAAAAGAGCGGAAATTCAGAAAAAATAAATATTTTCTAACTTTGTTTTAAAAGAAATCCAATAAAATCAAATTTCGTTATAAATTTAGGCTAGAATGTATTCTGCTACATGTCTTTTGGTAAAGAATATCCTGATAAGTGTATGATAATTGGTTTGTGTGAAAGTTATAGCATCTACAAGCTATGCTACGTATCATTGAAAATTGATCACACCTGATGCACTGACAGGCATCTCATTTCTTGAGGCCCTGAAATGTCAGGACAGTACAAATAGCCCCCAAATGACCCCTTTTTGTAAAGACAACAGTCCAAGTAAGAGGAATAGTGAGTTTTTTGAGGTTGCAATTTTTTGCCCACAAATGAAGAATTTTTTTCCTCCACAAAATTGTCATATTAACAAGCTATTTCTCACACATGGAATAGATAAACTTGCAATTACACCCCAAAATATATTCTGCTACTCCTCCTGAATATTACGATACCACATGTGTAAGACTTTTCCACAGCCTGGCCACATACAGAGGTCCAAAATGCAAGGAGCACCGTCAGGTGTTCTAGGAGCATAAATTACACATTTAGTTTCCTGACTACCTATCACATTTTTGAAAGCCCTGGAGCACCAGGACAATGGAATTACCCACAAAACGACCCCATTTTAGAAAGCAAACACCCCAACGTATATTCTATGAGGCATAATGAGTCATTTGAACATGTAATTTTTTTTCTAAGTTTATGGAAAATGTGAAAAGAAAATTAAAAATGTTTTTTTTTCACACAAAGTTGTCAAATTATAAGATATTTCTAAAACATTGCATGTACATAGCAAAAATTGCACCCCAAAATACATTCTGCTACTCCTCCTGAGTATGGCGATATCATATGTGTGAGAATTTTCCACAGCCTGGCCACATTCAGAGGCCCAACATTCAAGTAGCATCGTCAGGCGTTCTAAAGGCATAAATTACATATTTTATTTCCTGACTACCCATCACATTTTTGAAGGCTTCTGAGCCTCTTTGTTAGGTTTCTGTCCTAGTTTCCATTTCAGAGCCACTGCTTTCTACTGGTTCATACTTGCTATCTGAGTCTGAAAGAGAGTTCCCTGCTACTCTCGTCTGAAATACTCTGGAGTATATGGAAAGCCTCCTTGCTGCTTAATCATTTTTAAGCTATGTTGACAGATTACTGGGACAGATGTGACAGATGTGTCAGATGTTGATCACTGGGACAGATGTGGCAGATGATCACAGACAGAAGTTTGCAGATGTGCACTGGGACAGATATGCGCTGATTTTGACTTGGACAGATGTGCGCAGATGATCATGGACAGATGGGTGCCAGATGTGCGCAGATTATCGCAGACAGATGTGGCAGATGATCACAGAGAGATGTGTGCAGATGATCATGGACAGATGTTCACCAGATGTGCGCAGATGATCACGGACAGATTGTGCAGATGATCACGGACAGATGTGTGCAGATAATCACTGGGACAGATTTGTGCAGATGATCAATGGGACAGATGTGGCAGATGATCACGAATAGATGTGGCAGATGATCGCGGAAAGATGTGGCAAATGATCACTGGGACAGATGTGCACCAGATGATCACTGGGACAGATGTGTGCAGATGTTCACTGGGACAGATAATTTTACTGGGACAGATGTGTGTTTTTCACTGTGTGGGGACACTGTGACAGGACACTGTTTTGGGGACACTAACTGGGTGATGTAAAAAGCTGTAAAAAAACTGCTTATACACACTGATCCCCGGCTCGCAGCACAGATCCTCTCTCCTTCTCCTCACTCCGTGTGAGGAGGAGGAGAGCCGATCCCCTGGCAATGGCTCTCTATTTACATTACATGATGGCTGTGATTGGACACAGCCATCTTGTGATCAGGAGGGCCAATCACAGAGCCCTCCTGCCGATCAGAGATGCACCATGTCCGGGGACTGCGCAATCCCGCTCCTTCTGAGGGACATTCAGGAACATCCACTCAGAAGGAGAAAACGCCCACCCAGCTGTTTATATGCAGTGGCCGGGTGGGAAGAAGTTAATGTCTCTTAAATGTGAGTGCATATTTATTGTTTTTCATTTCACCAATATTTAATAAATGCTACACTTAGGTAGTGGAGCTTTTCTCTCCTTCTTTTTCCAGTTTACATATGGGTCAGAGAGGTGGGCTGATGTCACAATCTCTGACTTAGCCAATCAGAGAAAGCTTTGTATTTATTTTTAGGATGCAATGCTTTCCCTGCAGGGATAGTACTCTCATTTTCCTGCACACTATCATATCAGCAATACAAGATTCAGGAGTTGTAGCAGCTACCTTGTTCCCAGCTAATTTTCAGCTGGCTTGACTAGATGTGTCATCAAGCCCTCTCCTTTAGATTTGTCCTGATGGTACCTACTTCCATCAGCTTTCTAATCTGTCAATCTTTTTTGCAAGGGGTCATGTGAGTGCATACAGTGCATCTGGAAAGTTTTCACAGTGGTTCACTTTTTCCACATTTTGTTATGTTACAGCCTTATTCCAAAATTGATTAAATTCATTATTTTCCTCAAAATTCTACAAACAATACCCCGTGATGACAACATGAAATAAGTTTATTTGAAATCTTTTCAAATTTATTAAAAACAAAAAATGAAAAAAATCACATAACTGAAGTGAACTACCGTGCTTCCTACATAGATACAGTTGTGCTCAAAAGTTTACATACCCTGGCAGAATTTATGATTTCTTAGCCATTTTTCAGAGAATATGAATGATAACACAAAAACTTCTCTTTCACTCATGGTTAGTGTTTGACTGAAGCCATTTATTATCAATCAACTGTGTTTACTCTTTTCAAATCATAATGGCAACAGAAACTACCCAAATGACCCTGATCAAAAGTTTACACACCCTGGTGATTTTGGCCTGATAATATGCACACAATTTGACACAAATGGGTTTGAATGGCTATTAAAGGTAACCATCCTCACCTGTGACATGTTTGCTTGTAATTAGTGTGTGTATAAAAGGTCAATGCGTTTCTGGACTCCTGACAGACCCTTGCATCTTTCATCCAGTGCTGCACTGACATTTCTGGATTCTGAGTCATGGGAAAAGCAAAAGAATTGTCAAAGGATCTGCAGTAAAGGTAGTTGAACTGTATAAAACAGAAAAGGGATATAAAAAGATATTCAAGGAATTGAGAATGCCAATCAGCAGTGTTCAAACTCTAATCAAGAAGTGGAAAATGAGGGGTTCTGTTGAAACCAAACCACGGTCAGGTAGACCAATTAAAATTTCAGCCACAACTTTCAGGAAAATTGTTCAGGATGCAAAGAAAAAGCCACAAATAACTTCAGGGGAAATACAGGACTCTCTGAAAATGTGGTGTGGCTGTTTCAAGATGCACAATAAAGAGGGAATTGAAGAAAGATGGGCTGCATGATCGAGTCGCCAGAAAAAAGCCATTACTACGCAAATACCACAAAGTATCCCGCTTACAATACGCCACACAGCACAGAGACAAGCCTCAAACCTTCTGGCACAAAGTCATTTAGAGTGATTAGAAACAAAATTGAGATTTTTGGCCACAACTAGAAACACTACATTTGGAGAGAAGTCAACAAGGACTATGATGAAAGGTACGGAGGTGGATCGCTGATGTTTTTGGGATGTGTGAGCTACAAAGGCACAGGAAATTTGGTCAAAATTGATGGCAAGATTAATGCAGTATGTTATCAAAAAATACTGGAGGAACATTTGCATTCATCAGCCTGGAAGCTGCGCGTGGGACATACTTGGATATTCCAATATGACAATGATCCAAAACACAAGGCCAAGTTGAACTGTCATTGGCTACAGCAGAATAAAGTGAAGGTCCTGGAGTGGCCATCTCAGTCTCCTGACCTCAATATCATTGAGCCACGTTGGGGAGATCTCAAACGTGCAGTTCATGCAAGACAGCCCAAGAATTTCCAGGAACTAGAGGCTTTTTGCAAAGAGGAATGGGCAGTTTTACCATCTGAGAAGATAAAGAGCCTCATCCACAAATACCACAAAAGACTTCAAGCTGTCATTGATGTTAAAGGGGACAATAGACGGTATTAAGAACTGGGTTATGTAAACTTTTGATCAGGGTCATTTGGGTAGTTTTTGTTGCGATTATGATTTAAAAAGAGTAAACACAGTTTATTGATTATAAATGGCTTCAGCCAAACACTAACCATGAGTTAAAGAAAAGTTTTTGTGTCATCATTCATACTCTCTTAAAAAATGGCCAAGAAATCAAAAAATTCTGCTAGGGTATGTAAACTTATGAGCACAACTGTATGTGGAATAAAGTGCTAAAGTGCCATACTCTTGTTAATGCATAAATAAACCTGTGCATAAATTCATATACCATATAAAAAAATTAATCAGTGTAGCGGTACCCCCGTGAGGGCTGCTGATTGACTCTATACCCCACTGGCTATCCCGACTCTGCAGATCCTCTCTTACCTCTGACACCTTGGGTTCCAAGCTGTAATAGGATGTTATCAATGAGAAACTCACACAATGTCACTGTCAATGAACTGTGAATTTAATAATCACCATAGGAAGCGTATGCAGACAGGTGTACAATGGGACAAGTGTTCAATATCCTCCAATACCTATATTAAACACCTTCCCACTGAGCCTCAATACACACACTCCAAATTGCAATATAATGTTACTTACATTCAATAATACAATGCAATATTTAACCTGTACTCAAGGGCTCCCCCTAGGTTGTAATTCAAAGTTCAAACTACAAATAAAACGGTAATGCTTTGCAGAAGATGATAAAAGTTCCTTGACTCCGGATATCTTCAACTAGCCTGTAGTTTAAACTGCAGGATTTGTAATCCAAAAGGGCAAAAGAGAGAAAGCAAACTGTAGAATAAATGGTACATTGATAACTGTGTAACTGAAGATATGTGGCACTTGTAACTTCCTCTTTATGTGTGAGTGTAATACAGTACTGACTTTACAGCACAGGGAATAACAAACCCCAGAGTTCAGCTGTATGTGGCCTGTGAATAAGTAGAATCACTTCTGTGGAACTACAAGTCTCACCAGCAGTCTGTAATAACTCACTCACAGCAAACAGTGAGCTTAACTGAAATGGGCAGGTGCCCTCTCACCACAATAGATTCAGAGGCTGTGAGGCTCCGTCTGGACTCCCCTCCTGATGTCTCAGTCTGATGAAAAGATGGCGCCGCCACGCTGTACCGCTCCTCCGGATGGCTGAGATGCAGGAAAACTCCCAGTGTCCTGGCACTGCACATCGACCCGCTTGCTAAGCTGGCATGGCTGTACTCTGAAATCCCTCAGAGGCTGGCGATCCTGCTCCGTGCTGTATAGGCCGCAGTCTCCTGGTCGCACACACACAGACCTCCTGCTGACAGGCATTGAATGGCGTCCAGAGAGGCTGAAAGATGGCCACGTTGTTCCTTTTATTACTGCTCCCAGCATGCAGTTCTATGCACTTTGCATTGTCTATATTGTAGTTCAGGGCTGATCCAGCTAACAGAGTCACTTCCTCCTCCAAACTACATCTCCCACAATGCTTTGCAGCGCTGCTTCTCAGGAATTAAAAGAAAGTCCTAACAGCATTAAAAGGACACTAGAGGGTGCCAAAATCATTT
This sequence comes from Aquarana catesbeiana, assembly GCF_042186555.1. Taxonomy (NCBI): domain Eukaryota; kingdom Metazoa; phylum Chordata; class Amphibia; order Anura; family Ranidae; genus Aquarana; species Aquarana catesbeiana. The sequence goes on along the minus strand of NC_133325.1, from coordinate 448,214,632 downwards.
GCAAACCATAACAACTATAATGCCTTATATTAGCAAACCCTTGGCTACATACTCCCCCCACTTAAACTCTTTGGTCCCCAAAGACATGAAGATCACCACTTCAACTTGCTGAAAAGAAAGAGTAAATTATTGATGATTTCTTTCTAATCACACTCTAAATTTAACAAATACTGACGCACCTCTGGGTTTCTTTGAAACCATTTGTACACACTATCAGTAAGTTCATAATAGGTCTTTGAACAGGCCAGGGCAATTGCCGTGTCCCACCCATTGGTGTCAGAGGTCAGAGCAGAGCCGCCCCCTACCCAATTGACAGTGGGAGGTGTAGCTGCAGGAGCTGGTCTGTGAATGGTATGAATCAGCTCTTCAGAACTCTTTCCCAGTGTGTTATACGTGAGTCTCTTGGGAGGGTGCACATCCCACCTCAACCGCATGGGTGAATATGTCCCAGCAGGCTGTATTGAGTCTTTGGCTGTTTCCTTGACGTCAGTCAATTCAATGGAGGGGTCTTTAGTTGCAGTTTCAGGAACTTGTGACGGCCCCTCAACATCAGGAATTGGCAACACTTCACTGGAGAAGTCTATCAAATCTCTAGTGTTTTGCTCAGGAACAACGTCTATAGCTTTGGTTCTTTCCACATCCTGCCGAGGTGCCATTGCCTGAAATTCTGGCCCAAGGGACCTACGAATCGTCTTAGACATCTCCATTTGCTGTTGAGGTACCATATTGCCTGTTTCTCTTGATTGTTGAGGTACCACTCTGGCCGTTTCTTTTGGTTGTTGTGGTACCATTCTGACCATTTCTTTGTGCTGTGGTGGCAAAGCTCTAACAGTTTCCATCTCTTTGATTCTCTCTTGTATTCTCTTCAAAGGACTGGCTATTGCATTTTCGTCCACAGGCCAAAACCAGGCAGGCACAGTCACCATCTAATCTTTCTCAATCCTCCTTCTTCTTGATGAGGATGAGGACACTGGACTAGGAACTCAGGAATACACATAATCTTTCCCAAATTCCTCATCTTCTTCATCAACCCCTTTTTCCTCTGGTAAGGACACTGGACTAGAAATTCGGGAATACGCATTATCTTCTCCAAATTCCCAATCTTCTTCATCCGTTACATCAGCTACAGTCGGCAAGTCCTTCTGTGAGCGTGTGTGAGGTGGAGTTGGCTTTGGGGGGGTAATAGAGGTGCTTGAGGTACCCTCACTGCGTCTGATAGTAAGTAGCAAGTGATTCCTGTGCCACATCTTCAATGGTCCCTTCTCCCCATCAGGTCTGATCTGATACACTGGTAAACCAGTAAGTTGTTTACACACAATTTAAGGCTGTGGCCTCCACTGATCTGCCAGCTTGTGTTTTCCAGGTACTCCCAGATTTTTCAGTAGCACTCGATCACCGGGTTGCAAGTCCTGAATCTTTACTCTTGAATCAAAGTTCCTCTTATTTTGAGACTCTCTAGTAGCAGCATGTTCCATGGCTTTCTCAAAGGCCTGTCGCAGGTTCTTTCGCATCCCTTGTGTGATGTTAAAAGAGTATCATCAAGGGAGGTGCCAAAAGCCAGGTCAGCAGGAAGTCTAGCTTCTCTCCCAAACATAAGACGGTAAGGAGAGTATCCAGTGACATCACTCTCTGTGCAATTATAAGCATGCACTAGTGCTGCTATGTGGTTCCCCCAATACTGTTTCTTGTCTGGGGTCAAAGTTCCCATCATGTTTAATAGAGTCTGACTGAATCGTTCAGGTTGAGGGTCACCTTGAGGGTGATATGGCATAGTACGATACCCAGTAAGGCACACAACTGGTGAACTAGACGACTCTCAAAGTCTCTCCCTTGGTCTGAATGGATAGGTAGTCCATAGTGCATGAAAAACTTTTCCACAAGCACCTTAGCTACGGTGCTAGCCTTCTGATCCTTAGTAGGGTAAGCCTGTGCATAGCGAGTGAAATGATCAGTCACGATCAGATACTGTTTCTTCCACCTGTATCGGGTTCCAGGCTCAGAAAGTCAATGCAAACCAAGTCTAAAGGCTCCAGACTTTGCAAGTGGCCCATTGGGGCAGCCCTAACTGGCAGGGTTTTCCGCTGGACGCAAGTTAGACGAGAATGACAGTAACTCTCTACCTTTCCCCTCAGATTGGGCCAATAGAACCTATCTCTAATAAATCAAAAGGCTCTGTCTGTTCCCAGGTGGCCATGTTCATCATGAAATTACCCTAAAACAGTAGAACAATGTTTTTCTGGGAGAAACAGCTGCCACCTTTCCTCCTTGTCTCCAGCCGGGCATCGCCTGTACAGCACTCCATCTCTGATTTGCAACCAATCCCATTCTCGATGCATGATCTTTGCTCCCTTTATTTGGCTCTTCAGCAACAGTCCGGGATCCTGCTTGTTCAAGGCCTATAAACGCCAACTGACCCAATGGGTCCTGCTCTTGGTCCCTCTTCAAATCTCTCTTTGACAGTTGGGGTAGGCCTTCTCCTCTTTTTTTTTTTAACATAAAGTTTATTCAATTTCTCAGACAGACAGAGTATAAATCACATTACAGTATCAGTTAGCATAGTCATTAATCAATGGAACAATCTGTTGTGCAAACACATCGTTATAGCAAGTGTACCTGTTATTGCAAAAGTAATTGACAGCTTGACATTTATCATATTACTCAAGTGGCAGCTAACAACTCGAGGGCGAGGGAGAGGGGGGGGGGGGAGGGGGGGCCCCAAGGAAGGAGTAAAGGGTAAATAAGGATAGGGAGAGGAAATGGGGGGGGGAGATGGGCGGGGGGCTGGGGGAAAGGGCGGGTCTCTCCAAGTCCAGTGTAGCACTTGATTACTATATTTAAATTGGGGTTTTAAAGTGATCGCACAAGAGAGTGGTGCTGAAGTAGAGATGGAATGGTGATAGAAAAGCTAGTCGTAATTATTATAGGGACAGATGTTTCGCCTTAACCCAACAGGCCCAAATCTTATCGAATTTGCGTGGGCAATTTCTTCCTAGATACGTTAATTTGTAGAGGGGCAGAGCGGCATTCACCAGGGACAACCAGATCTGTTTAGTGGGGGGTTGTGTCTGATTCCATTGTAAAAGAATAGCTTTCCTCGCGTAGAAGGACGTATAAAAAACAAATAGTTTCTTCCTCTGGGGGGCTTCAAGGAAATAGCAAATACCTAAGAGAAGCGGGATGGGACTAAATGGGACCATGAGCTCACCTATAGAGTTAATCTCAGACAGGACTTTCCTCCAGTATCCCTCTACCACAGGACAGGACCAAACCACATGAATGAAGTCTGCACCATCTGAACCACATCTAGGACATATTGCCGATCTACCCGGGTAAATTCTTGCTAGGCGTGCAGGGGAGTAGTAGGCCCGATGAAGAAATTTTAACTGGGTATATCTGTCTCTAGCTGAAATCATTAGGGGTAGATATTGCTGAATCCCCTCCTCCCAGTCCTCGTCCGTCAGGCCAGGGATATCATTCTGCCATGTTGTGTACAGTCGTGAGACTTTAGAGGTATCCAGCACTACCAGCTTATTATAAATGTTAGAGAGTGTACCACCCCCGTCTAGATATTGCAACATGTTTTCTATATCAGATAGTTGTAGATCTATCCCCATAGGGAATTGGGACCGGAATGCGTGGCGTAACTGCAGGTACCGGAAGAACATGTGGTTCGGTAGATCTCTACTGTGTTTTAGGGCATCAAAAGTAAGTAGCTGCCTTTCGGAGACGATGTCACCCAGACTTGTGATTCCATACCTGACCCACACATTCGGGTCCGGCATGGAAGCAAAGTGGGACAAGCGGGGGTTACCCCACAGTGGGGTCAAGGGGGACCACGTATTCGGTTTCCCCATCTTTGAGGCCACAGTATCCCACACTTTAACTGTCATCCTCATGGGCGTAGTCACCTGGGGGTTAGATTTAGGTCCTTTGTGTATTAAGACATTGAGCTCCTCATGCGAGCCCAACAGTGCCACCTCCAATTTAGACGCGGGGTTCATCGGTGGTTTGGACAGCCACCACTGAACAGTAACCAGGACTGCTGCCCAGTAGTATTTTACGAAACATGGTAGGGCCAAACCCCCCAAGGTGACTGGCAATTACAACGTTGATTTAGCTATCCTAGGCATTGCTCCCTTCCATACAAAGGAAGTAATTATGCTATATAGTTTGTTAAAGAAAGAGACTGGTATAGGTATAGGAGTGTGCCTAAAAAGGTAAGTGAACCTGGGTAGGACGGTCATCTTAACCAAATTCCCCCTACCCACAGGTGTGAGCGGAAGGTTCTTCCAAACTGCACATCTATAGGTCCCTGTGTATCTCCACCCCCAAGTATCTAAACTGAGAGACCCTTTGAAGCTGCTCGTCCGGGGGGGGGGGGGGATCGGTGCCAGAATGGAGTGGGAATAGTATAGATTTACCCCAATTTATGCAGACCCCTGAATACCTCCCAAATTCATTGATCACCGAGAGCGCAGTCCGCAGGGAAATGCCATCATCCTTGAGATATAAGAGAGTGTCGTCGGCATATAGTGATATTTTTTCATGAAGGGGGCCTATAGGAATACCCTGTACCGCAGGGTCAGACCTAAGGAGGATTGCCATGGGTTCTATAGCAAGTGCAAAAAGCCCCGGGGATAGGGGGCACCCCTGTCTCGTACCCCTACTCAGAGAAAAGGGTGCAGATAGGACAGTGCCCGTACGGACCCTTACTGTCGGATCCCCATACACGGCCCTGACCCAGGAGACGAAGACTGGACCAAATCCGTACCTACGGAGGACCTCCCACAGATACAGCCACTCGACCGAGTCGAAAGCTTTCTCTGCATCCAGGGAGGCCACTACCGCAGGGCAGCCGTCCCCAGCCCCCGAGGCCAAGACCGAGTACAGTCTACGGATTGATGTCCGTACCCTTGCCAGGCATAAAGCCCGACTGGTCCTCATGGACCAAGGTGAGAATCACCTCATTTAGGCGTCTGGCAAGGATTTTTGTCAGTATTTTAGCGTCCGAGTTAAGGAGGGATATTGGTCGATATGATGAGCAGAGCTGAGGGTCCTTACCCGCCTTGGAAATCACTATTATAATAGCTTGGGCCATGGAGGAAGGAAGGGCCCCTTCCTGCAATGTTTTGGTGATCATGTGGTGTAGCCTGGGTGCCACTGCCTCTATATTTTGTTTATAAAATTCTGATGGGAATCCATCCAACCCCGGGGTTTTACCCGTCTGCATTGAGGCTAGTGCAATCTGTACCTCCTCTAGGGTGATCGGTGCCTCCAAACTTTCTCTCGCTGAAGAGGAAAGGACCGGGAACGACACTCTATTTAGGAACTCAGATAGCTCTTCCATAGTGTAGCTCACCCTGGAGGAATACAATTTAGAGTAGTATTTCACAAAACTGGCATTGATTTCTAGACATGTGCACACTGAAATATTTCGTTTCGGAATTTCGTTTTCGTCCGAAATATAAATTTATTTAGTTACTCCCGAAATTCGTTTTTCTTTATTTCGTTTTTCGTTAAAAACTTGCATTCGTCCGAAAATCGAAATGAATTAAGGTCGAATCGGTCATTAAAGGCTTATGGTGTCTGTCGAATGTTCAAAGTAGATTCGACGGAGCAGCTAAACTGTACGACGTCGCAATCGTACATTCCGGTCGAATTTTCTGGGATGCATTTGACCGGAAATGTTCGATAGCAGCATCATACAGTTTGTTTAGCTGCTCTGTTGAATCTTCTAACTTTTGACAGACACCATAAGCCACATTTACGTTTGCATGTTTTCGATTCTGTGTCGAATCTTCATCGTTCATGCTCATTGCATTGGTCTACTCTGCCCCAGCAGTCAGCCAACCAAACTTTCACATTCGTTTCTCAATCGGAAGTGCGGAAGTGCGGCCGCAAAATCCGACGCTGTGTGGCTTAGAGAGATAATGGCAATGGCAGCACCAGCAGCAACCCATTCCAGCACTAGCAGCATGGAGGAGGCTGTTCCTGGGCCTTCTAAGGCAGCATCCAAAAATGGGCGCAGGAGGGGGACACAAGCTGCATCCAGTAGGAAGCGTAACCTAATGTGGACTCATATTGAGTCCCAGGTCCTGGTAAGGGAAACGCTTCCTTGCTGGATGCAGCTGTGTGGCCCCCGCTCCAGGGAAACCACTACGGAGTGGAAGCGAGAAAAGTGGGAGGAGATTTCCAGGAAGGTGGAGGAGACATATCGCCATCGGCGTGACCCGACTGCCTGTCGCAAAAAATTCAGCGACATAAAACGGTAAGTAACGTGTCTGATTATTTTTTTTTTTTACATTTTAACCACTTCAGCCCCGGAGGTATGGCTGCCAAATGACCATGCCACTTTGTGCGATTCGGCACTGCGACGCTTTAACTGACAATTGCGCGTTCGTGTGACGTTGCTCCCAAACAAAATTGATGTCCTTTTTTTCCCACAAATAGAGCTTTCTTTTGGTGGTATTTGATCACCTCTGCGGTTTTTATTTGCTTTTTGCTATATAAGTATCCCCAACAAATATATAAAAAACGAATTTTTTCCTCAGTTTAGGCCGATATGTATTCTTCTACATATTTTTGGTAACAAAAATTGCAGTAGGCGTTTATTGATTGGTTTGTGCAAAAGTTATAGCGTCTACAAAATAGGGATAGTTTTATGGCATTTTTATTAACAATTTTTTTTACTAGTAATGGCGGCGATCAGCGATTTTTATTGTGACTGCGACATTATAGCGGACACATTGGACACTTTTGATGCCATTTCGGGACCATTGTCATTTATACAATGATAAAAGCTCCAAAAAATGCACTGATTTTACACACACACATATAAACATATGTTATTGCTATCACAATTTGATGTCAGTAAAGTTAGGTGAATTTTTTTTTTAAAAAGGAATAAATAATTTTCAATTTATCCTCCCTCCTGTGAAAAACCAAATTTGCGCATAGGTGTGCCTAGCCTACACATAGTTTGCAGTTGCACATGTTATATATTATCGCCACAATCATTTTAAGAGGAATATTTCCATGCCGTTATTTGTTCTTAGTTAGTTATCACTAAACTGAGCAGTAAGTGCTTTTAAGTTCCACTTGACCTGACCACCTGTAGGTTGCGCCCCCTTTCTGACCAGGCCATATTTTGCTATTTAGCGCATTGCAGCTTTAAACTGCACGCTCCTGTGATGTATTACCCAAATGAAATTTATGCTCTTCTCCCGCCATATATAGAGCTTTTATTGGTGGCATTAGATCACCGCTGGGTTTTACATTTTTTGTTATTGAAAAATAAAAAAGTTATATATATATAACTATTATGTATATATTATGTATATATATAAAAAAGTGTTACGGTGGCTGGACTTAACCAGCTTGCGGACCCGCCATATTTTTAGTTACTATGGGGGGGGGTCCACATCTGCAAGTGGGTTAATGCTTTGCAAAAGAAACAAGGAAGGAAATTTTACACTATGCACAGTTCACACAAGCGCGTAATAGAAAGGTGGACTGGAGTGGACACAATGGACATTTACTCGGCACAATCCCTATCCTGCCTTTTATTATTTATTGTGCACCAAAAAAGCATAGGTTTTTCTTACAATAAATTTGGTTAATAAATAAATGTGCAAACCTTGTGCTACATGAAAAAATGTGCCTAATCCAAAAATTCCATTTGCATTGTTTCATTCTACGGGTTCATTCTACATGTGTTTCATGTGTTGATGTCATTTTCAGATTACAATTGTAGTTTAATTGTGGAACCCGTTTCTCTTCTCTTTTTGTTTTGCAGTTCCATAGCGCGTAAACGCAGGCAGTCGGGGCGCAGAGGAAAGCAGGTATCTCTCCTCCCCCATGAGAAGGAGCTCTTAGCAGCTGTAGGGGAGGATGAGATAAAAAAACTGCTTGCTCATCAGGGTTGGTGTCAGCATTGCATTGTGTGTAGGAAATTTTTTTTGTCAACCATGCGACGCGACATAGTCATTTACCATGATGTGTTTGATTTTATTTAAAGATCGTCTCCAGGCCCAGCGCCGCCGGAGGCAGAGGGCAGAGGAGCAGGAGTCCTCCACGTCATCATGCAGTAAGTACTGTAGTAGTGACACTAATACAGTGGTTCCTTTTCCATTTGTCCAGCCTTCCATTGTTGATTCCAGCGTCATTGTTTCTCGCTCATGTAGTGACAGGTAGAGCCTCTGCGACGCTCTGTCAGGTAACGCAAGCGATTGCGTAACTTACGTAATTTGACAGAACGTGGCCGCTCTGAACTGAGGTACCTGATCAGTGGCAGTGCACCTAGCACTCGCCGGCGCTGCTGGAACCAGGACAGGTAAGTGCCTCGTATTTGTTTTTTTTTTTAATTATTTTTTCTAAATGGTGAATGCATGTCCCTGCCTTGTAGATAAACGTTAGTGACCTGCCCTGTATTGCCATGCTAATGGATAATTAATTTTATCTATTTACACTACAGTATATTTATTTACGTTTATTAACGTTCATCATTTCTCCTTTATAAATAGGTGTCATCCAGTCAGAGGGGGAGACTGAGGAGGAGGCTGAGGCAGCAACGCCCACATGTAAGTTAGTATAATCTTGTGTGAGATTGTTGTACACTGCAGATTGTAATGTTCTTTTCTATCATTACTCAACAGCTGCTGAGCAGGAGGTGGAGGAGACCTGCCCTGTAGAGGCTGCTGGGGATGCGGAGGAACAGCCAGATGCGGCAGATCCAGGGAGTAAGCATAACTTTTTTTGTATTTTACAGGCAAATATATTATTTTAAATATGAAATGCTGATGGCATACCTTGTCTAGAATAGCTTGTGATTTATTCTGCAAGGCTTCGGTTTAGCTGGAACCATTAATTATATTAGTTCCCCTCTGCAGATGATTCCAGTCTTCCTGTTAGCGTGACCTGTGCTTGTTAATATTTCCCCAATGTCCCTGATCATGCCACCTTCTTGCTGCAGTTTAGATTCCCAGTCTGAGCCAATCACTGTTAATCATTATGAATAACACAGCAGGCTGGGGGGGGTGTCAGAAAAGAATCTCCAGCTATTGGCTGGCAGTCCCTGGACATGTTCAATCTCTGGCATGCCCCTAATGCATGCATTAACACTTTTCTCATGATGTTATACCTGTTATACCTCCTAGCCTAGACCAGGAGTGAGTAACCTACCTAGCCTAGAACAGAAGTGGGGCTTAATTTATTCAACAATCAGTGGCCTTACAAAATTATCAACTTTAAAAAATAGCCTGCTATATTTTATTAAACAACTTTTTATTAGGTCATCCCAAATGCAATGGCTTGAATGGCTTCTCTTTGGTGAGTGTAATGTTAAAAGCTGGTATAGCTGATATGTTTTTCTGCAAGTGCAACTGATCCTCCATATTTGCCAAAGTCAGTCAGTCTGGATGAGGTAGATTAGTTAGCAGTAGCACTTAGGCGTCCATTACACCTTAAGATTTTCTCCAGCCGCCCGTGCGACCAAGCGGATAAAATCTTTGGGAGATTCCCCTTTACACTGCTCGATGTGTAGAGGGGAATCCCTTTGTACTCTGGCCGGGGAGGACACTCAGCTCCACCCCGGTCAGAGTACAGTAAAGTAGTACTACACCTTCCTGCACAGCTCTGCAAACTTGGTATGATGCAGCGAATTGACACAGACACCACTATCTCCTACACACAAATTGATTAGGTGCATCTCACTAAATATCAAAAACTGGTATGGATGGAAGTGAAAACATCTCAAGATGTTACAGGATTGTCTACAAGGCCTGGGAGATCGTTGCCTTTATATAATGTTAGGGTGAAGAAGCCATGTGTATTGTATTATCTATCTATCTAATGTATTTTCTTTTCTTCACAGGTGAAGTCTTCATCCTGCAACTGCAGCCTGTGGACGAAGACCTGGACCTGCCCGCGTCTGGTTGGACTGGCTGTCCTTCTGAGTCCCCAGTGGTTTCTACAGTCCTCCACCCTTCAACATCCCCCCACCTGGCCTCCCCAGTGCATCCTTCACCCGCTCCAGAACAGGCACACATCCCCCACCCTCCAGAGCCACATGTGACGGATTATCTGCGGCGCATTGTGGAGGTCCAAAAGAGACATTTTGCAGTTACCCGGAGGCTGCGTCGATCTTTGGCCCTCCACAATCGCCGGCAGCTCCGTCACTCTGTGGCTCTGCAGAGGTACCAGCGTAGCCTCAGGAGACACCTGGAGGCTATGCGGTACCTTGGTGACCAGTTGGCTGGGATTAATATGTCCCTACAGCGACTGGTCACCAGGTTGGGGGAGAATGTACTCTAATTTTTTTTTTTTTTTTTGTTTTGTTTATGTTAACTGTTAAATAAAAAAATTTTGTTCAGAAATAATTGTTTTCTTGAGTTTTGCTTTACTTGTTAGATTTGTGTGTTTATCTAAATGAACTAGTCCATATATTGTTACTAACTTACTAGAGGCCTTATAATTGTAGTTTTTCTACATTTAACCATCAGGCTGAACTTAGAAAATTGATGAGATTTCTCTCTACACTATTTCAATGTGCAAAGGGTAATCCAATGTATTGTGTCCAGTCACGCCGTTCAGCTTTCCCTCCACCAGAATACACAGCAGATAGTTAGAGCAGGGGTTACTCTATACAGTCCTCAACAGTTCACAGGACATAGGTTGCAGGCTTGCAATCATGAGGGCAACAGTTAACCAGACAGAGGTTCACAGGCTAACGCAATTACAAGGGGCAACAGTTCAAAGGGCAGTGTCATGGTTATGCAATAGAGTTTGTCTGTCAGCATACCTGTCTCCATGTGTTCATCTCTAGAGACCAGCTGACCGTCACCTGACTGCTTTTGTAAGCTCTCCTCTAGCATGGCTCCACCCCAGCTCCTATCAGGGAACCCTATATTAACCTGTGCACTGCAAGCCAGTAGTGCTGATCAACCATTGTGTGTTAGCTTTCGTGTGTACTGGCTGTGTTTTCTACGTCTGATTCCAGTTAACCGACTTTGGCCTGTTCTCTACTATTCCTGTCTGCTCGTGACCCTGACCTTTGGCGTGTCCCTGACCATCCCTGTTTGCCTGCGACCCTGAACCTTGGCGTGTACTCTGTTGTCCTTGTCTGCTTGTGGCCTCGACCTTGGCTTGTCCCTTACTTCCTTGTTGTTCCAGCCTGCTGCCTCTTTCCTCTTCTCCTGTAGTCTACCGTGAGCATGAGATGTGAGACCCTGGGGGATGCGACCTGGAGCCAGACTGCAGCGCAGTCCATCCTCACCACTAGAGGCTCTGGTGAACACCTACTGGCTCTTAGACTCCGCGCCCTGGAGAATCTATGCTCTAGCTCCCAGTGGGATCTGTGTTAGTGATCCAGTAGACCTGCTTCCTGAACCTCCCAGGTTTCAATCCACAGCAGTCAGTCCTAGGATCCACTACCTAGCGGTGCACTTCCGATTCCTACAGAGTGCATCTGTCACCTAGCCTCAAGGTGACCTGACAGGCAGTCATCATTTCCAGGGCTTGAGTAACATGGCAGCAGGGTAGATTACTCACTCACACTAGTGACTATGGACAATTGCAGATGGTCATGAAACAGGCGGAGGATCAGAGAGGGCCCTGGTGTCCCCAGGGTCAGAGATGGTAAATGGGAGGGGTCCTGGGCATCTGGATGCAGCTCAGCAGTGACCAACTAATATATCTTGCATAGAATCACGTTTCCAACTGTATGCTTCTTTGTGCTATGTTGTGTTGGTAGCATATTCTGATCCTTGAGTTGACAGTCTCTCCATCAAGAGGAACTGTCATGCTGTTGAGGTCATCTTTAATCATTGTCTCTTATTTCCAGACCACCAAACAAAAATGGTTAACACATGTTGCTATTTGTATTTACAAAGACAGCAACACGTGAGCAGTAGCGCCACGTCAAGGCTTCAACCCTTGCTACTGTCCATTCACAGAACATTCATTCATGCAATCAAGCACACTCTAGTCACTCTACACAACATTCATTACAAAAAAGGGTGATGGAAGGAATAAAGGGAAACATTTGGATTGCTTAAAACAATATAATTCTATTTAAATCTTGGGGTCACACCAAAGTCAAGTAGACAACTGCTATTGTGTCAAGTGGTAAGAAAATAAAAAAAATGATTTTCCTCAACATTTGGATGGTTCCTCTGAGTCCCATCTATCTTCACTGTCCATTCACACAACATTCATTCATGCAATCACGCACAATCAAGTCACTCTTGTCCCATCTATCTTCACATGGTAACAATGATTCAGGTCTCACAAATTAAGGGTAGGGTAACCCAGCTTGGGGAGGTTAAATTTGAGGAAGGTTATTTGTTCCATCAAATGGGGTGTTAGTTGTGAACGGTGTGGATTAAGGATATTCCCAGTAATAGAGAAAACTCTCTCACTTTGCACAGTGGTTGGGAGGACAGGATAGTAGTTGCTGGGCAACCAGGCAAAGACCAGGCCACAAACTTTTCTTACCATCCCAATAGGTCAAAGGGTCCTCTGTAGGAAGCAAAGGTGCTTCATATAGGTAGGCCCTGACCATTTCAGAGGCACTGCTCTCCTCTCGATTACCTGCTGCTTGACCTGCATCCACCAGATTGTCAAGTGCCTCTACCCAACATGCACATGCTCCACTCTGTTGTTTTTGAGTGATGCTGCCAGGCCTTGGAATAGCAGACATGGCAGGTGAATCTTCCAAACCAGCCTCAACCGTCGTACATCTCTGTTGCTGCAAATTCCGGACCCTTTCAATCAATTTTTGTTTCCAGTAGGAGAGGCTGTTGTCTCTGAGTGCCAGTTTACCTTTGATCCTGGGATCACACAGGGAAGCCAGCATGAGTTCAGGGCTTTTGCGGACACGGTCATTTAGCCGATCTTTTAAGTTAGCTTGCAGCTTTCTGATGAAAGACGCTACATCGGCATGAAGTGGGCTGCCACAAACAGGCTCACTGTTTTCTAGGTACAATCCCATCTTATCTATGAGATAGGTAAACAAGGGTATGACCTGTCCTAGGCTGGCATTGCTCTGACTCAAGTTTTCCGTCACATTCCGAAAGGGTTTTAAGACATAAACGAGCTGCCCAATTATACACCAGTCATCACGTCCCAGTGTGGAATCAATCCCGATGCTGTGGCGGGATGATAGATTGTGGATGGCTGTCTTTTGCTCCAAAATGCGTTCCAGCATTTCCAGGGTATAGTTCCACCGGGTGCTGACATCTTGTTTCAGGCGATGTATGGGGAGCCCTGATTGTTCTTGCTCCTCCCTCAACAGTTGACTAGCCCCAACACTGCGGTGGAAATGCCCTGCAATTTTTCTACAAAGGTCCAAGATTTGAGCAATCTTGTTGGTTTTCTCCACTGGGATTGCACCCTTGACCACTAAATGCAGTATGTGTGCAGAACAGCGCACACCGACAAAAGATCCATCTTGGAGAGCTTTAACCATGTTTGAACCTCCGTCTGTCACAATGAACCCAACAGAGACATTGGTGACTGCCTGCTCTCCAAACCAATTGGCCAACATTGATCTAATTGCCCGCAATATGTTGGCAGAGCTGTGTTGGTCATCACGGACTTCTGTGTGGAGCAGGAAAGCTTGATAACCCTGCTGGTCTTGCGCTGCATACCTGCTTCCTGATGGAGTTTGAACTCTTACACCAGCGCCACCACCAACAGGCACAGTGGCCTGCCACCAGTGTGCAGTCAAAGACAGGAAAGCGTGTTGACCGCTGGGAGCTGTCCACAAATCAGTTGTCAAATGAATTGTCTGACCCTCGGCTTTGGCCATTTTTTCCTTCAATAATCCAACGCATGAGTGGTATAGTGCTGGAATAATCTTTCTGCTGAAAGTTGTTCGTGCAGGAACAACGTATCGTGGAGCAAGGGCATGCATGAGCTGTTTAAACGGCTCCCCTTCAATCATGCGAAAAGAGGCTCCTCCAACAGCAATGAATTGGCCAATGAGGCGGGTGATCTTGTTGGCCTGCTGTTTTGACATGCCCTTGGAACTAAAGCCAACAAAACTATCGAGGGTAGGCTGATGATGTCCTTGGGAGGATGAGGAGCCTGATTGGGTCTGCAGTGGAACTACTGCACGTGGGCGGGTTGTATTAATTGAACCCTCTCTATTGCCTCCTGTGCTCTGAGTAAGTGGTGTGCTTGAGGAGGTACCACCAGTACAGTCAGAGTCCGTTATGCTGCTTCCTGCGCTACCATCTTCTTTTTCTGCCTCTGCCCGCAGTAAAGTAGAGTGGTGGTAATTTTTAAGGTGTAGGTTCATACCAGCATTGGTTAAATGACCTAACTTTTTACCCCTACTTACTTGCTTCCCACACAATTTACACTTGGCAAAGAACCCGCCTTCCAATGTTTGAAAGTATTTCCAAACGTTGCTGCGGCGGGATGCAGCCCCTTGACCCTGTGGATATCTATTTAGGGCTGATATAGCTGCAGCAGGTAGCACACCAGTGGTGGAAGCTGTTGCCACTACAGTTACACTTGGTGAACTAGAACTAGTGCTGCTAATGGCAGGGGTGCTGGGGACTGGGAGGTCGGTGATATCATCACAGGATTCTTCCATAATAACAGAGGGAGAAGGGGAGTTAGCAGCAGATGAAATAAGTGGACTGCTACCTGTCCTACTCCTCACAGAATATCCCTCTTGCACTTTCTCCAGGTCAAGCTGTAAGTCCTGTGGGCTAAGATTGTATAAAACATCCGCAGTGTTTGGGGAAAGAGGAGCATCACATTCTAAATCATCTTCTTGGGCCAATGAAGAAAAAGTCTCACACTCTGTCTCTGCTGCTCTCTCCCTCAATTGCTCCTTTGGGGAGCTGGGCAGTGGCACTGGTAGTGTGATTGGTGGTGGTGACTGTAAAGGCAACTCCACTTTACTAGGTTTCTTGCCTATTCCATAAAAATATGCAGCCATGACACCTGTAGAAGTGGAAGGAGGCGCTGCACTGGCAGTGGAAGTGGCAGCAAATGTTGGTGGTCTGGCAGGAAAAGTAATATTAGAAGAACTGGGGGTGGTGGAACTAGCTTTGCTGGTGGCATTGGCAGTGACACCCACTGCTGTGGACGGCATGTTGGTGGCGGCAGAAGTGTCAGAGGCACAAGTAGCAGAGACCTTGCCACTTTTTTTACCAAGGCGTCCACCGCGACCACGACCACGACCACTACCTCTACCAGCCTTCACTTTTACATTAGAACGGTACATTTCTGAACTTTACAGCAACTGCAAGTCAGAAAATGGACTGGAGTGGAGATAGGGTATATAGAATCTCAATCTATAAATCACCCCCCACCACAACACGGGCAGCCTCTGAGGCTATCACAACACTAGCAGCAACACTAGTATCACTAGTCTATCTATCAAGTTCACAACACAGATGTAGCTTGCTTCACTACTGTTCTGCTGCTGTGCTTAGCTTATGCTCAAATGAAATAGTTCAGGATCTCTGATAAAGTGACAATGAATTCAAACGGACCAGCTAAGATTGACTGTTCTGAAATGAATCAGCGTGTCTGTCTCTCTCTGCTAGCAAATCGTAAGTGAAACTAAGTTGGCTGTACATGCGGTTCTAGCTATGTTACTGCCCCTCCTCTTTGGTTACAATTGACCAATAATAACCATCATCATCATTATTTTTATTTTACTTAATTTTTCTCTCTACGTCGAATCTTCTCTCTCTATGTCGAATCTTCTCTCTATGTCGAATCTTTTCGAATAATCTTGGACTACTATGGTGGATGGACTATAGAGTTAAGGTTAGGCACATTCGACCACAGGTTCGATAGACACAAATTGTTATTGTTAGCGTCATGTCGAATCTCCTATCTATATCGAACTGTTGTCGCAACGAAAACGAAAATAAAGCATTTGTTTATGTCGGATCTTTCGTTTTTCGGAATCTGCGCTTTCGTTATCGTTTGTTAAAACGATAACGAAAATACCTGAAATTCGGACGAAAATGCATTCGGACGAAAACGAATGCACATGTCTATTGATTTCCCCCGGGGCAGCCACCAAAGTCCTGTCCTCCTTCCTAAGTCGTGCTATAGTGGAAACTGAGGACTGCTCCTTAGAAATCCAGGCCAGCAGTCTTCCCGTTTTATCCCCCTGTTCAAAGATTTTTTGGGTTTGGGCTAGTTGGCGTTTGTTTACCTTGGCCACCCTGAGTAGCATTACCTCCCTATATGCGACCTTCATGTCCTGGCCTGTTATGGGATTGGCGGTCTGAACATATCGAGGAACAAGGGCCTGGGCTTTTGCCTACGCCTGTTCCAGTGTAATCAGATCGTTTTTGCGTTCAGTGGCAATTGAGGAGATATAGCAACCTCTAATATAGGCCTTAAATGCCTCCCACTCGTTCCCTGGTGAGGTGGTGCCTGCATTAAGAGACCAGAATTGTTTAATTAGACCATTTATTTCAAACTCAATAGTGGGGTGTGATATCCAGAATTTTGATAGGCGCCAAATTCTATCCGCTGCGGGTGTTATAGTTTGGATGCAGCAAAGTAGCGGTGAGTGGTCTGATACACCGCGCGGGAGCATGGTGATATCCTGTATTTTGGGGAGCATACTGACGCTTGCGTACAGGAGGTCAATATGGGATAGCGAGTTATGTGATGAGGAGTGGCAGGAATACATGCGATCTGAGGGGTGCTTCCAGCGCCAGACATCCATCAACCCGAACACCTGCGCCCATCTAGAGAGGGCAGATTCTGTTTGGGGGGTCTGATGATAACTTATCTAAAGAGGGGTTGGGTGGGATATTAAAATCTCCTACTAGGATTACGTTATCTGTGGGAAATTGTGCCAATTGTGAAGCAATAGATTGGAGGAGGGACATATTAGCTGGGGGTGGCAAGTATACCCCCACGATCACCAGTTCAATCATGTCGACTAGCACATAGAGCAGCACATATCGTCCCTCCGGGTCCAGTTTTACCCCAAGGATCTCACAACTCAGGGATTTGTGTATCAAGATGCTAACCCCACGAGAGTAGCTCTAGTGGGAGGCATGGTAGTGATGCCGTACCCAGGGGCGCTTAAGACTCATAATTTTGCTTCCCACTAAATGGGTTTCTTGAAATATGCAAATTTGGGGATTGTATTTTCTTATGTATTCAAAGACCAGGGAGCGTTTAATTTTATTGTTGAGACCCCTGACATTCCATGATAAGATTTTCAATGGAGCCATACTATAGAGAAAAAAAGGGGGGGGGATAAGTAACCAGAGATCCCTGTAGTCAGGACCCGAAGAGACTGACACACCCCGCGAGTCTAGAACCATGGAGGGCCCACTGACCCCTAGTAGCCAGCACAGTGTCATGGAGCACCACAGGTTATGTTTACTTAACAGTATTACACTCTGTCCGATCAAGTATGAGCAAACTAAACAAAAACATAAAAGTAAAAAAGGAAAAGAAAAAGAAAAATTCGAAAAACTAAACCAAAAACATAAAGCCCCACCCAACCCACCCCACACCCTGATAAACATATCTCAGGGTGCCTGCGTACCCGAACCTATCCCAACAAACACTTATAGAACTATAGTGTAGGAAAGAATCCTGTGGGGGAAGTGCGCAAGAAGGAACACACCCAGGACTTCTTCCCAAAAGCAGAAGCAGGACGCTCCGCCAACCGTTATGTCTGGAGGCAGCTTGTGATAATAAACCATATATATAGGAACATATCTCAGTAGAACAGTAATTCACTTAGATAGGAACAAATCTATCCAGAACACTTATTGTTTTACACTTAGAACAAGCTAAGGGCACAGACTTAGTTACTAATTAACCCTGTCATGACAGAGTAAGTTTTTGCAAAGATAACTGTAACTCAGAATATAAATGGAAGATGAGTTCTCCCCTTTTTAACAATGTACACCCCCACTCCAAGTCCCCTGGAGAACCACAGCATACGACAGTCAGACCCGACATAGCCATAAATCCTAACTCTTGATCATAAAAGCAGGTATAATTACATGTGGGTTTCGCAGCTGTAGAATCAAAGGTCCGGAATCCATCCCTCATCCCCTCGGCCGAACATCACAGGGAGAGGAGCTTTTGAAAGAAAGAAAGTCCCTCTGGGAGACACAGGAGGATCCTCTACTCCAGCTTGCAGGGGCGACAGGGCACAGGAGGCTTACAGCAGATCCGGCCATGGCTGCCCGCCCACGCCCACCCCAGACAGTACCCGGGGAACTCAGGACACGGGGGAAAGTGCGTCACACCTGCACACCACAGTGTCTCTCTGCCTCTCCGCATGTGTCGTGACAGTACTCTCCCTCTGCCGAGCCCCGGGAGGGGGGCGGAGGAGGGGAGGGGGGGAAAGCACTCCTTGCGCTGCAGAGTCTCACCCAACGGGGGAACGATTATAGTCCCAGGAGAACATTAAGACCGGTGGCTAATGTACGGGCAAAACAACAACATGTGACCGGGGACTCAAAGTGAAGGGGGATGTAGGGCGGAGAACGGGATTAGCGAGCCCCCGGGAGGGACTCCAGCCAGCGGGTTGCCTCTTCAGGGGATGTAAAGAACTTAGACGACTCACCATCCACCACCTTCAACTTGGCCGGGAAAAGCATATTGTATTTCAGTCCCTTCACTCTCAGCTGGGCTTTGACATGGTCGAAAGTGCGCCTCTGCCTCTGAGTCTCCGTAGAATAGTCCAGGAACATAATTTTAACATTTTCATATCGCAGCTCCTCCAGTTTACGTGCCTCACGGAGCACCAGATCTCGGTCTCTGAAGTTCAGTAACCTGAAGATAAAGGTCCGAGGGGGAGCTCCCGGTGGACCCCTCACGGATGACATCCTATGCGCCCTCTCCACCGCAAAATAAGGGGAGAAAGGGGCCTGTGGCAGCAGTTCACGCAGGAGCTTCTCCGTGTATGCAGCCGGGTCACGGCCCTCGGCGCCCTCAGGAAGGCCCACCATACGGAGGTTGTTCCTCCGGTTCCTGTTCTCCTGATCCTCCGCACGCGTCTCCACAGCTTTCATTTTTAATTGTAGAGTGCGGAGGGAGGCACCATGTTCCCGGAGTGTGTCCTCCGTGTCCCCGATCCTTCTCTCGGACTCAGAGAGCCTGTCTCGGAACTTGTCCATGTCTCTCCTCACCAGTCCCATCTCCATCTGTATCTGTTCAATTTTCGCCGTTAACGTTGTCTGGCAGCCCGTGATAGCTTGCATTAGAGCACTAAACTGCTCAGTCCCCAGGGCGGACGGGTCTGCCTGGTCTGTTTGAGATGCCATGTTGCTCTTGGCGAGAGCACGTGCAGCCCGGGACAGCGGCGGGGAATTAAAGGTAGAATTCCGCTTGCGATTCGAACCTGAATTGCCTTTTCTCATACCCAGGGTCAGCCTGTGCCGCACAGTCAGGATGGAAAGCGATATTCCTATTTTAAAAACGGATATTTCAGCCTCTCAGATGCGGAGCTCCTGACAAACACGTCCTCTCAGGTCTCCATCTTAGTCACGCCCCCAGGCCTTCTCCTCTTACTTGTGTCAATCCACAGTAACGCCTTGGTGGACTCCCAGGTATTCGGCAGCCACTCCTCCTTTCATCTTCTGGTCTAGTCCCCGACACAAGGCCCGCACTCCTTCTTCTTTCACATAAGCCCATTCCTCTGGTTCCTCTTCTCTTCTATGAGGCCTGCGAGTTAAGGCATCCGCATCCCGGTTCCCAACTCCAGGCCGGTACTTCAGGCTGAACCAAAATTCTGCCAAAGCTGCTAACCACCTGTGCCCTGTGGCATCCAGTTTTGCTGTGGTCAGAACGTAAGTTAAGGGATTGTTGTCTGTCTTGTTGTTGTTGTTCGACAATGAACTCAGCTCCATACAAATAGTCTCTTAACTTATCCACCACGGTCCACTTGAATGCCAAAAATTCCAGTTTGTGTACAGGGTAGTTTTTTCTGATTATGTGAGGCTTCTACTCACATAGGCCACTGGTCTCAATCCCCCTTTCTGTTCCTGATACAGCACTCCTCCAAGACCTTCTCTACTAGCGTCTACATGTAGCTCATAAGGCAGGCTAGGATTAGCGTAGGCCAAAACTGGAGCCTCTGTGAGACTTTTCTTTAATTGCCAAAACGCTCTTTCACATAGAGGAGTCCATTGACTCTGGACAGACTCTCCTTTCTTGCGAACGCCACTCTTCTTGGGTTTCGCCCCTTCTTCTCCCTCTCCCGTGACTGCTTGCAATAACTCATTAAGAGGCCTGGCAATCTTAGCAAAGTTGGCCACAAATCTTCGGTAGTAGGAGCAGAAACCTAGAAAAGATCTCAACTCGGTTACAGTTCTTGGTCTAGGCCAGGTAGTGACGGCCTCCAACTTCTGGGGATCTGTGGCGACTCCTCCTGCAGAAACCACATGATCCAAGTAAGTAACGGAAGTTCTGTAAAACTGGCATTTCTCTAGTGACCGTTTCAGTCCTTCCTCATGAAGACGAGAGAATACCTTTTCCAATCGGGCCTCATGCTCTTCTAGGGTCTTCACGAACACAATGATGTCATCCAAATACACCAGGACTTCTACAAGATTCATGTCTCCGACCGTTCTTTCCATCAGGCGTTGAAAAGTAGCAGGGGCCCCTGACAGGCCCTGAGGCATCCAACTAAACTTGTACAATCCCAATGGGCATATGAATGCCGTCTTCTCCTGGTCTTCTGGGTGCATGGGAATCTGGTAATACCCGCTCTTCAAATCAAGCACACTAAACCACTTAGCTCCAGTAAGGCACTGCAGGGCATCTTAAATACGGGGTGTGGTGTACTGGTCTGGGACGGTGCGTCAATTTAGGGTTCGATAGTCGATACACATGTGCAACGACCCATTTTTTTTTCTTACTACCACGATGGGAGATGCATAAGGACTCCGAGATTCCTAAATGACTCCTGACCTTTTCAACTCTGCCAGCTGCTCTCTTAAGTCTTCCAGGTCACTGAGAGGTATTCTTCTGGCCCGTTCTTGGAAGGGTTTGTCTTCCTGAAAGCAAATTCTGTGTTTGGCACTTTTCGCACATCCTACATCGAATTGTCTTTGGAAAACAGCTTCTCCCATCTCATCAGCTGGGTCTTCATCCTGTTCTGCCAAGCAGCAGACAGGACCTCTGCACATCGCTGGAACTCAGCCTGTAACTGTCGGCCATTCTTCAAGTCCTTAACGTCTTCAGGGATTACAGGGGTGGCAGCGCTCACCTGCCCCAACATATGGGCTCCCAACTTAATGGGCTGATCAGTCACATTCTTCAACTGGATAGGCACTTTCCTTCCTGTTCTGTGCAGATCTCAGGTAGGAACCAGCTCAGGAACCATTTCCAATCCAACTGCTTTGGCCTGCTCATCCATTTCCAACACCACAAATGGGCCTGGTTGATCCCAAGTCAGCTTGATGGTGGCCTTCACATGAGCAACCTCCCCCGGCTGTAGTATCCTCTCTTTAGTCACCAACTTCCACAACCGCCCCACTCCTCCTTTCAAGGCCTTCTTCTCTCTTGCCACTCGCTGACAAGCTTTCAGTAACTGTGGGTGAATCTTATTGTTGGTGGACTCATCTTCGTTTAGTACTGAGGACAGCAGTCTTCTCACTAGGTCAGTGTTAGTCCCCACCAGTATGGAATTTCGCCCAGCCCCGGGTGGTCTGGGGCACATGACAGCCAAAGTGTCGAAAGCTTCTTCTTTTCCGACAGCTGCTGGCCCAAAAGATATCTGGATAGGAATGTAGCCGTCATATGGGCATCTGGTGGTTCCAATTCCCCAGATCTCAAGCTCTTCCAGCTTGCGGAGGGGAATGTGACTCAGGTGTTTGTCATAAAAGTCCCAGTATAATAGTGTGACCTGCACCCGTGTCCAATGGATCTTTGGTATAAACTCCCTCAATTTGTACTGGTACAATCGGGGGCAGCCCCACTAGCTTTTACAGGAAACTGGCAGAGGTCCCCCGAGTGCAGTTAGGGTTATGATTCTCCTTCTTGATGTTCTGTGAAGACCTAACAGTGACCCTAGATGGTGTTGCCAGACCACGTTCAATAGGACCAGGCCGGTAATCTCTCATGGGGTATTCTGATAGGACCTGACTGGGGCCCCGAGTGGTGTCGCCATACCTCTTTGAATTGGGCCAGTCTGACAACTTTCTTAGGAGTATTCTGATAGGACCTAACCGTGGTCCTAGGGGACGGTAAAGCAGTGACCCTCTGCGCCTGTTTCCCCGACCCCGGTGCTGGGTTACTTGACCGTCGGTATGGCCCAGGTGATTAAACCACTCTTCCTTTCCATGGCCTCATTCTGGCCCCTCTCTTCCTTTGCTTCCTGGAGCTCTGTTTCCCGTCTGGGTTCTCAGTTGGCTCCCTCACTGAGACCCCCTGGAGTTTTCCACCGGTTGATCTTTCAGTAATGTCTTTAACATCTTCACTAACTCCTCCAGTAGCTCAGCATTCACTTCCTTTCATGGGCACTGGGCCTTGAAGTGTCTTGGATCACCGCACGTATAGCACTTCTGGATACCCATCCGTTCAACCTGGTGTTTGGCCTGTGCTTCCATCACTTGTAACAAAGCTTGCTGTACCTGTTCTTGGACTTGAGCTCCACTTTCTGGTGACTTGACAGGAGTAACTTTTGGAGTGGATTGCACTATAGGAATCTTAGTGTGCTCCCCCCCACTCAGATTCCTCCTCGCTCTCTTCCACGCTACCATCTACCTGAACTGATTGTGCAGCGATCTTCTCATTCCTCTGAAATGTCTTTTCTGCGAGTCGAGCCTCCTCTTCTCTCACCAACCCCATCAACTCTGGGTAAGAAGGGGCCTCTTTGGTGCCTCTCAAGAGCAATCAAAACAGGATGGGATGGTTTGGCCTTGCTCCTTGTAGGGTCTGGTCCATCCGGACTTTGTCTGCTTCTTTAGGATCGGCACCTTTTTTTTTAATGATCTGGTGCAGAATTTGGTCTATGTGGACAATATATTCCGACAACTTCTGTCCTCTCAACTGGTAGGTATGCTCAAACTTGTACAACAGGTCAGATAGCTTCTCCACCCTTCCGTAAACAGCATAGAGGGCCTTGATATAGTCCCTGGCTTCACAATTCGGCTTTCTCCTCTTTAAGCTCCTAATGACATCCGCTGCTGGGCTCAAAAGCCTCTCGCTGATTCGCTGTCTTTCCACTGGTCCTGACACATTCCAGTCTTCTATGGCTTGCCTGGCCTGATGCATCCAACTATCAAATTCTTCTTCCCCATCTGGTGTAGAGACACAACCTGAGAAGGTTGGTAGCTTCCAATATCGCTCATTGGTGGATGTCTTGTGACTTTGTATCAGACTGTCTAGTAGGCGACTCATGTACAGATATAATGATGCAGGAGGTATCCCGGTTCCTGGGCTTTCCACTAATACACTGGTGGTATTTGGATTACCCACAGTTGGACTGCCTGCAACAGGACTCTCTGGTAGTGGCCCAGGGGACTTCTCACCTGCCTCTTCCAGCAATTGTACTGGGATCACATGGCCATCCAGGCCTTCTGCTAGACTCACTATTCCGTTTTTGAACTCTGCCGGATTGTCCTCTTTCCACTCTAGAAGGGCATAGGTGAAATCTTCCTCCAAGTCATGTTTCAGGTCCAAGAGGTAGGACCCCTGTTCTGGGACAGCCTTTCTCATCAACTGCTGCACCTCTGTATCGAACCACCGGACTCCTGGTAGCTTCAGAACTGTGGTTTTCTCCAACCGTCTCCCATACTGGCTCCATTCAGTGGTCGTAGCTGAGTCCATGACTTCCTCTCCTCTGAACTCATCAACTGATCTGCTCGGGCACCCCAGATGGGATATCTTGATGGGACCTCCAAATGTAGTGGTACCCTCGTGAGGGCTGTTGATTGACTCTATACCCCACTGGCTACCCGACTCTGCAGATCCTCTCTTACCTCTGCCACCTTGGGTCCCACGCTGTAATAGGATGTTATCAATGAGAAACTCACACAATGTCACTGAACCACTCAGAAGTTTACTAGAGTGAATAATAAACACAAATTAACAATATGAATGAACACAAACAATATATGACAGTTGATAACCATAAGCCTAGATATGAACTGTGAATTTAATAATCACTGTAGGAAGCGTATGCAGACAGGTGTAGAATGGGACAAGTGTTCAATATCATCCAATACCTATATTAAACACCTTCCCACTGAGGACTCAATACACACACACCAAATTGCAATATAATGTTACTTACATTCAATAATACAATGCAATATTTAACCTGTACTCAAGGGCTCCCCCTAGGTTGTAATTCAAAATTCAAACTACAAATAAAAACGTAATGCTTTGCAGAAGATGATAAAAGTTCCTTGACTCCAGATATCTTCAGCTAGCCTGTAGTTTAAACTGCAGGATTTGTAATCCAAAAGGGCAAAAGAGATAGCAAACTGTAGAATAAATGGTACGTTGATAACTATGTAACTGAAGAAATGTGGCACTTGTAACGTCCTCCTTATGTGTGAGTGTAATACAGTACTGACAACAGGGAATAACAAACCCCAGAGTTCAGCTGTATGTGGCCTGTGAATAAGTAGAATCACTTCTGTGGAACTACAAGTCTCACCAGCAGTCTGTAAATAACTCACTCAGCAAACAGTGCACTTTACTGAAATGGGCAGGTGCCCTCTCACCACAATAGACTCAGAGGTTGTGAGGCTCCATCTGGACTCCCCTCCTGATGTCTCAGTTTGATGAAAAGATGGTGCCGCCACGCTGTACCACTCCTCCGCATGGCTGAGAAGCAGGAAAACTCCCAGATGTCCTGGCACTGCACACCAATCCGCTTGCTAAGCTGGCAGGGCTGTACTCTGAAGTCCCTCAGAGGCTGGCGATCATGCTCCGCGCTGTATAGGCCGCAGTCTCCTGGTCACACACATACAGACCTCCTGCTGGCAGGTATTAAATTGGCATCCAGAAAGGCTGAAAGATGGCCGCGCTGTTCCTTTTATTACTGCTCCCAGCATGCAGTGCTGCGCGCTTTGCATTGTCTATATTGTAGTTCAGGGCTGATCCAGCTAACAGTCACTTCCTCCTCCAAACTACATCTCCCACAATGTTTTGCAGTGCTACTTCTCAGGAATTAAAAGAAAGTCCTAACAGCATTAAAGGACACTAGAGGGAGTAAAACTCATTTGTAAATCATAACAACTGTAATGCCTTATATTAGCAAACCCTTGGCTACATCGGTATACAGAAATCAATCAAAATAATTCATTAATGTGGAATCAAAGAAAAGATAATTCATCAATGTGAAATCAAAAAAGAAAAAGGGCTTATGCCGAGTGGGTCAACAAGGCTTTGGAACAGATGTATGTCAACCCGATGGCATGGGGGTCATCTTATGTACTCCAGAACATGGAAGGGAAAATAATAACAAAACGGACATCGCGTAATTCCATTTATTAAAACCAATTTAAAAACAGACTAAATGTCACTCACATATTTCTGTGCTGTGTCCTGGAATTAGAAAAGATCTGCCAGCTGTAGGTATGCAAAGTACCGCTGCTCTGTGGGTCCTGGATCCAGCGTGCATTCCAAACGGCGGAAGTGGCGGCAAAAACATGACCAGTGTGCCCGCCCCCACGCATTTCATCGTCTAGACATCATCAGGAGGCGTGGTCACATCAGTCATAGCCGCTTTTATATACCCCGTCCTAGCTTTCCATCGGTCCTTATGTATTTGTGAAAAAGTCACACACACTGTTACCAAAAGTATTGTGACACCTGTCTTTATATGAACTTTAATGGCATCTCAGTCTTAGTCCGTAGGGTTCAATATTGTGTTGACCCACCCTTTGCAGCTATAACAGCTTCAACTCTTCAGGGAAGGCTGTCCACAAGGTTTAGGAGTGTGTCTATGGGAATGTTTGACCATTCTTCCAGAAGTGCATTTGTGAAGTCAGGCACTGAGATGGACTAGAACACCTTGCTCACAGTCTCCACTCTAAGGCCCCTTTCACACTGGGGCGGTAGAGGCCATCGGCGGTAAAACAGTGCTATTTTTAGCGCTGTTTTACCGCGGTATTCGGCCGCTAGCGGTGCGGTTTTAACCCCCTGCTGGCGGCCGAAAAAGGGTTAAAGTTAAAACCCCTCGTATAGCGCGGCTATAGCCGCTGTATTACCGCGGTATAGCCACACTGTCCCATTGATTTCAATGGGCAGGAGCGGTTTAGGAGCGGTGAATACACCGCTCCAAAGATGCGGCTCGCAGGAGATTTTTTCTTCTCCTGCCAGCGCACGGCTTCAGTGTGAAAGCCCTCGGGCTTTCACACTGAACAAACAGCGGAGGCTGTTTAGGGGCGGTTTGCAGGCGCTATTTTTAGCGCAATAACGCCTGCAAACCGCCCCAGTGTGAAAGGGGCCTAACTCATCCCAAAGGTGTTCGGTTGAGATCAGGACTCTGTGCAGGCCAGCCAAGTTCCTCCACCTCAAACTCACTCATCAGCTTCTTTATGGACATTGCTTTGTGCACTGGTGCGCATGCATGTTGGAACAGAAAGGGGCCATCCCCAAACTGTTCCCACAATGTTGGGAGCATGAAGTTGTCCAAAATGTCTTGGTATGCTGACGATCTAAGAGCTCCCTTCACTGGAACTAATGGGCCAAGCCCAACCCCTGAAAAACAACCCCACACCATAATCTCCCCTCCACCAAATAATTTGGACCAGTGCACAAAGCAAGGTCCAAAAAGACATGGATGAGCGAGTTTGGGGGGGAGGAACCTGACTGGCCTGCACAGAGTCCTAACTTCAACAGTGAATTAGAGTGGAGACTGCAAGCCAGGCCTTCTCGTCCTCATTAGTGCCTGACCTCACAAATGCGCTTCTGGAAGAATGGTCACACATTCCCATAGACACACTTCTAAACCTTGTGGACAGCCTTCCCAGAAGAGTTGAAGCTGTTACAGCTGCAAAGGGTGGGCCAACTCAACTCTAAGACTGGGATGCCATTAAAGTTCATGTGCCTGTAAAGGCAGGCGTCCCAATATTTTTGGTAATATAGTGTATACAGTACATAAGAATTCAGTCTTTACTCAATACTTTGTTAAAGCACCTTTGGCACCAATTACAGCCTCACGTCCTTTTGAATATCATGCTACAAGCTTGGCACATCTATTTTTGGGCAGTTTCTCCTATTCTTTCTTACAGGACTTTCAAGCTCCATCAAGTTGGATGGGGAGCATCGGTGCACAGCCATTTTCAGATCTCTCCAGAGATATTCAATCAGGTACAAGTCTAGGCTCTGGCTGGGCCACCCAAGGACATTCACAGAGTTGTCCCGTAGCCACTCCTTTGTTATCTTGGTTGTGTGCTTAGGGTCGTTGTCTTGCTGGAAGATGAAGCTTTCCCCAGTCTGAGGTTCAAAGCGCTCTGGAGCAGGTCTTCATCAAGGATGTTTCTGTACATTGCTGCATTCATCTTTCCCTCGATCCACTTTCATGGTTTTTGACAGCTTTTGCAATATAGAACTTTTGAATATATGGATTACTATTATGCTTAATTACTGTTATAGTGAATAATTGTTGTAAAAATTATCTGTCTGTATTACTTTAAGATAGGTTTGTACTGTATGTTTGATATAGAGCTTGTGCACTTTTACTCACATCCACCATGGCCATTTTTGTTCCATCTGCCCATAGGGGAAGTATTTGTTGCATGGGGGGCTCTGGGTGATCTGTCTTCCAGGGGGTGTGCTGCCCCGCAGTGGGGAGATCTTTTGGTGTGCACACTGCGCTCCGTGGCTTCTCCTGTGCCACTTTGGGAGCAACTTTGTCTACATTGCAGCCTTTTTTGGACACTGCACATGTGGCTTGTGCATCGCCAGGCAGGAGCCCTATATAGGGGAGCCTAGTAACCCAGTTCTACTGCTAATGCAGTGTGGGGGACAACTCAGCCGGTCACCCGGTAAACCTGGCTTTTTGCTCTGTGGTCTGATTTTACATGAGGTCTGCAAATGATGTACTTGGACACCCTTTTTTATTTAAATACTTTTACCAGGTAACCATCACTGGACATTGAACCTGTAGGGCTGATTTGCCTCCCTTTATGGTCTCTTTTTTTTTGGATTTTTAGAATGTCTGTTTGTTTTGTGTTTTTTTTTTTTTTTTTTTTTAATTTAAATCCTTTGTACAGAGCTATTGAATGTGCTTAAAAGGTCATCAAACACCATCTGTCACTAAGCCTTGATTAACTGATGTATCTTTGGCAACCCCTTGTGGTGGATTAAGCTATTACACCTTTATATATCTACAGGAGAAGTTATAGTAGTTATAATCTGTGTATCATAGAAAGCAATACACAGCTATAGACTCTTTCTCTATAATACAAAAAATGTTCTACGGTTTGTTTAGATATACATGTATGGACTTTTTGAGCCCTGCTTCTTTTATGATGGGCGATACCAACTCAATAACTATTAGGACCATCTTTGATCAAGGCATTAGGATCTTTTACATGGTGTGTAGCTTTTTACAGACTTTTTTTTTTTCCAAAATTTTTTATTAAAGTTTTCACGTTTACAGGAACAATAAGAAAAAATACAACCAGGGAAATGGTAACAGGTATTCATGTACAATAAATAGAGAAAAAGCCTTGTGAGCCTCAATGGTATATTGCCTCAAGTATGGAAAACACCTAGCTGCCCGCGTAGAACACGTTTCATATGCCGTGCATTACAATATATACAAAAAATATACTGCGCTAAGGTGTAGATGTAAATCTGAAAATGATTCAAATAGTAATAAAATTGATGTGTATATGATTTGCTAAAATTACCGTATAAATGGCCTTTCCAGCCTTAGTGTAAGAAAATGCAAATCAAAATAATGGATATTAAAGATGAAACAGTGTGTTTAAAGTGCAATGAGTGTATAGTATGCTGGATGTAGTAACATCCAATCAAAGATAGCAATTATTCAGCCAGTGTCAATATATATAGTAAATCAAAATTCATATATATATATCTACTTCCATGAGATATAGCGTGCAAAACCATGTATCACAGTAACATATGATAAGTGCAAAATACAAAAAAAGTGCCAAGTGCCACACACTAAGTGTAAATATCAGATCCAAAACAATATAGCACGTGATTTGTGAATCCAATATATTAAAATAAATGTATATAAAGTCCATAAAACAGTACATAAAAACAATCCAATGTGCTTGTGATAATCTTAGTGCTTAGTGCTCAGAAGTCCATGCTCAAGTGCCATCCAGTGACCCCCGGGACAGCCGCTCACCTCAGAGCGTGTGAAGAAGCCATAAAACAGTACATAGAAACTATCCAACGTGCTTGTAATAATCTTAGTACTTAGTGCTCAGAAATCCATGCTCAAGTGCCATCCAGTGACCCCCCCAGGACAGCCGCTTACCTCAGAGCATGTGACTCCGCTGTGAGACTGAGTCTAAACACGCTTAGGAGCCATCCCACGGCTCAATGATGGTATCCATATACACAGTCTTTCAGCAGCTGCTCCACAATTAAATAAAAAGCTGGATAGTGTGATATCTTTTAAAAGGTTTTATTGAAATAAAAAACTCCCCACAGTAGGGTACTCACACTTTCAGGGTACGTAAGTGCACCAGTCTAACATTGCAACTTTTTATCTAGCACGGTATTTGCGCAGCAATTTTTCGAATGCGTTTTTTTGGGAAAAAAAAACAGTTTTGGGCTTTAAAAAAAAACAAAACAAGAAAGTTAGCCCAATGTTTTTGCATAATGTGAAAGATGAAGTTACGCCGAGTAAATAGATACCCAACATGTCACGCTTCAAAATTGCACACGCTCGTAGAATGGTGCCAAACTTTGCTATTTAAAAATCCCCTTAGGCAACGCTTTAAAATTTTTTTACTGGTTACATGTTTTGAGTTATAGGGCGTACACACGGTCGGACTTTGTTCGGACATTCCGACAACAAAATCCTAGGATTTTTTCCGACCGATGTTGGCTCAAACTTGTCTTGCATACACACGGTCACACAAAGTTGTCGGAAAATCCGATCGTTCTAAACGCGGGGACGTAAAACACGTACGTCGGGACTATAAACGGGGCAGTGGCCAATAGCTTTCATCTCTTTATTTATTCTGAGCATGCGTGGCACTTTGTCCATCGGATTTGTGTACACACGATCGGAATTTCCGACAACGGATTTTGTTGTCGGAAAATTTTATCTCCTGCTCTCCAACTTTGTGTGTCGGAAAATCCGAGGGAAAATGTCGGATGGAGCCCACACACGGTCGGAATTTCCGACAACACGCTCCGATCGGACATTTTCCATCGGAAAATCCGACCGTGTGTACGGGGCATTACAGAGGAGGTCTAGGGCCAAAATTATTGCTCTCGCTGCGACACCTCACATGTGTGGTTTGAACACCGTTTTCATATGTGGGCGGGACTTATGTATGCATTCGCTTCTGCATGCAAGCTCACGGGGACAGGGGCACTTTAAATTTTTTTTTATTATTGTTAATTTTACTTTTTTTTATTTTAGTTTGACACTTTTTTTCCCCCCAAAATTTTTTTGATCACTTTTGTTTCTATTACAAGGAATGTAAACATCCCTTGTAATAGGAATAAGCATGACAGGTGCTCTTTACAGTGAGATGTGGGGTCAATAAGACCCCACATCTCACCTCTAGGCTTAGAAGCCTGAAATAAAAAAAACAGAAAAAAATGATCGCCACTTCCCAGCCGAAGCGGCGCCATTTTTTTAATACAGAGGCCGGGCGTGATGTCATAACACCGCGCCCGGCTTCCGAACGATCATAGAGACTCCAGCGACCATCTGGTCCGCCGGAAATCTCTATGCTAAACATCCGGAGCTGGCGGATCCTGTGACCGACTCACCGATCGTAGCGGTGAGTCGGTACAAGTACCAGAGGGCGTCAGGAGGGAGGGGACGTCCCCTCTCATAAGAATGATCAAGCCGCGGAACAGCCACTATGATCATTCTTATGCTGCGCAGATTCGCTGGCCCTAAAAAACGATATTTGGATGATGTCTGTAGCTACAGGCATCACTCAGATATCCCCGCTCAAAGCCGAGGACGTCATTTGGCGTACGGCGGGTGGGAAGTGGTTAAACGATATCACACTATCTAGCTTTTTCTTTTTATTTAATAGTGGAGCTGCTGCTGAAAGACTGTGTATCTGGATACCATCATTGAGCCGTGGGATGGCTCCTAAGCGTGTTTAGACTCAGTCTCACAGCTGAGTCACATGCTCTGAGGTGAGCGGCTGTCCCAGGGGTCACTGGATGGCACTTGAGCATGGATTTCTGAGCACTAAGATTATTACAAGCACATTGGATTGTTTCTATGTACTGTTTTATGGACTTTATAGACATTTATTTTAATATATTGGATTCACAAATCAGGTATTCATGTACATTGCTTGAGTGGTAAGCATACATGTACCTCTGCATCTTGATATACACATTCATGAGTAGGAGTAGCTCGTTTAGTATAGGTTGTACATAGATGGATTCCGAGTAGTCTAAGCTGTTGGGGTACTGCACTTAGGGGGCTCTGCATGGAAGATATACGTAAACCAAAACAAGCCACCTCAAGACCCATTCACCCCTGTAGGGATCTAACTGTGACTGGGTGGGGGCATTAATTGCCAACGCAAGTTTTCTTATCGGTATTGGTTTACTAAGAGGCATAGATGAGCCCCATCATGTTTACAGACATTTTTTGCCCCTATATTAGGATTTTCCCGTATATTAAACAAACCATTATTCTTGCACCTCTAGACCAAGAGCATTTTTCCCTTGTCATAGTGCTGCCATTCCCGCCGGGTCAGACGTGTTCCATGATGCTGCTCATGTAATCACTCCCTGGGTGGGGTAAGAATGTGTACAGCTTCTCTAGATTCATTTCTCTTTGTATGTTTTTTTTTGTCTGCTGACTGATGTCACGTTATTTATAGATAAATATATTTGCTCTCTAGAACGCCTGAAGAAGCCGTTTCTTCTCCACAAAAACATGTTGCGAGAGAAGAATTGGATATATGTTAAGTGTTATGTTATAAGTACCAGCCTTGTGCCTTCACTGTACTAATATCTTATTAATAGAGAGCATTTTGTGTGTCTTATTTTGTTGTTCAAAAGGGAGCACCGTGATTGGGGTGCCATTAACAAAGTTAGGGTAGTACAGTGGCAGGTTAGGGCAGTATAGGGTATTATGGTGGCAGGTTAGGGTAGTATAGGTTATTATGGTGGAAGGCTAGGGCTGTGTAGGGTATTATGGTGGCAGGCTAGGGCTGTATAGGGTATTATGGTGGCAGATTGAGGCAGTATAGGGTATTATAATGGCAGGTTAGGGCAGTATAAGGTATTATAGTGGCAGGTTAGGGCAGTATAAGGTAATATAGTGGCAGATTATGGCAGTATAGGGTATTATAGTGGCAGGTTAGGGCTGTTAGGGTATTATGGTGGCAGGCTAGGGCTGTATAAGGTATTATGGTGGCAGGTTAGGGCAGTGTAGGGTATTATAATGGCAGTATAAGGTATTATAGTGGCAGGTTAGGGCAGTATAAGTTAATATAGTGGCAGGTTAAGACAGTATAAGGTATAGTGGCAGGTTATGGCAGTATAGTGGCAGGTTAGGGCTCTATAGGGTATTATAGTGGCAGGTTAGGGCTGTATCGGGTATTATAGTGGCAGGTCTGGGTAGTATAAGGTATTATAGTGGTAGGTCAGGGTAGTATAAGGTATTATAGTGGCAGGTTAGGGCAGTATAAGTTAATATAGTGGCAGGTTAAGACAGTATAAGGTATAGTGGCAGGTTATGGCAGTATAGTGGCAGGTTAGGGCTCTATAGGGTATTATAGTGGCAGGTTAGGGCTGTATCGGGTATTATAGTGGCAGGTCTGGGTAGTATAAGGTATTATAGTGGTAGGTCAGGGTAGTATAAGGTATTATAGTGGCAGGTTAGGGTAGTATAAGGTATTATAGTGGCAGGTTCGGGTAGTATAAGGTATTACAGTGGCAGGTTAGGGCTGTATAGGGTATTATAGTGGCAGGTCTGGGCAGTATAAGGTATTATAGTGGTAGGTTAGGGCAGTATAAGGTATTATAGTGGCAGGTTAGGGCAGTATAAGGTATTATAGTGGCAGGTTAGGGCTGTATAAGGTATTATAGTGGTAGGTTAGGATAGTATAAGGTGTTATAGTGGCAGGTTAGGGTAGTATAAAGTATTATCATGGCAGGTCTGGGTAGTATAAGTTATTATAGTGGCAGGTTAGGGCTGTATGTAGTGACAAGTGTGCTCAGTCACTTACAGTATGGTTGGAGATGAAGACACCCGGGGCTGCTGTGTTCTCCTCAGTTTTTCCTCCTTCAGCTGTGGGATTAGCCAGTGAATGAGTCTTTGGGAGGAGTGGAGGAAGCAGCCACACCCTTGGCTCCGCCCACCAACTCCAACTGCCTCAGGAGATATTGAAGATCCCCGAGGGACAGCCTCACCTGATTGAATGACTGGGGAGATGGGCAGCTGCCCTCCCCTGCACCACTGGGCCCCCTGCCAACTCAATGGACTTTGCCAGCCACATATGATGTTTACAAAGCTGAGAGTGCAGGGACACCCGCTCATTAAGACGGCCCTGCTGCAATCTCCTCTCTGGATCATTCCACACTCCACACCCCTGGGCTGACACCCCCCACCCCCCCAATGTGTGGCACCCAGGGCGGACTACCCCCCCCCGGAACACCACTTTTAGAGATAAACCCTTGAGCGATGTCCTTGTACAGTACCATCAAAGTCTATAAATTGCCTCCTATAAATATTTGCTCCTGACTAGTCTCCCTGTTCCCCCCGCTAAAAACATCCCCATGGCATGATGCTGCCATTACCATGCTTTACTGTAGGGATAGTTTTGGCCAGGTGATGAGCGGTGCCTGCTTTCCTCCAGACATGCGCTTGCTATTCAGGCCAAAGAGTTCAATCTTTGTTTCATCAGACCAGAGAATTTTGGTTCTCATGTTGAGAGTCCTTCAGGTGCCTTTTGGCAAACTCCAGGCAAGCGGACATGTGCCTTTTACTGAGGAGTGGCTTCCGTCTGGCCACTCTACCATACAGGCCTGATTGGTGGAGTGCTGCAGAGATGGTTGTTCTTTCGGAAGGTTCTCCACGCACCACAGAGAAATGTTGAAGCTCTGTTAGTGACCATCAGGTTCTTGGTTACCTCACTGACTAAGGCCCTTCTCCCCCGATCATCCTGGTGGTTCCAAACTTCTTCCATTTATGAACGATAGCGGTCACTGTACTCATTGGGACCTTCAACGCTGCAGAAATGTTTCTGTACCCTTCCCCAGATCGTACATTCCTTGGACTTCATGGCTTGGTTTGTGCTCAGTCATGTACTGTTAACTGTGGGACCTTATGTCCAATCAACTGAATTTACCACAGGTGGACTCCAATCAAGTTGAAGAAACATATCTAGGATGATCAGTGGAAACAGGATGCACCTGAGCTCAATTTTGAGTGTCATGGTGAAGGCTCTGAATACTTATGCACATATGATTAGTTTTGTTTTTTATTTTTAATAAATTTGCAAATATTTCAAACAAACCTCTTGCACGTTGTCATTATGGGGTATTGTTTGTAGAATTCTGAGGAAGATAATGAATTTAATCCATTTTGGAATAAAGCTGTAACATAACAAAATTTGGAAAAAGTGATGCGCTGTGAATACTTTCCAGATGCACTGTATCTGTAGGAGCTGGGAGTCATCTGTGGACCTGTTATTGTTAGTAGGAAATAAAATGCATGTAAATCCACCAGCGGGATGTCAAAAACTTGGATCACAGATCCCTTTAAACCAAACATGGGGATCCTCTCCATCCCAACCAAACAGGGGAGTGGGGAACCTGGATGCGTACGTCACGCGGATTCAACAGAATCCTTCAGTGTGATTAACCTATCATCGCACCCTTTGTCCCCAGCTGAAATTAATGTACTGTCACGTGGGCTTACTTTTTGTCCACAAGAAAACTTTGATCTTTTCGAAGTTGTAACCGACTTACAACTATTTGCACGCCGGCTACTCCTGAAGAGCCTCCATGCAAAAACTGATACCAACACGGATATGACCCAAGGAGACACCCTCAGTATAAAAGAAATAAAAGCTCTGCGTGATTTGACCCTTTTGTTTCAAGAGAACAACACCATAGATCTCATAGACCAAATTGACCTGGAAACTCTTCTTGAAGGTGCCAAAGAACCCATTCTGAACCCTTTAACAAATTTCAAAAAACCCTCTGGAAAATTTCCCTCACTCAACCTGAATCCCAGTATAGAGATTTTTGTTAAACAAACACTCGGGGATATTGCCAAACTTTCACATAAAAACAAAAAACACGACCTCAAAACCTAACAGCCGAGGAGTCGATGGCTATCGACTCCCTGTGCAATAATGTTGAGATCACAATAAAACCATCCGATAAGGGAGGTAACGTGGTCCTGATGGATAATCAGGACTACGTACGCATGTGTCTAGACATCTTAGACAATAGCGAATGGTATAAAACCATCCCAATCAAAACCATACAAAAATCCTATACCCAATTCTACGATTTAATTCAGTCCGCTTTGGACAAAGGGGTTATTACCAGAGACCAATACGAATTTATCCGAGTCAAATATCCACGCATGGCCACGTTTTATAGTTTGCCCAAAATCCATAAAAGCCAAACAAAACCACCCGGACGACCAATTGTCTCCGGCAATGGGGGAATATCAGAAAACCTCAGCAAAGTGATTGATTCACTCTTGCAACCTTTTGTCACCTGCATGCCCTCATTTGTAAAGGACACAATGCACCTACTCCAACTGATTCAAGGAATATCACTTCCACCTAATTCCATTCTTGTGGCTATTGACGTTGAGGCCCTGTATAGCTCGATACCCCACAACAAGGGGATCGAGACTATACGGGCACTCCTGTCAAAACATCCGAGATATGACGGGGCAGTCAACGAGTTCATTATTAATGGACTCGAGTATATTCTCAATCACAATTTCTTCGTCTTTGATAACTCCCACTACCTCCAGGTGCAGGGCGTGGCCATGGGCACTTGTTGTGCCCCGGCCTACGCCAACCTGTACCTGGGGGAGTGGGAGAGATTGCTTGAAGATGAGGAGGACCTTGCCAGGTATAGGAG
The DNA here is from genome assembly GCF_042186555.1 of Aquarana catesbeiana. Lineage (NCBI taxonomy): Eukaryota > Metazoa > Chordata > Amphibia > Anura > Ranidae > Aquarana > Aquarana catesbeiana. Next base: position 448,178,407 of record NC_133325.1, on the reverse strand, counting down.
CCACATACATATGTGGCGACGATACATTGATGATGTCCTCCTCATCTGGGATGGCCCGGAAGAGCTATTATTAAAGTTCTTTGATCAAATCAACTTAAACAAATTCAACCTAAAATTTACTATGTTCTACGACCGCGACCAGATAGCATTCTTGGATGTACAGCTGAAACGTACCTCTGAGGATGCAATCTCTAGCACACTCTTTCGAAAAAGCATCGCAGGAAATACCATCCTTCACGCGGCCAGCTTCCACCCTACACGCCTAAAAAATTCTATCCCTTATGGACAGTACCTGCGTGTGCGTAGGAATTGTTCCGATGAGACATCTTTCAAACAGGAAGCACAGAAATTACGAACTAGGCTTCTAGCGCGAGGCTATAGCCGCTCATGCCTACGTAAGGCATACAACAGAGTGGTCATACAGCCGAGGCATGCATTGTTGTTCAAAGAGAGAGTGAGATGCGATCCGGCCATGGCTCCCATCAGGGTGATTTTGCGCTTCTCGAAACAGCACAACGAGATAAATAACATCATCCGTAAGTACTGGCCTATACTTTTAGATGACCCGAAAGTCAGTAGGTTTATCTCAAATACCCCCTCCATTACCTACAGACGAGCCACATCATTGAGGGACAAACTAGTCCAGAGTGAGTTCAGAAGTGCACAAAAAAGACGGAAACACTGTTCCCTTCTGGGATCTTTCCCCTGCGGACACTGCTCGTATTGTCAATATATTAGACGTGAAAAGGTCTTCGACCTTCCAAATGGATCAATTTTCAAACCCAGGCATTTTACCAACTGCCAAACAAGAGGGGTGGTATACCTTATGTCCTGCGAGTGCGGAGCACATTATGTGGGTAAGACCAAACAAGAATTCCATCAGCGGATATCAAAACATATTTACCACATGCAAATTAGCAATCCATAC